>NC_079190.1:416907513-417219679 GCF_029499605.1 Hyla sarda
ATCCCAGAAAAAATGAAGTAAACAAGTCTGATCAATACCAAAATGGTACTGATACAAGCATATCCTCATACAGACCATTATACGGAAAAATAAAAACATTGTAGGGGTCAAGGATTTTTTTAAATTAAAAAGTAAAAAAAAAACATAATAATAATTATTAAAACATGATGGAAGCTAAATAAGTATCAACATAATATGTAAGTTTGACCACAAGGGGAATGGTGAAAAAAAAAGAAACCCCCCAAATTTGCATTTTTTCAATTTCACCTTACAAATATATATATTTTTTTGTTTCAGAGCATAAGTTATGGAAAAATGAAAGGTGTCATTACAAAGTATACTTGGCCCGCAAAAACAAGCCTCATATGGGTCTGTAGATGGAAAAATAAGAGTTATGGCTATTATAGGACAAGGAGGAAAAAACGAAAGTGCAGAAACTAATAAAGACCTTATTTACATACTACAATATTTTGGTTGAAATTATTTTATCTACCAGGACAAGTGGATTTTCTTGAGGGACAAGTAGATTGTGTTCCGCTTAAATCCCTTGGACAAGTATTCTTTTTTATTTTTTTTATTTCCACACCTCTGGTGTGTTTTAACCCCTTAACCCCTTAAGGACTCAGGGTTTTTCCGTTTTTGCACTTTCGTTTTTTCCTCCTTACCTTTTAAAAATCATAACCCTTTCAATTTTCCACCTAAAAATCCATATTATGGCTTATTTTTTGCGTCGCCAATTCTACTTTGCAGTGACATTAGTTATTTTACCCAAAAATGCACGGCGAAACGGAAAAAAAAATCATTGTGCGACAAAATCGAAAAAAAACCGCCATTTTGTAACTTTTGGGGGCTTTCGTTTCTACGCAGTGCATATTTCGGAAAAAATTACACCTTATCATTATTCTGTAGGTCCATATGGTTAAAATGATACCCTACTTATATAGGTTTGATTTTGTCGCACTTCTGGAAAAAATCATAACTACATGCAGGAAAATTTATACGTTTAAAAATGTCATCTTCTGACCCCTATAACTTTTTTATTTTTCCACGTACGGGGTGGTATGAGGACTCATTTTTTGCGCCGTGATCTGAAGTTTTTATCGGTATGATTTTTGTTTTGATCGGACTTTTTGATCACTTTTTATTCATTTTTTAATGATATAAAAAGTGACCAAAATACGCTTTTTTGGACTTTGGAATTTTTTTGCGCGTACGCCATTGACCGTACGGCTTAATTAATGATATATTTTTATAGTTCGGACATTTACGCACGCGGCGATACCACATATGTTTATTTTTTATTTTTTTTACACTGTTTTATTTTTTTTATGGGAAAAGGGGGGTGATTCAAACTTTTATTAGGGAAGGGGTTAAATGACCTTTATTAACACTTTTTTTTTACATTTTTTTTGCAGTGTTATAGGTCCCATAGGGACCTATAACACTGCACACACTGATCTCTAATGCTGATCACTGGCGTGCATTAACACGCCTGTGATCAGCATTATCGGCGCTTGACTGCTCCTGCCTGGATCTCAGGCACGGAGCAGTCATTCGTCGATCGGACACCGGGGAGGCAGGTAAGAGCCCTCCCGGTGTCCGATCAGCTGTTCGGGACGCCGCGATTTCACCGCGGCGGTCCCGAACAGCCCGACTGAGCAGCCGGGTCACTTTCACTTTCACTTTAGAAGCGGCGGTCAGCTTTGACCGCCGCTTCTAAAGGGTTAATACCGCACATCGCCGCGATCGGCGATGTGTGGTATTAGCCGCGGGTCCCGGCCGTTGATTAGCGCCGGGATCGACGCGATATGATGCGGGATCGCGGCGCGATCCCGCTTCATATCGCGGGAGCCGGCGCAGGACGTAAATATACGTCCTGCGTCGTTAAGGGGTTAATGACCACGGATATATATATATATATATTTATGTCTATGGCCGACTCCCATCATGTGAAGCACACTCAGAAGCTGAGCGCGCTTCGTATCTGCTGGGTCCCATTTGCTAACAGCAACCAGGACTCGCGGCTAATAGCGGACATCGCCGATTGGGCTGATGTCCGGTATTAACCCTTTAGACGCCGCAATAAAAGTTGATCGGGGAAGCTAAAACAGGAGAAATCAATGCAGGTTGGGGGCTCCTTACTTTGCTCCACACTGTCCATTCGTTGTTTGATTGCTTGAAATCCAGGCTGGAGCAATCGAGCACAGATTAGACTGATCTATGCTATGACATAGCATTGAACAGTGTATGCAATCAAAGGATTACAAGTAGTAGTCCCTTATAGGGGAAAAAGATAAGTGTAAAAATAGTATATAAAAAAAAAGCCAATAAATGTGATTTATCCCCTTCCTAAGTAAAAGTTTGAATCACCCCTCTTTTCCCATAAAAAATAAAATGAAAAAAGATGTAGACAAAAATAAAAATAAACATATGTGGTATAGCCGCGTGCGTAAATGTCCGAACTATAAAAATTATAATGTTAATTAAACCGCGCAGTCAATGGCCTACACGTAAAAAAAAAAATCCAAAGTCCGAAATTGCGTATTTTTGGTCACTTTATATACCCTATAATAAAATTATAAAAAGTGATCAAAAAGTCTGATCAAAATAATCATGGTACCGATAAAAACTTCAGATCATGGTGCAAAAATTTTGCCCTCATACTACCTCGTATACAGAAAAACAAAAAAGTTACAGGGGTCAGAAAAGGACAATTTTAAACATACTAATTTTGGCGCATGTAGTTATAATTTTTTTAAAGTAGTAAAATAAAGAAAAAACTATATAAATTGGGGATTTTTGTAACCGTATGGATGTAAAGAATAAATATATGGTGTCATTTTTACCAAAAAGTGAACTGCATAGAATCGGAAGCCCTCAAAATTACAAAATGGTGTTTTTTTTCCCAATTTTCCCCCACTAATAGATTGTTTCTGGGTGCGCTGCAAATTTTGTGGTGAAATTATTGATGTCATTACAAAGTACAATTGGTGGCGCAAAAAATAAGCCCTCATATGAGTCTGTAGGTGCAGCAGGCTCTATCAGCAGATTGGAGCTGGGACCCACACAGAGCAGGTGAGAGGTGAGAGGACCTCTGACAGGGAAGCAAACTGATTGGACCCCAGCATATATGTTGCGGCGTAGCCAATCAGTTTAGGGGGACAGGAATTGCTTCACTTAGGGGGTTAATGAAGGAGAACAGCAAGAACACCGTTCTCTGTCATTGACTGTAAGTGCGCGGCTGCTGACAGCTCCTGCACTCTCTCCACAGTCGGTCTGCTGCTCAGGGTGTACTTCCTGGTGCAGATTGTTTCTTTATCTTTTAAAAAGGCCTCTGAAACATGAAAAAAAGCGATCTGATTAGTTGCTTGGGGCAACTGCTCCACGTTTCCTCTGCATAGGTTTTTATATATTTCCCCCAATGTTCTTAAGGGGTTATCATTCTGATAATACACTGTAACAAAAACCTCCTTATGTAACAAATCTTCTCCTCATGCAATCACCTTACTACTAGGGTAACACACTGTAACAAACCTCCTCCTCATGTAATCTCCTTACTACTGGGGTGACGCAATGTAACAAACCTCCTCCTCCTCATGTAATCTTCTTACTACTGGGGTGACACAATGTAACAAACCTCCTCCTCATGTAATCACCTTACTATTGGGGTGACACACTGTAACAAACCTCCTCATGTAATCTCCTTACTACTGGGGTGACACACTGAAGCAAATACCCTCCTCATGTCATTACCTCCTCATGTCATTACCTTACTACTGGGGTGACACACTATAAAAAACCTCCTTCTCATGTAATCTCCTTACTCCTGGAGGGACACACTGTAACAAACCTCCTCCTCATGTAATCTCCTTACTACTGAGGTGACACACTGTAACAAACCTCCTCCTCATGTAATTTCCTTACTACTGGGATGACACACTGTAACAAACGTCCTCCTCATGCAATCTCCTTACTACTGGGGTGACACACTGTAACAAACCTCCTTCCATGTAATTACCTTACTGGAGTGACATGTGACCTCTCCTCCAACTCAGCCCCACCTCCTCCACAGCATCACACAGGTCCTTCAGCCACAATCTTTCCTCTCCTCCACAGTTAAGCTCTGCCCCAACATGTGATGTTGACATCATCACAAGTCCTACATCTCCAGTATCTAGCAGTCCGGGCCAGGGGAGAAGACAGAGGGAGAGTAGGAATAATTCAGAGGTCGGCGTTCCTCCTCTGGAAAAAACAAAGGAAAGCCGTTCCTGTGCGTTCCTGCAGGACTCAAGCCCTGGTTGGATGTCTCCTCCACTTCTTGGCTGGGCAGTAGCTGATGACTGTCCTCTAGTAGATGAAGCCACAGCATAAGATACTTCTTTAGGGGAGGGAACAGCATAGGACAGAGGCAATGGGAGGACAGGAACTGCTCCAGGGCTATGCCAACTGAGTGTTGTGTCTGAGTAACCCACCAACTGTTGACTGGGGGTGTCAGATGTCACTTGTGATGGAGTGGTTGACCAATCGATGACGGCAAATGGATTTGAGACACGACCGCTGGCTGATAATGGGAGCTCAGGCCTCTCTCTGCGACTCCTGCTGTCATTCGCCACTAGTCTGCTGCGACTCTGCCTGAGTCTGATGAATTTAGGCATCTGCCACTCCTCTGTGCATGTCCTGCACTTCTATGCCTGACATAATTAGTGTGTACCTGTATATGAGGGTTGGACAATATGCTCCACTATGCTTAGAACAATATTTGTCTAGAACAGCAGCAGGTGTGTACTTTTGGCTGGCCTTTCACAATAACTAGGCCCTTAAGACTTCAAAGGGGTACTCCGGCCCTAATACATCTTATCTCCTATCCAAAGGATGCACTTATGAGCGGAATACAATATGCTGCACTACGCTTAAAACAGTATTTGTCTACAACATCAGCAGTTGTGTACTTTTGGCTGGCATTTCACAGTAACTAGGCCATTAGAATTATAATAGGAACAAAATGGTACACCACGTAGATGTACGTACGTGGTATGTACTTATGAGGGAAATACAATACGCTCCACTACACTTACAACAGTATTTGTCTACAACACACCATGTGTGTACTTTTGGCTGGCCTTTCACAGTGACTAGGCCTTTTGGACTTTAACATGAACAAAATCGTACACCACCTATGTACGCACAGGTTACACTTAATAGAGGACAATATGCTCTGCTACGCAACCTGTATTAGGCACTAATAGCAGGTTATTATGGCTTTTAGTTCTCTGCTCACCCTAACTGGCTGGCTACTATTAGCTTTTTAGTTGTTGTACATACCAGTGCTGCAGCACACAATCGCTGTGTAGTGCACCCAAAATTGCACTCTCTCTCTTAAACTCTCTCCCTTCCCTGTTAGTGCTTCTAGGCTGGATTTGGGCTTGAGGTGAATGGCTGCTGTAAAAATGCTTTTCTTTGCAACACACACTGCTCTCTGTCCCTCTCTCTCTCTCTCTGCAATAAAATGATGATGTGACTGGCTGCAAGATGACTGATGCAAGATATATAGGGCTGTCAGGTTTTTCAGGATCGTTCATCCCTATTGCTCACTCCAAATTGGAAAAAAGGGGATGCAGCACTGTGCATAGAGGGCGTGGCCTTCACATGGGCATTATTTAGAACAATGTACGTCAGCACGCAGGTTCAAATCTACACCAGTTTGAATGCCACACAGGCAGCCTCAGATGCTGCTGGATTTATAGAAAAGTATAGTGGACATTTCAGAATTCAGAATTTTCAACATTGGAAAATCTAACCACAAAGACAGGCATTTACTAAGGGGTTTAGTCATTTTTTTCTGACTATTTTTGGCGCAAAATTGTCGCAATTGCGCCTACCCTATAAATTGTGCGACTTTCCCTAGCAAGAGCTAGAAAGTAAAAAAAAAATTTCCCGCTTAATTTACGCAAGTTTTCACTTTTTACTTGCAGTGGTCAGGAATTTATTAACTGAGACAGTCGCAGTTGCGCAATAAACTGTCGCAACGGCCATAAAAATTGACTAAATTTACTCCAGCTCCAACATGGAGCAGGAAAAGCTACTGCCGCCCGGGCTCCGACATACTTTCTCCCCGCTACCCTCACTACCGGGACACTACAGTGATTTACATCCCCCCTCTCACCTGCCAGCGCCACACAACTCCCATGTGTCTGCTGTTGCAAGACTACAAGTCCCAGCATGCCCTTACAGTGAGGACATGCTGGGAGTTGTAGTCTTGTGGCAGCGGGAGCTGAGCGGCGCGGGCGGGAGACAAAGGGGGGGTAGCGGGGAGGCCGTATGAGGAGCCCGGGCGGGAGACAAGGGGGGTAGCGGGGAGACCGTATGAGGAGCCCGGGCGGCTGCACTGTAATGTCAGCCCGGGCTCCTGCCCTGAGAGCCATAGGCTTTGGCTGTCAGGGCATGCTGGGTGTTGTAGTTTTGCAACAGCTGGAGGGCCACAGTTTGCAGACCACTGGTGTGTGGTCTGTAAACTGTAGTCCTCCAGCTGTTGCAAAACTAAACAGCTGAAGGGGACCGGCGAAGAAGTTCACTTACCCTTCCGAGGCTCCAGCGACGATCGCTGACGGAGATCGTCGCGCGGCACTGTCGCGCGGCAGTGTCGCGCGGCAGTGTCGTGCAGCGCTGGATCCTACGGAAGCCGGTAAGTTGCGCAAGCTTCCCAACCAGGGTGCCTCCAAATGTTGCAAGACTACAACTCCCAGCATGCCTGGACACCCTTTGGCTGTCCGGGCATGCTGGGAGTTGTAGTTTTGCAACAGCTGGAGGCACCCTTGTTGGGAAACACTGGCCTAAAACAGTGTTTCCCAACCAGGGTGCCTCCAGATGTTGCAAGACTACAACTCCCAGCATGCCTGGACAGCCATTGGCTGTCCGGGCATGCTGGGAGTTGTAGTTTTGCAACAGCTGGAGGCACCCTTGTTGGGAAACACTGGCCTAAAACAGTGTTTCCCAACCAGGGTGCCTCCAGATGTTGCAACACTACAACTCCCAGCATGCCTGGACAGCCATTGGCTGTCCAGGCATGCTGGGAGTTGTAGTTTTGCAACAGCTGGAGGGCCACAGTTTGCAGACCCCTGGTTTGTGGTCTGTAAACTGTAGTCCTCCAGCTGTTGCAAAACTAAACAGCTGAAGGGGACCGGCGAAGAAGTTCACTTACCCTTCCGAGGCTCCAGCGACGATCGCTGTCGGAGATCGTCGCGCGGCAGTGTCGCGCGGCAGTGTCGTGCAGCGCTGGATCCTACGGAAGCCGGTAAGTTGCGCAGGCTTCCCAACCAGGGTGCCTCCAGTTGTTGCAAGACTACAACTCCCAGCATGCCTGGACAGCCTTTGGCTGTCCAGGCATGCTGGGAGTTGTAGTTTAGCAACAGCTGGAGGCACCCTGGTTGGGAAACACTGGCCTAAAACAGTTGGGAAACACTGGCCTAAAACAGTCACCCTGGTTGGGAAACACTGTTTTAGGCCAGTGTTTCCCAACCAGGGTGCCTCCAGATGTTGCAAGACTACAACTCCCAGCATGCCTGGACAGCCTTTGACTGTCCAGGCATGCTGGGGCTTGTAGTTTTGCAACATCTGGAGGCACCCTGGTTGGGAAACACTGTTTTAGGCCAGTGTTTCCCAGCCAGGTTGCCTCCAGATGTTGCAAAACTACAACTCCCAGCATGCCTAGACAGCCTTTGACTGTCCAGGCATGCTGGGACTTGTAGTTTTGCAACATCTGGAGGCACCTTGGTTGGGAAACACTGTTTTAGGCCAGTGTTTCCCAGCCAGGTTGCCTCCAGATGTTGCAAAACTACAACTCCCAGCATGCCTAGACAGCCTTTGACTGTCCAGGCATGCTGGGACTTGTAGTTTTGCAACATCTGGAGGCACCCTGGTTGGGAAACACTGTTTTAGGCCAGTGTTTCCCAGCCAGGTTGCCTCCAGATGTTGCAAAACTACAACTCCCAGCATGCCTAGACAGCCTTTGACTGTCCAGGCATGCTGGGACTTGTAGTTTTGCAACATCTGGAGGCACCTTGGTTGGGAAACACTGTTTTAGGCCAGTGTTTCCCAGCCAGGTTGCCTCCAGATGTTGCAAAACTACAACTCCCAGCATGCCTAGACAGCCTTTGACTGTCCAGGCATGCTGGGGCTTGTAGTTTTGCAACATCTGGAGGCACCCTGGTTGGGAAACACTGGCCTAAAACAGTGTTTCCCAACCAGGGTGCCTCCAGATGTTGCAAAACTACAAGTCCCAGGTTGGGAAATACTGTGCCCGGCCTCCGCCCCACCTTACTGTAAGGGCATGCTGGGAGTTGTAGTCCTGCAGCTGGGGGCAGGGGACAAGCTTGTCACTTGCCCACACATCTCCTGCACCACACAACTACAACTCCCAGCATGTCCTTCTGTAAGGGCATGCTGGCAGTTGTAGTCGTGCGGGGCGGGAGATGTGTGAGCAGGTGATAATAAATGTACTAACCCATTTTTTTTGTTTTCTTCTCATTTCAGATCCGTGTATCCTGTGGACTCCTTCGGATTCGGTGGACTACTTCGATGACCAGCGTTTTTCTTTATTTGATTTTAATAAAATGGTTAACGAGGGCTTGTGGGGGAGTGTTTTTTGTAATAAAAATTTTTTAAAACCTGTTGTGTTTTTTTCTTACTTTACTAGACAGGCTTAGTAGTGGAAGCTGTCTTATAGACAGAGTCCATTACTAACCTGGGCTTAGCGCTAGCCACAAAAACAGCTAGCGCTAACCCCCTATTATTACCCCGGTACCCAACGCCACAGGGGTGCCGGGAAGAGCCGGTACCAACAGGCCTGGAGCGTCAAAAATGGCGCTCCTGGGCCTAAGCGGTAACAGGCTGGCGTTATTTAGGCTGGGGAGGGCCAGTAACAATGGTCCTCGCCCACCCTGGGAACGTCAGGCTGTTACTGTTTGGTTGGTATTTGGCTGAGAATGAAAATAGGGGGGACCCTATGCGTTTTTTTTTTTTAAATAAATAATTAAATATATTAAAAAAGCGCATAGGGTCCCCCTATTTTTATTGTCAACCAAATACCAACCAAACAGTAACAGCCTGACGTTACCAGGGTGGGCGAGGACCATTGTTACTGGCCCTCCCCAACCTAAATAACGCCAGCCTGTTACCGCCTAGGCCCAGGAGCGCCATTTTTGACGCTCCGGGCCTGTTGGTACCGGCTCTTCCCGGCACCCCTGTGGTGTTGGGTACCGGGGTAATAATTGGGGGTTAGCGCTAGCTGTTTTTGTGGCTAACGCTAAGCCCGGCTTAGTAATGGACTCAGTCTATAAGACAGCTTCCACTGCTAAGCCTGTCTAGTAAAGTAAAATAAAAATCAAACACAACAGGTTTAAAAAAAAATTTATTACAAAAAACACTCCCCCACAAGCCCTCGTTAACCATTTTATTAACATCAAGCAAAGAAAAACGCTGGTCATCGAAGTAGTCCACCGAATCCGAAGGAGTCCACAGGATACACAGATCTGTAGAAGAAGTAACCAAAAAAAAAAAAAAAAGTGTAAGTACATTTAGGGAGAAAAAAACTGTGTTAAAAAAATTTAATAAACACACACACACACACTAAACGCCGTTTACCACTTCTGAGCCATGACTACAATTTACAGTGATCCCTCAACTTACAATGGCCTCAACATACAATAGTTTCAACATACAATGGTCTTTTCTGGACCATCGTAAGTTGAAACCAGACTCAACATACAATGCTACAGACAGTCCAGATCTGTAAAATGTGTCAATGGCTGGAAGAACCAACCAATCAAAATGGGCATTCACTGGTAAAACCCCTGTATTACTGAAGTGTATGCACTGACTGGTGTCTGGTATTACATGTTCTGTACACTTTACCTGTATCAGGGTTAGCTGCTCTTTTGGACACCAGGTGAGGGCGACTCCATTACTTGTTTGGGACATTGCCTGTACTGTACAGGACCCCTGAAGAAGATCCTGTCCTCTACATAGACCAGTGTTTGCCAAGCAGGGTGGCCCCATCTTTTGCAAAACTACAACTCCCAGCATGCCCGGACAGCCTTTGGCTGTCCAGGCATGCTGGGAGTTATAGTTTTGCAACAGCTGGTGGCTCCCTGCTTGGGAAACACTGACATAGACAGTGATTTACAGCTCCCAGCAGATCTTTCTTACTTTTATATGTAAGGATTTGCTTTATCTATATTAGTTCTACTTATTTTTCTTTGTCACTTTTTCCTATTTTGGATGACATTTTGGTGACTTTAGAACCAATTACCACGTTTCCATAGAGTTATGGTCTCAACATACAATGGTTTCAACTTACAATGGTTTTCCTGGAACCAATTAATATTGTAACTTGAGGGACCACTGTAGTTATTGAATTATTTAGATGTGGTGAAAAAGCTAAAAAAAAACTCAAAAACAAAAGATCCAGAAGGAAACCAGCAGCCAAACCTATTCAGACAGCAGGAAAAAGGAACAGACTATTTTTTCTACTACATGAAGTAAATTTCCCACTTTTGCCTATGTGTGCCAAATTTATTAATGCCGTGCAACAATTTAGTAAATTTGTCGCACATAGTCAAAAATGAAGTAGAAAAAAACAGGGTAAAAACCAGACTACATAGTAAAAGATTAGTAAATGCCCCTCAAAGAGTCTGCATGTAGCCTGTTCTGGTAAATAGAAGACTCCGCCATCTTGTACATGTATTTATTTTAAGCAATTGAGAAAAGGAAACCCAGAGTCTACATCATGATATTGTTCCAATACAACCTCATCATCATTAAAGCAGCCCAGATTATAACTTACTACCGACATCTTAAACATTGTGACATTTACTGTATATTAAACAGAACACATTCTAACTAATTGTAATTTTGTTTTTATGTAAAACTATGGTATCTGAGTTATAGGACTTGATAATGTAAACTTATACACTAATTGTAAAGAAAATGATGATAGTTTAATAAAACAAAATAAAATAGTGAATGTTGTTTGGGCCTCCATATAATAATTTAGGTAGAGTGCTGTATAAATCATTGAAAACATCAGGAGACTTAATGTCAATTAACCCATCATTTTGCTTCCTTTTCGATCAGTTTTAATTTGAGACAATTAGGAGCTGACAGTTGACACTTAAATGTAAACCATGTGGAGAGTTTTGTGGGGTAAAGGATCACAGGGGCTAAAGTACATTTGTTATTCAGCTTCCAACAAGGTGTGTTGTTTTAAGACATTCCAAGTTTTTTTTTTTTTTTTCAAAATAACTTTCACATTACAATACACTACTAGTCCATGTTTTTCAACATCTAGCTGTAATAGTGTGTTATATATTTGTTAAGGGAAAACAAATCATTTTTAATTAACCAAAACATCGTTGATATTGTGTTTTGTCGCTACCAAGAAGCAATATAGAGAAATCGCCCAGTAAGTTACCATGTCATGTGTTAAACAAATCAAAACCAGGCAGACGATTATTTACTCGGTCTGAAAAAACTTCTGTAAGGCTGAAATAATATGACACTTCTCCACAGCACAACCGTTCTTGTGAGGCCCCAGATGGCTACTTAAATACAGAAAGGGAGGTTTGTAAGATAATCATATTTCTAAGCGTACAGATTTATTTGTCACAAAATCTCCAGAGAAAGCATTTTTATGTTATAAATAAGACAGGTTTTGCCTATAAGAGTCCCTTTTGCCTATTAAACCTATAAAATGTAATAACAATATCAAATATCCTGCACAATGTCTTGACACACACATTTGTGTTTCACATAGAAGACAATAATTCAGCTTTGAGGACTGAAAAATTGCCACCTAAGTATGAAAAAGTAAGTGACAGGACTGGTATAATGATTTCATGGCTATTTTGTATGCTCAATGTTCCTTTTCCTGCAAAATCCATTAAATAAAGAACTTTGTTCTTATGAGTGTTAAAAGGGAATATCAAAGTTTGGCCATTTTTCATACAAGCGGCAGTTTTCGCAGGCTCAATTAGAAACAGTTATTGGATGTATTACTAATCTGAACGTTATTCTAATTTATTCTTGTTAAAAGCACAAAAAGAATGTTAGATCTCGCAGAAATGTACATTACTGGGTATAAAACTGACTCAGTGATAGAATCAGACACATTTTATAAATGAGTTACATTGAGATTAATGCATTCAACCATATTAAGGCTCCATTTAACACAGAGTTATAATTCAGCACTCTTTCAAGTGTGTGAAACTTTGACCTGAAGATTTTTTTTTTGTCTGTCAGAGTCTGTAGAAATCTGGTAAAATAAATGAATAAATAAATTTAAGAACTGTGGCATGGTCTATTGGAAATCATGTGTGAAGCTTTTCTACTCTAGATATTGCTACATTATTGAGCTATGGTATAGGGGAATCTGTGTGTCACTGCACAGTATCTGTACTAGATGGGTTACTTGTCAGTACAGGATCACATATGATTAATTCACTGAAATATTTAAAGGGCATGGTGACTACAAAAATATAAATACCGGATTTATCGGGGTATACCACGCACCAGCCTATAACAAGCACCCTCATTTTACCATGGATATTTGGGTAAAAAAAGTTTTTTACCCAAATATCCTTGATAAAATGAGGGTGCGTGTGTGCATGTGCATACCCCGATACACTGTTTCTGACCCCGCAGAAGCCCCCAGTAGAGGCAGGGGGAGAGAGGCTGTCGCTGCCCGCTTCTCTCCCCCTGCCTTTCCTGGGGTCTAGAGCCCTGCTGCCGCCGATTCTCTCCCCCTGGCTATCGGTGCTGCTGCCCCATTGCCTCCCCCATCCCCAGTGTGGCGTCTCCAGTGTCGTTGCTATGCGCTGCGAGGCGCAATGACGAGTGACGTCTTCAACGCAACGTCACTCGTCATTGCGCAGCGCATAGCAACGACCCAGGAGATGCCACACCGGAGCCAGAAGCAGCCGGATCCGACCCCGGCAACAGGTAATTATAAAACCGGGGATGGGGGAGGCAATGGGGCAGCGGCGCCGATAGCCAGGGGGAGAGAAGGGGCGGCAGCAGGGCTCTAGACCCGAGGAAAGAAAGGGGGAGAGAAGTGGGCAGCACCGGCCTCTCTCCCCCTGCCTTTCCTGGGGGCTTCTGCAGGGTCAGAAAAACCGGGGATGGGGGAGGCAATGGGGCAGCGGCGCCGGCAGTCTCTGGACCCCAGGATAGGCAGGGGCAGAGAATCAGGCAGCGACGGCAGGTCTCTGGACCTGCAAAAGCAGCTGCAGTTCATTGATTTAAAGCACCCGCTTTAAATCATTGAACTGCAGCGGCTTATTGGCGTATAACACGCAGATTGACTTTAGGCTAACAGTTTTGCGTGTTATACGCCGATAAATATGGTATATAATTTATTAGTTATTATGGGGGGGGGGATTGTCAAAACTGAAATTGTGATTTGTGGAAAAAATGGTGAAGCACACATTTTTAAGAGTTTTGTCTTGTTTGCACCATGTTCGATCATAATTTTCAAAAGGGACGTGACCTCTGGAAAAGCGAAAGGGGTGTCTCTTTAAGTGTGCCAAATTTTCTAAAGTCTCCAGCCAATCAAAAAGTGCTTAACTAAGCCACGTCAGAGGTGGTGTAGACTGAACACATAGTGTAAATTTGCGCAAGATTATCAAACAGCCTGAGTCACTTTAAAAAATCTGGTGCATTTTTATACTGCCTAATCTCAGCAAAACTTAGCTTTTGAATATGTTCCCCTATATGTATTAGATATAAATTGATTTTTTTATTTATTTATTCTGGCATATTTTTCTTCTACTCTCATTTTTAGATATCCCAGCTGTCAGACTTCTGCTGTTATAAAGAGGTATTCTATTCTATATAATACAGGCAAATTAATGTCATCTTTGTCATATACATATTTTCAATAGAAAAACTCTTGGGGGGGGGGATTATCAAGATGGCAGGAGAGGATGTGAAACAAGCGTAAAACTGAATTAAAGGGGTACTCCCGTGGACCACAGTGCTCTCTGCTGACCTCTGCTGTCCATTTTAGGAACTGTCCAGAGCAGCATATGTTTGGGGATTTTCTCCTGCTCTGGACAGTTCCTAAAATGGACAGCAGAGGTCAGCAGAGAGCACAGTGGTAATGACATCAGAGAAATCTAAAAAGTACTGGAAGGATTAAGATTTTTTAATAAATTTATAAATCTGTTTAACTTTCTGGCATCAGTTGATTTAAAAAAAATAGTTTTCCACGGGAGTACCCCTTTAAATTTAATTACATATATTAAAAAGCATCTAAATACTTGTGATTTTTCACACAAGAGTTGGTACCATGTTACTCCACTAACTTCCTATACATTTTAATGCATTAATGTGCACATATTTTGTACAGACATCTGTTAAAACATGCCTAAGGTCATACATTTCCTTGCACAACTAGGTGGCCAAGAGTTGCTATGCATTGGACAAACAGTGATCGCAATGCCTGTGCTGATAGTTAGGGACATAATGGGAACCTTCTGTAAGTACAACTATGACATTTTATAGTTATAGTTAGTAGAGTGGAAAGCAAGGTGAAAGACTTACCAGTCCCAAAAGATTATGTTGGCACTCAACTGCTCTTAAAATGGTGTACAGAATGCTTCACAGTACACTATGTATTAGTGATTCTATTTCCTATCTTGTTTTCTTTGGGAGTTGTGGACTGTAAAGACCCCACACCAATGACCCTCTTTGCAGCTTAAGAAAAGTTTTGGCAAAAACTTTCGAATAAAATATACTTCAAAGTTTTATCTCTGAATGTAACATATGATATGGAGAGTAGGAGTAAAGAATTTGCTTCAAATTGATGTTTTTCTTTCATATATCTCGGTATTTGTGTTAGATGTCAGATTGAAAACAGGTGTATCTTCTCGTACATTGCTTTTGTAAAGTGGAATGTTCTGTCCTTCATTTATCTCTGTCAGTACATAGCGATATACATCATTGACTCATTAGTAAGTCATCTGCCTTACGGCTTTAACATCATTTACCTCTATATGACATGATTCCAGGATAGAATTGATGACACGTATGGAAGGGACTGAAGATAAATGAACCCTATGCATGTTTTCAGCTTCCATTAAAAAGCTAAAATAGAATAAAAAGTGCAGAAATAGCTTTTCTTTAGACATGCTTCCAGTCACTCTAGCTCCACCAATTTAAGCAAGAAGCAAGAGGGTCCTCATTTCTGCAGCTAAAACCACATATCCAAGAGAACACTAGTAGAGATTATTCCTAACTTTTTAAAGTCTATTAAAGATTGCTCAACACTGAATTTACCTGGTGGCCATACCTGACATGGTCTCAACCTAGATAAATAAGACATTAAAAGGGTATTCCATTTTGTTCCGAATGCTGGGTGCAAGCTGTAGAGGTCGTGATGTCACAGCCACGTCCCTCGTGACGCCATGCCTCCTCAATGCAAGTCTATGGGAGGGGGCTTGACAACCACCACACCCCCTCTTATAGATTTACATTGAGGGGGTGTGGCGTGACATCCTGATGGGCGTGACACCACGACCTCCATAGCCTGCACCCAGCATTCGGAACAAAATGTTCTGAACACTTGGGCAGGGAGTACCCCTTTAAATGGTACAATAATTGCCATAGCATTGAGTCAAATTTCCCTGTGTTGCAAGGAAACTGTTATCTGAGCTTATAAATGACAACCAGCATCCTATTGTTTTAATTTTAATTTTAACATCATTTGAACATCCTATTGTTTTTTTTTTGTTTCATGCTTATGGACAGAAAACCACTTGAAACAGTGTCCTGAACCAGCCATGCACCATTATGTTAGCTAAACTATAATAAATTGTAATTGTAGAAAAACAATTACAAAATATGAATGTAATCAGTTCTGAGAAGAGATTAGTAAATTGATTCTTAAGGAATTGAATTTGCTCTGAAGTGGGGGCATGGCCTGGCTGCCAGACTGCATGGATGCTGATTAGCTGAGCTCCAGAAACCCTAAGCTCAGAAAAGTGGTTAAACAAGCACGTATCGACATGAATTTGGTGCCCACTGATACTGCAATCACCTGTGATCATGCCGGTGAGAAGAAAAAGGGCGTCCAAGCAAGGCACGCTAGCTAAATTTATCTTTACTAGCCACAAGGAACGGTCCCAAGATGGCCCTGAGCGCTCTTGCAGCTTCATGGTGCACTCCCTTCAACCTGTTACCTCTGCACTTCGTGCTGCAAAGATTCCCTATAGATGGGGATTCCCGAACCGCCTTCTGATCCGCCGAGGGAATACTTTACATGCTGTCCGTAACCTGGAAGAGGGTGTCTCCATCTTGCAACAATGGAACGTTCCTACAGACCTGACATCTGCAAGACCTTTCCCCTCTCTGCATAAGATCCGAGATGACTGGTCGGTGGTGAAATAAAATCGGGACATTTTTTTAGGTACTCTTTAAGCCTCTTGGCGCTCTGGGCTGGTCTGGGAAGTCCATGCACCAGGCTTCAGACAGGACTTTAACCCTCACGAAGGTTGGGTGGCTGTTGCTACTGTGTTGTGTTTTCGCCATTCTGTTTGTTTTTTGGGCACCTTATGTTCACCCTAATTTTGAATGTTTTGGTGGCTTAATATTTTCATGTCCATTACTTATTGTTCAAACCCATTAGACAAGTGTGTTCTTGCTGGGAGTCCTCTTTTATGGTTTACTACCTACTATATTCTTGCACTTATTTACACACCTTATTGTCAATGCCAATGGTCTAAATAGTCCACAGAAAAGATTGTTTCTTTGGAGAGAGGCGTTGTCTTTGGGGTGCGATTTATTATGCACCTGCTTCACAAAGATGCTTTCTGTATCGCACACCGTGCTTTCCCTAACATTTATCATGCTCACCATACCTCTAAAAGCAGAGGAATATTAATTGCTATCCAGAACACAGTGGCCTCTGACTTAGTTAAAGCTATATGTGACCCTAAGGTTGGTATTTGATTTTAGTGTTTTTTTTTATCAATAATTCCCCTCGTACTTTAGTATCTCTGTATGCACCCAATGTTGGCCAGGCCCCGTTTGGACATAAAGTTATAAACGTAGCTAATTGCAATAAACAGGGACCGTTAACTGTTTGCAGGGATTTCAACACGGTGGTGGACCCATCAGTTGACACCACAGCTGGGAGGCGTTCTAATAATTCTCACCTTGCTTTTCTATTATAAAAAGGCTGAACTATATGACACCTGGAGGGTACAACATCCTACTGACAAGACATATACTTACCGCACCCTGACTCACAACACATAATCTCACAACATATCCTCTCTTGCCTGGTGGGATCTACTATAGAAACTATTTCTTAGGCAGACCACGCTGCTACCACACTTTCCCTGCATGAACACTTAGTTCTGCTCCCTCATATCTATATGAAGCTAGCCCCTTTCTTATGTCCCACCCGAAGTATGTCCAGACCTAACAGATTTTTTTTTCTTTTACCGCTACTCCTTCAGTGGACCATACGAGTTTATGGAGTAGTCACAAGGCGTATATTAGGGGTCGTTTATCAAATACGGCTCCATATGTAAAAATCTATGGACCACAGCATTAAATGAACTTACAACTAAGATTAAATCTTTAGACTTACAAAAATCAGACTTCTCCTTCCCCTATATTAGCTTTGCAACTATTGTCCCTTCGTCAGAAACTTAGGGGTCTACTGATCTTTGACTATGAAAAGCATCTCCGAAAGACTAATGCTAAAGACTACTCTCAAAATAATAAATTGGGCAAACTACTTGCAGGTCGTCTTAAAGCGGCCCAGCAAAAGACTTGTATTGCCCACTTGATCCACCTGTCCTCAGGGGCTAAACTGTATACACCAGACTCTATAGCTAATGGGTTTCAAACTTTCTATGCATCATTATATAATTTGTGACAGGACTCCTTTCCCCCTCTCAACTTACACTCCTCTATTAACAACTTTCTTGCCTCTCTTCAGCTCCGCTCTTTGACCGACACCCAACTACAAGACTTAAACTCACCTGTGACAATCCCAGAATTAAACAAAATGATCAAATCCATTCCCTCTCAAAATGTCCTGGGCCCAGATGGGTTTATCAATCTTTATTATAAAACCTTTAGCAACATCCTTTTACACCCATCTTCATAACTTTTGCCAGCAAGCTATTGAAAAAAAAAACTTTTCCTGCCAAAAATTTGCAAGCCCTGCCGAAACCGGTCAAAGCAACAGATGTCCCTCAAAACTTTAGGCCCAACTCTCTCCTTAATCGGGACTTGAAAATGTTTGCCAGTCGTATAGCTAAAATCCTCCCCTGTTTAATAGCCCCTGACCAAGCTGGTTTTGTCCCTGGCCATCCACCTAGTCCAACATATCGAGGAATGTAGCACCCCTGCCTTGTTGCTGGCCTTCTCGGTCCTACGACACCTGGGCTTCTCCAGAGCAATACTGTGGGTGATTATGTCGCTCTACACTTCACCATCTGTGAGGGTATTCATTAATGATACCTTATCAGCTGAGTTCAACATTACCAATGGCACAAGGCATGGATGCCCTCTTTCCCCCTTGATATCCATCCTCTGAATGTAGCCTCTTTGCCCAATCACTCATAGTTGTGTCCTCAGATCACAGGAGTAGCTGTTGGTAACAAGGATCACATCATATCGCTTAATGCGGATGACGTGATCTTATCCCTGACAGATCCTACCCTGTCAGTCCCTGGCACTATGCAGATCATCAGACAGTTTGACGTACTTTCCTATTACCACCTAAATACTGTGAAAACGCAGGCCTTACCCATATACCTCCCTGACCATTTATTTAATGACCTAAAAAAGCAATATCTCTTTCACTGGCAGTCTAAAAGCATTACCTACCTGGGTATTAAACTATCCTTCCCCACTAGCACCCTCTTTAAATTCAATCACAAACCTTTCCTGGCAGACATTGAGGTAGAGGCAAAACCGCAATTGAGCCATGACATATCATGGGTGCGGAGGGTGGCCACATTTAAAATGATTTTGCTACCTCAGTTTCTTTACTTATATAGAACGGTCCCAATTGCACTCCCAAATACATTTTTCTTAAAAGCACAATCCTTAGTTTCCAAGTTCATCTGAGCCGTGAAAAGACCTAGAATAACGAGAAACATCATGTCCACCTCTAGAACAGTTGGGGGACTGGGTGTCCCTGAAATACAGGTGTATTACTTTGCCACCGAGGTGAGCAATCTGAGACAGTGGCTTAAGAATGACACTGCCAAATCTTGGGTGCAGATAGCGAGCTTTTATCTTTCCCCTTACTGTACCACAGACTTAGACTTTCCATTTTGGTCCCCACTGCCTCTTAATACTTCTAACCCAATAATTAGGGCATTGTATGCAGCTTGGAAATCATATTTGAGCATGACCACTGCCCCCTCTATCCCATGCATAACTAACCTTTCTTTGTCCCTTGTCCAGGCGGCTCTTCCCTCTACTGATTTACATGAATGGGAAGTAGCAGGAATTACCTCTATGGGTCAAATATGCACTCCAGCTGGTATACATACATTTCAAAACATACATGCCAAATTCTCCATCCCCAACAGGGATTTCTACAAATACAGTGCATAGTGAAAGTATTTGTGCCCCTTGAACTTTTCGTCCTTTTGCCACATTTCAGGCTTCAAACATAAAGATATAAAACTGTCTTTTTTGTGAAGAATCAACAAGTGGGACACAATCATGAAGTGGAACAAAATTTATTGGATATTTCAAACCTTTTTAACAAATAAAAAACTGAAAAATTGGCGTGCAAAATTATTCAGCCCCTTAAGTTAATACTTTGTAGCGCCACCTTTTGCTGCGATTACAGCTGTATGACGCTTGGGGCATGTCTCTATCAGTTTTGCACATCGAGAGACTGAAATTTTTGTCCATTCCTCCTTGCAAAACAGCTCGAGCTCAGTGAGGTTGGATGGAGAGCGTATGTGAACTGCAGTTTTCAGTTCTTTCCACAGATTCTCGATTGGATTCAGGTCTGGACTTTGACTTGGCCATTCTAACACCTGGATATGTTTATTTGTGAACCATTCCATTGTAGGTTTTGCTTTATGTTTTGGATCATTGTCTTGTTGGAAGACAAATCTCCGTCCCAGTCTCATGTCTTTTGCAGACTCCATCAGGTTTTCTTCCTGAATGGTCCTGTATTTGGCGCCATCCATCTCCCCATCAATTTTAACCATCTTCCCTGTCCCTGCTGAAGAAAAGCAGGCCCAAACCATGATGCTGCCACCTCCATGTTTGACAGTGGAGATGGTGTGTTCAGGGTGATTTGCTTTTACGCCAAACATAACATTTTGCATTGTTGCCAAAAAGTTCAATTTTGGTTTCATCTGACCAGAACACCTTCTTCCGCATGTTTGGTGTGTCTCCCAGGTTGCTTGTGGCAAACCTTAAACAACACTTTTTATGGATATCTTTAAGAAATGGCTTTCTTCTTGCCACTCTTCCATAAAGGCCTGATTTGTGCAGTATACGACTGATTGTTGTCCTTTGGACAGAGTCTCCCACCTCAGCTGTAGATCTCTGCAGTTCATCCAGAGTGATCATGGGCCTCTTGGCTGCATGTCTGATCAGTCTTCTCCTTGCATGAGCTGAAAGTTTAGAGGGACGGCCAGGTCTTCGTAGATTTGCAGTGGTCTGATACTCCTTCCATTTCAATATAATCTTTTTGTATCCAAATCTGGCTTTAAACTTCTCCACAACAGTATCTTGGACCTGCCTGGTATGTTCCTTGTTCTTCATGATGCTCTCTGCACTTTAAACGGTCCTCCTCTGAGACTATGGCAGTGCAGGTGCATTTATATGGAGACTTGATTAAACACAGGTGGATTCTATTTATCATCATTAGTCATTTAGGTCAACATTGGATAATTCAGAGATCCTAAATGAACTTCTGGAGAGAGTTTGCTGCACTGAAAGTAAAGGGGCTGAATAATTTTGCACACCCCATTTTTCAGCTTTTTATTTGTTAAAAAAGTTTGAAATAACCAATAAATTTTGTTCCACTTCATGATTGTGTCCCACTTGTTGTTGATTATTCACAAAAAAATGCAGTTTTATATCTTTATGTTTGAAGCCTGAAATGTGGCAAAAGGTCAAAAAGTTCAAGGGGGCCGAATACTTTCACTATGCACTGTACCTATAAATACGCAATTTTTTAGCCTCTCTGACTCCATCTGGAATTAACCCTCATAAACGACTGTTACTTTCCTAGCAAGCAACCTGAAAAGTCTTCGGCCGCTGTGTTCCATTATAGCTCGCTCTTCTACTTTTAACAAATTCCATCTTCTACGGTCATGGGAAAGGGATGTGGATACCACCTTTACTGAACAAGAATGGAGTTGTGCATTTCAAACCATTCAAAAAATTATTCTTTGTGTGTCTCACATTGAATCTGCTGTACAAACTGCTTCCAGGTGATACTTCACTCCAGACCGCTTAGCAGTCATGTATCCGGGCTCCTCTCGGGAGTGCTGGTGTAACTGCTTACACAAGGGTACATTATTCCACATTTTGTGGCAATGCCCCGCTGTACGCCCCTTCTGGGATGCTTGCATCTACCTATTGAGAAGAGTTCTTCAGCTTCAAGTGAACCTTACACCTAGTATGAACATAATGTTTTTGGTCATAGATACTATCCCCCACCTCTTAGGGCGATAGCTTGCCTCATTTTCATAATAGTCACACTTGCTAGCTGATGGAAAACACCTGATATACCTACAGTAACTGACATAGTTCAGAAACTCAACACTACGTGGCTTTACGAGAAGACTACCTCACTGGGTTCAGGCTCCTATAACAAATTTCACGCTAAATGGAAACCTTGGCTACTCTCAACATACAACACAGTACCTAATGTTCCCCCTTAATGGTATATAACTGTACACTATCACATATTTTTACCACTTCAGACTTGTGGACAAACGCTACCTGAGGCAAATTATTATGGACAATAAGGTTGTCTGCATAGCTATGCACTAGTAGAAATTTTTCACAGACGTGTTATAATATTATTTCAGTGTCTTTTGTATTAATATCTATGTTCCACCTCCTCCCCTCCCCCTTCCACCATCCCAAAGCCCTGCTTACATCTTCTTGCCTCTCCCCCTTCCCCTCCCTTTCCTCCTAGTTCTGCCTATGAACATTTAATTATATTGTTCCCTGTGTGGAACGAACATTTGCACTGTTATTTTTAACTAAAAATTTTTAATAAAAAAAAAACTATTGAACCAGAATTTGCTCTGAAGTTCCCCAAAAAATCAGATTCATATGGATGCAAACTTTTTGAGAATCTTTTAGGTAAATCCAAAGATGCCCTATGCTAACAGTGTAGACCACCAGGGAAAGTACATACAACAGGAACTGTCAAAATTAGTTTTAAGAGTATTCTCATGAATTGTTAACAAATCTGACTGCCAATTAAAATTCATACAGGAACAAATCTGAATCAGTTGTTATATCTGAATCAAATCTGCTGACAGATTTAATGTAATTCTCCTAAAACTTCTAGAAATGTGTTCATGTCTATTTCTATGACATAAAAAAAAAAAAAAAAAAAAACACTACATTGGTAGAAATAAACATAAATAAATGCAAGATTTAACATTTTCTTCAAGGTGTAATATGTGATGAATTGTGCCGCAAAATCAAGGGTAAAAGTTACTTAATTTGGCTGATTTAGCCTTACAATAGTGCAAAGCTCTGAAGTTCCCCAAAAGATTCTGATTTATGTGGATAAAAATTTTGGGATTTTTTGATGGTAAAACCAAAGATGCCCTAAGCTAACAGTGTAGTCACCAGGGAAAACACATACAGAAGCAATGACTCAAATTCAACTGCCTATTAAGATTAATACAGGAATAGAACATAGAACTGTGTGATGAGGTATATGCTGTATTCTTCACTGCTAAGTCAACACATTCTGGGCTGGGTCCAATGAAAGTGTATGGCCACCCAGGGGTAACAGTCACTACATTCACTGGGCTGTTCAAGTGTACCTGTCATTAAGAAAAACTTTTTTTTTATAATGTAAATAATACCATTATATGTATCTTTGTAAGATACATTACATAGTTACATAGTTAGTACTAGAGATGAGCGAACTTACAGTAAATTTGATTCGTCACGAACTTCTCAGCTCGGCAGTTGATGACTTATCCTGCATTAATTAGTTCAACTTTCAGGTGCTCCCGTGGGCTGGAAAAGGTGGATACAATCCTAGGAGACTCTTTCCTAGGACTGTATCCTTTTCCAGCCCACAGTAGCACCTGAAAGCTGAACTAATTTATGCAGGATAAGTCATCAACTGCCGAGCCGAGAAGTTTGTGACAAATCGAATTTACTGTAAGTTCGCTCATCTCTAGTTAGTATGGTTGAAAAAAGACATACGTCCATCAAGTTCAACCAGGGAATTGAAGGGTAGGGGTGGGGCGCGATATTGGGGAAGGGATGGGATTTTATATTTCCTCAGTGTACAGAGCCCTGCTTGTCCTCAGTGTACAGAGCCCTGCTTGTCCTCAGTGTACAGAGCCCTGCTTATCCTCAGTGCACAAATAATACCATTATATGTATATTTATAAGATACATTAATTAAAATGTGTATATTTTGGGTGAAAAAAGGTTGTCCCTGCAGCTATTCCTCGTAGACACACACTGCACAGAGCTCTGCTTGTCCTCAGTGCACAGATTCTTGCTTGTCCTCAGTGTACAGAGCCCTGCTTGTCCTCAGTGTACAAAGCCCTGCTTGTCCTCAGTGCACAGAGCCCTGCTTGTCCTCAGTGTACAGAGCCCTGCTTGTCCTCAGTGTACAGAGCCCTGCTTGTCCTCAGTGCACAGAGCCCTGCTTGTCCTGAGTGTACAGAGCCCTGCTTTTCCTCAGTGTACAGAGCCCTGCTTGTCCTCAGTGTACAGACCCCTGCTTGTCCTCAGTGTACAGAGTTCTGCTTGTCCTCAGTGTACAGAGCCCTGCTTGTCATCAGTGCACAGAGCCCTGCTCGTCCTCACTGCACAGAGCCCTGCTTGTCCTGAGTTTACAGAGCCCTGCTTATCCTCAGTGCACAGATTCCTGCTTGTCCTGAGTGCACAGAACCCTGCTTGTCCTGAGTGTACAGAGCCCTCCTTGTCCTCAGTGTACAGAACCCTGCTTGTCCTCTGTGCACAGAGCCCTGCTTGTCCTCAGTGTACAGAGCCCTGCTTGTCCTGTGTGCACAGAACCCTGCTTGTCCTGAGTGTACAGAGCCCTGCTTGTCCTCAGTGTTAGGAGCCCTGCTTGTCCTCAGTGTTAGGAGCCCTGCTTATCCTCACTGTACAGAGTCCTGCGTGTCCACCCACACTTCCTGTATTTTGTCTCCTCACAGAGACTTTGACTTAAGACTTTGCATTTTCCCCGAAGCATTTGTTCCCTTTTCATGTAGCAGGGGTGAAATATTAAGCAAATTCCACTGCAAAATCCATAGTAAAATTGACTTAATTGTGTTGATTTAGCCTTATAATGGTGCTTAGCCAAATTAGTATCACAGATAACAGTGAAACAACTCAATTTTTACTTGTAGCTCCTTCTCCATGGAAATCAATGTACTACCATTGACATCTTGTTTCTATCTTGAGCTATTAACCAGGTAGAAGTGAACAGTAACTTAACATTTAAAAACAAAATTAAATCCATTTTTTTATGTACTGACTAAGCTTAATATTTAAAATAGAAGTGCCACAGATGGCTTAAAATTACAAACTCTACATGTTCTAAAGGTCAGTAGCTCACCCATCAGTCTTACAAAAACATACTCCCTTAAAGCAGCTGACTGACTACTTAGTGCTTACTTAAAGGACATCTGCAGCGTGATTAACACTTATCCCCTATCCACAGGATAGGGGATAAGTGTTTGATTGCGGGGGTCCGACAGCTGGGCCCCCCTGTGATCTCCAGTATGGGGCCACGGCTGTCCCGTGCAGCGTGCCAGCCGCAGCATGACGTTGCGGCCGGCACGCCTCCTCCATGCATCTCTATGGGAGAGGCGGGGAGGCAGTGTTCGTGCCTCCTCACCTCCCCCAATAGAACTGTATTGGGACGGGGAGGAGACGGGGCGTAACTGTCGACCTCTAGGTCGACGCTACGCGCCTTAGCGCTCATTATGAGCGCTAATGGCGGCGCCCCGTTAGGGAGATCCCGGGGGTCCCAGCGGTCGGACCCCCCGCGATCAAACACTTATCCCCTATGTTGTAGATAGGGGATAAGTGTATGTGGTATCCCAGTACCGCATTCTATACGGTACTTGTTTATTTATGGGTCCCCATAGCCAGAGTCCCTTGGACTTAGGGATCCCTCTTAGCCAGTCTACCATTAGTCGCCTCTATTCTAGTGTATAAATCTCCAATTTATCCATAGGTTAATGTAAATAGGATAGTATATGTAAATAAATGGTTAATTACTTGTTTCCATGGCGTCGCAGGGCCTTCGGGTCATGTGATGCGTTCCAAGCCTCACTCTGGATGCGTTCCGGGCCTCACTTTGGTATTTCTAGCCTTGTTTTGGTTTTATTATGTGTATAGGACTTGTATAGGAAGTCAGATGATCACCCAGAAGCCTGTGTGATGGTGAGTGACAGCTGACCTTGGACCTATCAAATTAGGCTCCGCCCCCTGTCCATATAAGGGACGCTGCAGCCATTTTAGCTCTTTTTGTTCCTGGGTTGCCGAGCGAGCAACATCTCTCTATAGAACCTGCGCTGCTAAAAAACCGTGAGTTAGGCCCAAGCCTCGCAGCAACGGCCGATCCTTAGCAAATATAGAGTGTATCAATCCCCAAACACTCTGCGGGACCACCGGACCTAATATACCCCTAAATCCGGACAGATCCACGCACCAATTACCTTGATTCTATTAACCTGCAAAAGGCGCAAGGTCCACAGCAACTGTCAGTCATTGAAGTCTATAGAAGTGTATTGCAGAGACTGTAACTGTATTCTGAATGTACCGCAAGTTCAAGAGTAAAGTTTGCTTCAGTTCAAGTTTAACTCCAGTGTGGGCCTTCAGTCATTACCTGCATACGATAGGCCGAAGCTATACCTCAGTAATACCAGCCCTCACCCTGGCGTCACAAGTGACAGGGTTAATATTAACCCCTCATATACCGATACCATACCACCACCACCATACCCCCCCCCCCCCAAGGGCTACCACAAAGCCTTTTTGGCGTTGCACGAACAGGATTCGGGTGTGTGCCTATTATTTCCACTTGTGAAAGTGTACTCCCCCCTAAGAAGTGAGCTTTATTAATGTACTGTGACTTATACTCCGGAGTAAGGGGTTGCGTGCACGGTGCTGTGTGGAGGAAGTGCTCATGTAAAGTAAGGGGGAGGTGAACAGTACTGCGGAGTTACAAGTCAAGGCCCAACTTAGGATGCTGGCTGTACAGAATCCCGACATGGCCTTCCCAGCCTTTAAGAGACTAGCGGTGAAAGTAATAGAGTCAGGGCCTCAGACAGAAGAAATTAGTGTTCCTGCTACAGACTCTCAGGGTCCTTCGCCCAAATCGCCTGTCCCTTCTCAATCTGCCCCACCAACATCTAGTCCTAGCTCTTGGACAGCTGACTTACAAGACATTAAACAGGACATTGAACAGTTAGCTAAGGCCTTCAAAGAAATGGCAGTATGGCCAAACCCTTCCAGATCTGCAACACCACCACCTAAGAAGGCTGACCCTCGCCCTGTCACCCCACCTAGTGTTCCTCCTGTGAGACCACCTGGAAGCCAAAGACTTGTCTGCAGTTATTGTAACAAGAATGGACACTGGAAGAGCCAATGCTGGGCTTTAAACGGGCATCCCCTGAGGTCGAGGATCACACCCCAGGAGTAGAGATTGAAGGTCCAGAATCAACCAGCGATAAGAAAGGACTGTCTATGTATGTAGCTGCTTGCCCTTATGTACAGGTGATGATTGAAGGTGTCCGGTTACAAGCTCTGATAGATACGGGGTCTCAGGTATCCACTATCCCATAGGGGGTTTTCTATAAGTACTGGGGCCCAGAAAGGTTGTGTGACCCTCAGGAAGCGGACTTCAGGGTAATTGCAGGGAAATGGGAAACCAGTACCCAGAAATGGTTACTGGGAGCCCACGGTGCAGGTGGGAAAACATGTGTTAGGAAGGCAAGGGGTGATCGTTACAAATGTTAGAGATGAGGGAGCAGCCGATTTCATTTTAGGCATGAATATTATGAGGCACTGTTTTGATGATATTGTCTGTGCACTGCATCCATCTCTCCCTCACTTGTCACCCCCAGGCCGGCTAGCTGGCCAACACCACCTCAAAATCCTCCAAGCAGAACAGAAGTTCGTGAATCATCATGGAGAAATTTGTCGAGTAAGGACTCAAGATATCCGAGCCATTAATCTACAGCCACAGACCGAGACAGTTTTGTGGTGTCGTGCCCGACTTCGGGTGAAAAATCAAGATTACCAAGCGCTCTTGGAGCCCCTTCTGCTGGAAGATTGTCCCTTGGTGCGAGCTGCTAGAAGCCTGCACTACTTAGGACATGTCGTCAGTGCTCAAGGAGTCCAGCCTGATCCAAACAAAGTGAGTGCTGTGAAAGAGTGGCCTACACCCAGGACGGTGCGAGACGTCCGAAGTTTCCTAGGGTTTGCTGGATATTACCTGCGTTTCATCCCTCATTTTGCTCAGATTGCCGGACCCTTGACCGAATTACTGAGAGGGACTTCCCGGGATAATTATAATGGGAGGCTTCCCATCCAGTGGGACGAAGAACAAAAGGATGCCTTTCAAGCGCTGAAGTATCTCCTCACGGAACCCCCCATATTGGCGTATCCTGACTACAGTCTGCCGTTCCGTATGTACACAGACGCTAGCTTTGAAGGTCTGAGGGCGGTCTTATCTCAAGTGCAAGATGGCAAGGAGAGGGTGATTGCCTATGCCAGCCGGCATCTTCCAGGTGCTGAGAAGAATGGCGCTAACTACAGCTCCTTCAAGCTGGAACTCCTGGCCCTGGTTTGGGCTATTACTGAGAAGTTTAAAGACTATCTGGCTGCTACTCCCTTCACGGTCTACACTGATAACAACCCCTTGGCCCATTTGAACACTGCTAAGTTGGGAGCTCTTGAACAGTGTTGGGCCTCTCGGTTGGCCAACTATGACTCTAACATCAAGTACCGCAGCGGAAAAACCAATGTCAATGCGGATGTACTTTCTCTCATGGCCCCGGGAGAAGCACCTCCTGCTGAAGATGTGTGGGAAGACGTAGAAATGCCTCCCTTCTACCAAAGGTTCGTGAGCCAGAATGCTCTAACTGCCCAGGCGGGTGACGGACCTGAATCTCCCAAGGTCTCTGAAAATCTGTCTACCTGGAAGACACTTCAGGATGAGAGCAGAGTTATCAGGGACCTCCTTGACAATTGCCTCCACAAGAAAGTGCCCACTTGGGTGCGCAAGGCCATGGAGACTTCAAATTGAAGCGGATGTGCCGGCAGAGAAACCGCCTGTTCCTGCACAAGGGGTTGGTCTACCGAAATTCCCTAGACCCAGTCTCTGGAGACCGCATACACCAGATTGTGGTTCCCAGGAGGGATGCAGCCATGGTTCAGAATGCATATCATGACCAATTCGGAGGGACGCAAGAGCCCCTTTGCATCCCATCTGTACAGAAAGACCGAATCAAATTGTTGCCTTGGACAATGTGAAGCTGGCCCCCACTCAATATGGCTACTGTCATGCCTTAACAATGGTGGATCATTACTCTAAGTGGGTGGTCGTGGTCCCCATCAAGGACCTTACCGCCAAGACGGCTGCTCAACTCTTCTATCGGCATTGGATCCAACCGTTGGGGTGTCCCGAATCGGTCCTCACGGATCGGGGAACCGCCTTTGAAGCCCAGTTGTTCCAGGAACTTTGCCAGCTGCATGATTGCAAGAAGCTTCGGACAACAGCCTACCATCCCCAAGGGAATGGACTCTGTGAGAGGATCAATCAAGTGTTCATCCAGATGCTTGAAACACGAAGAGTGGCCTCAGCTGCTGCCAGAACTCCTGGAAATCTACAACAACACTGTTCACTGCTCTACGAGGTATACGCCCTTTTTCTTGATGATGGGCCGACACGGCCAATTGCCAAAGGATCGAACCTTTGGGCTACAGGTACCTTTCTCCTCAGGCTTCCCAAGGTTGGGTGTCAGAGCATCGACTAAGAAGCTTGGAGCTTGGAGATAAAGTGTGGCTCAGAAAATTTCCTAGAACCCATAAATTGGACTCCCTGTGGGAAACGGAGCCATACACCATCACTGCAGTTCCTTACCCCGAAACGGACGTGTATGAGATACAAAAAGATGGGTTCGAGCCACAGGTGGTCCACCGGATTGGATAAAAGTGTGCCGGAAAGAAGATATGCTTGGCCCATCTCCTCCTACTCCTCCTGATTAGAGATGAGCGAACTTTTCAAAAATTCGATTCGGCCGATTCGCCGAATTTTCCCGAAAAGTTTGTTTCGATCCGAATTTGTTTGTGGTGAATCGATATTAAAAAAGGCTATTTCTAGCCTACATACAGCCTCTAGAGGGGTATAGAACACTTTGCTGTGTCCTAAATGCATATGGAGTGTGCTGGGGTAGTGAAATAATACTGTTATTCAGAATAGCATGCAGATTACCGGCATCGCTCTTAGAATCACTGCCGCACAGCAGCACAATAACAGAGTCTGGTGGTGGCATCAGTGTCAGGAGACCATATAGTGACTGAATGACATAGTGTGGAGTTGTTGGCAGCATGAGGACACCAGATAGTGGCTGAATAGCACAGCGTGGAGGTGTTGGCAGCATGAGGACACCATATAGTGGCTGAATGGCACAGCGTGGAGGTGTTGACAGCATGAGGACACCATAGAGTGGCTGAATGGCACAGCGTGGAGGTGTTGGCAGCATGAGGACACCATATAGTGGCTGAATGGCACAGCGTGGAGGTGTTGGCAGCATAAGGATACCATAAATATCCCCCAGAGTAGGTAGCATAGATGTCCCCCAGATTAGGAGCATACTTGTCCCCCAGATTAGGCAGCGTAGATGTCCACCAGATTAGGAGTTTAGTTGTCCCCCAGATTAGGAGCATAGTTGTCCCCCAGATTAGGAGCATAGTTGTCCCCCAGATAAGGAGCATAGTTGTCCCCCAGATTAGGCAGCATAGATGTAACCCAGATTAGGCAGCATAGATGTCCCCCAGATTAGGCAGCGTAGATGTCCCCCAGATTAGGAGCATAGTTGTCCCCCAGAGTAGGCAGCATAGATGTCCCCCAGATTGGGAGCATACTTGTCCCCCAGATTAGGCAGCATAGATGTCCACCAGATTAGGAGTTTAGTTGTCCCCCAGATTAGGATCATAGTTGTCCCCCAGATTAGGAGCATAGTTGTCCCCCAGATAAGGAGCATAGTTGTCCCCCAGATTAGGCAGCATAGATGTCCCCCAGATTAGGCAGCATAGATGTCCCCCAGATTAGAAGCATAGTTGTCCCCCAGATTAGGCAGCATAGTTGTCCCCCAAGCACGGACCGGTCAGAGCCAATCAAAGGGCCGTATGTGGCAAGCGGGCCGTACAATGCCCAGGTCTGCCCAGGAGGGTTTCATAACCAACCACAATAGAGACAATTTTGTTGTAGGAGCATGGCCAATCTACTCAGACCCATCTGTCATTGGTGGCTGGAAATCCTGGCTGATCCATCCCTGATTCATCTTGACAAACCTCAGTCTCTCCACATTTTTAGTGGACAGACGAGTTCGCCTTGGGGTGACTATGGCCCCGGCCGCACTAAACATCCGCTCTGATGGCACACTACTGGCCGGGCAGGACAGCTTTTCCAGGTTTTTCCAAGCTTTTCCAGGACAGCTTTTCCAAGTCCGCTAGTTGCGGCCATAAATCGAGTTTGGCTGCCCAGAAGTCCAGCGGATCTTCAACGGTTGTTGGCAGGGTCATGTCGAGGTAAGCCACCACCTGCTTGTTCAGGTCCTGCTCCATGTCCACCTGCTGCTGATGAGTAGCTTCACTATGCAGCTGAAGGAAGCTACTCATCAGCGACTGTAGACTCAGGCTGCTGCTGATTGAGCCGGTACTGCTCCTGCCACCCCTCCCCAGCAGCCGTGGCAGTGGAAGGTGAGCGCACAGGGCCTCCCGAGTCAGACCTGCGAGTGGATGGACCATGTGGCCGATAGGCATCGGCCAACCGACTACGTAGAAGCTCCCTGAAGTAGGTCAGTTTGTCCTCCCTCTCAGTGGGTGTAAAAAAGGCCCCCATTCTGGGCCAGTAGCGAGGAACTAATAAGGTGGAGATCCAGAAGTCATCGCGCTGACGAATTTTGACAATTCGGGGGTCACTACGCAAGCAACTCAGCATGCATCGTGCCATTTGTGACAGTGACTCGCTGGGACTACCTGCCTCCATCTCCACTGCATACTGCCACAGTGTGTCTGGGTCCTCTGTCTCGCCTCCCTCGTAATAAACTTCCAGCTCCTCTGGCTGCTCCTGCTCCTCCTCTCCTGTCCAATGACAAGAAACACCGGCCATCTCACCCACCGTAAACTGTGCTCCGCTCTGCCCCTCATCATCCTCCTCCAGTTTACCCCTCACAGGACTCATGTAGCCTTCTGATGTAGGCGCAACGTCTCCATTGCCGTGACCAGCCATGTTTTCAATCATTTTTTGGAGTAAATGTAGTAGTGGAATTACGTCGTTCATGGCATAATTCGAGCGACTAACAAAAAAAGTGGCTTCCTCAAAGGGCCTCAGCAAATGGCAGGTGTCACGTATGAGCTGCCACTCGTTCACATTGAAGTTACACAGGGAAGTACTCCTATCTACTTGTATCATCAAAAAATCTGTGATGTCTTTTCTTTGTTTGTATAGTCTGTCCAACATGTGGAGGGTGGAATTCCAACGTGTGGCAACGTCACAATTGAGACTATGTTGTGGGATACCGTTCTGATGCTGCAGCTCAAGCAAAGTGTGCTTGGCGGTGTACAAGTGGCTGAAGTGCATGCACAGTTTCCTTGCCATTGTCAGGACGTCTTGCAAATGGGATGAAGACTTGATGAACTTCTTGACAACCAGATTCAACACGTGTGCCATGCAGGGCAAATGGTTCACACTTCCTTGTTGCAGCGCGGCACCATGGTTCCCATTTCCAGATTTTGTGAAGTAAGCCATACTCGGATTTCTTCCGTAATGAACTTTAGCAGTTCCTCCCCTGTGTGACTCCGTTCGCCAAGGCAAACCATGTGAAGGATGGCTTGACACCGTTGTGCCCTACACACGTGGTACGATGAAGGGCCACCGAGATTTGGATGTGCAGTGGAGGCCGAGGACATGGGGGAGGAGGAGGCGCACACTGTAAAAGGACCAACTGCCTGGGAGCGAGAGCATGGAGGAGGAAGCGGTGTGACCTGTCCAAGTTGCTGTTGTGGCTGTGCAGGAACAACATTTACCCAGTGGGCCATAAAAGACATGTATTGTCTCTGCCCGTAGTTACAGCTCCACACGTCGGCGCTGCCGTGCACTTTTGAACACACCGACAGGCTCAAGGACTGGCCCACCTTCTCTTGTACAAACTTATGCAGGGCTGGTACTGCCTTCTTCGCAAAGAAATGACGGCTTGGGACTCTCCACCTCGGTTTGGCACAAGCCATCAATTCCCTGAAAGCTGCAGAGTCCACCGGTTGGAAAGGGAGGGACTGCAACACCAGCAACTTGGACAGGAGCACATTCAACTTCTGCGCCGTTGGATGAGTGGGCGCATACTGTTGTCTCTCGGACATGGCTTCGCCGATCGATTGTTGGCGGAATGGCTGACAAAAAGCGGAAGAAGCAGGAGCGCCAGAAGGAGGGTTTGACACAATGCTCCCTTTGGCTGAGGTGGTGGAGCCTTGGCCGGATGACAGCGGGAGCGGATGGCCACTGGGTGATGCGGCAGACTGGACCACTACATCGGAGCCACGGTTATCCCAGGCCGCTTTAAGGTGGTGAATCATGTGTTGACGCAGGGCCGTGGTGCCGAGATTGGGACCCTGGCCACGCTTCACTTTCTGCCGACAGATTTTGCATGTGACTACGCTAAGATCCTCCGGATTCTTTATGAAGAACAACCACACCGCAGAGTAGCTGATTTTCTCACCCGCAGTCCGCACTATTTCACTGCTATTGGTGCCGTCTCCAGGAACCCCTGTTCCACTACCTCCCTGAATGGTAGTTTGCCGCAAAGCAGGTGGTCTCCCCCTGGCACGTTTGGCTCCTGAATTTCCACTACTGCCACCACCACGCTGATTGCCAACCGTGCTACCGCCTTGCTGCCTCATAGACAAAGAGGCAAATCTCTTCTCCTGATGATGATGAAGCCCCGGCTTCTGCACCCGGCTCCCAATTGCGATCGGCTTCATCATCATCAAAAGACGTGTGCACATCACTGATGTCCTCCTCGTGTTCCACAACAGTGTCTGCCTCAGGACCCTGAACAATTGAAACACCGCCTCCCACGTCACTCTCCGCATCACTACTTGCCCACCTTGTGGAGCAAGCGACACATGTCTCCTCACATTCTTGGCTGCCCATTAGCTGCTGACTGTCCTCTATTACGTCGTCCTCACTGAATAGTGGAGCTGAACCCAAAGCATAAGATACTTTTTGGGAGAGGGAACAGCATAGGACAAAGGCAATGGGATTATGGGGACTGCTCCCGGGCCATGCCAACTGAGGGTTGTGTCTGAGGAACTCACCGACTCTTGACTGGAGTTGTGAGATGTCGCTTGTGATGATGGGGATGAGTGTGCAAATCAATTGACGAGGAGAGATTGGTCGACGATACGACCGCTGGGTGTTAACGGGAGCTCAGGCCTATTGCTGCGACTCCTGCTTCCACTCGCCCCAAGTCTCTGTGCACGTCCTGGAACTTCCCTGCCTGACATACTTAGTGCGTTTATGAGGGTATAGAACAGCAGCAGGCGATTACTTACGGCTGTCCTTTCAAAGTATATAGGCCCTAGAATAACAGTTACTAAATAGTACACTCCTTTGTTGTATGTATGCCCTTTGCAATGATGAGCGCACTGGTATGCGTATTTCTACGCAGAAAAAACACTTTTTTTTTAATACACCAGCAGGTGTATACTAATGTGTGGAATAGCACTAAATTTAGCACAGAGACAGAATAACAGGTAGTAAATAGTACACTACTTGGTTCTATGTATGCCCTTTGCAATGATCAGCGCACTGTTAAGCGTATTTATACGCAGAAAAAAACTCTTTTTTTTGTTGTATACCCCAGCCGGTGTATACTAATGTGTGGAATAACACTGAATTTAGCACAGAGACAGAAATACAGGTACTAAATAATACACTACCTGGTTGTATGTATGCCCTTTGCAATGATGAGCGCACTGTTAAGCGTATTTGTACGCAGGAAAACCTTTTTTTTTCTTTAACACACCGGCAGGTGTATAACGTGTGGTATAACACTGAATTTAGCACAGAGACAGAAAAAAAGATAGTATATGGTACGCTATTTGCTTGTATTTAGGCCCTTTGCAATGATAAGGCAACTGAAAAAGCGTATTTGTACGCAGGAAAAACTTTTTTTTTCTTTCATACACCGGCAGGTGTATAATGTGTGGTATAACACTTAATTTAGCACAGAGACAGAAAAAAAGGTGGTATATGGTACGCTATTTGCTTGTATGTAGGCCCTTTGCAATGATAAGGCCACTGTTAAGCGTATTTGTACGCAGGAAAAACTTTTCTTTTCTTTAATACACCGGCAGGTGTATAGCGTGTGGTATAACACTGAATTTAGCACAGACACAGAAAAAAAGGTGGTATATGATACGCTACTTGCTTGTATGTAGGCCCTTTGCAATGATAAGGCCACTGTTAAGCGTATTTGTATGCAGGAAAAACTTTTTTTTTTCTTTCATACACCGGCAGGTGTATAACATGTGGTATAACACTGAATTTAGCACAGAGACCAGAAAAAAGGTGGTATATGGTACGCTATTTGCTTGCATGTAGGCCCTTTGCAATGATAAGGCCACTGAAAAAGCGTATTAGTATGCAGAATACTGTTATGTGCAGATTTTGCTGTGAATTTTGCCATGGGATTTGCTGTAAATTTCACCCTTGCTACACTGAAGAAAGGTGAAATCTATGGAAAATTATCCATGACAAATTCACAACATTATTGAAATGCCATATGTAATGCCGAGCGCTCCGGTCCCCGCTCCTGGATCGGAGCGCTTACAGCGTGTGTTCCCAGGCAACGCTCCGGTGTCTCAACGTGTGCGCCCCCGCTCTCCAGGGCACGCGCGCACCGTGACTCTTAGATCTAAAGGGCCAGTGCACCGATGATTGTTGCCTGGGCCAAAGTGGTTAATTAAGGGTTAAGGTTTGTGAGAGGCAGTGCTGTTTGGACTTAATTAGGCCTCACCTGTGCACTGCCTATAAGTACCATCTCCTCCCACAGCCTCCTGCAGGATCTTTGTTGCCTTGAGCCTGAGAGAAAGGGTTCTTTGTTCCTGGGTTCCCTGTCTGTTGCCGTACCCGTCGCTACTGACTACCGCCTGTGAACCTTTGCTGCCTCTCCTGACCATTTGCTTCGTCTGACTACGCCTTTGCCTGATTCTCTTGTACTTTGCATTATCTCAGCAGCCAGAGAGGTTGAGTCGTTACTGGGTGGAACGACCTGGGGGTTACTTGCCGCAGCAAGTCCATCCCTCTTTGCGGCTGGCTCTGGTGAAGACCAGTAACTCCTTAGACTCCATTCCCCTGGTACGGCAGACGTCATCACCTCTCCAGCCTCTCCTTCCAGCCCAGATCCTGACACCATAGATACGAAAATCTGCAGCATGCTTAGTTTTCTCTGCAGAAAATATCATTAGAACATGTGTGACATTTGTAAGGTATCATCCATATTAATTCAGATGAAATCTTTTGCTGATTTTAAATGTGCAAATGTGCATTTCACTTTTTTATTTCAATAAATATGTTCCAATTTTATTTAGAATCGGGCTCAAATGTAACAAAATGTGGAAATAACAAAAGGTTCTAAATTATTTCCTAATCTCCTGAAATTAGTCAAATATCTGTTGAAGCATCTCATCCTTTGGGTATTTTATGGTCTTTTTGCTGATTATATGGATTCTTCTGGAGAAACATTACACATTACTGGAGAAAACCTTGTTTATTTATAGAATAAGCTTTTATATATTCATATCATAAAACTGTTTAGTGAAAGCAAATGCAGTAAATACTGCATAGTCAAGGAGCTATGAAAGCTTATAAACATAAGATATCCGCCATTGGCCAAATCAGGAAAAGGAAAACCTCTGCAAAAGTTTGGTTTATGTTTTCAAGAGTTATAGTTTTGTGTTTATAGTTTTATTTTGGTGCCTCTCAGGTGCTTAAAGTTAATTTCTTCTTTTATCACCACTTCCAAGTATAATACATGGCCAAGAAAGATGCATTAGGAAGGCTGAATGACTGTAGCTGATCACTGCTGCTTCGAAGGGAACTGTAATATATATTTGTTTTGTATATACCCTATGCAGTATCATTGTAATATCACCAGATATGTATGGCTGTGCAGTGTCACATTTGTGACTTTTCAACACTTCATTGTTGTTCGACATAGCACTCCAATTTCCAAATAGTTAATTGTTTTAAGTATTTGGTCATATGTGCACTTTGCAGTCAGTCTTCTATTTGTTTGCATATCTGTAATGTGTATGCAGTGATCCAAGCCAAGTGACAATGGCCTCAGGTTGAACATTTTCAACATGCAATGTTTTTTTTTTTGGACTATTGTAATTTGAAACCATACTCAACATGCAATGCCAGAAAAAGTCTGGATCCGTGGCTTGTGTGAATGGAAGGAAGATCCAACCAATCAGAGTGAGAATTTCACTGGTTAAACCCCTGTATTACTAAAGTGTAATTACTAGACAAGTTTATTCTTTTTGCGGATGCTGAAATTGTCGCAGAAATTCCACCGTGCGCACAGTGCAACAGATTCCCATTGAAATCAATGAGACTGCTGCAGCGGAATGTACCTAAGGAATATTCTTGCGGAATCCAGCACAGATATTCCGCTGTGTGAACATACCCTTGTCAGGAACCGTACTGGAAGCGGGTTGTGGATCCTATGTGTTAGTGAGGTGATGGCGAGGGCCGTACCAGGGGACCGGTTCTAAGAAGTTACTGGTTTTCACCAGAGCCCGCCGCAAGGCGGGATGGACTTGCTGGGGCGGTAACTCCAAGGTCGTATCCCCTGATAGCGACTCGATCTCACTAACATCTGAGATAGGCGTAGTACAAAAGGACAAGGCAAAGACAAGGTCGGACATAGCAAGAGGTCAAGGCAGGTGGCAAAGGTTCGTAGTCAGGGGCAACAGCTGGATACACAGGCTTGGGAACACACAGAACGCTTTCTCAGGGCACTAGGGCAACAAGATCCGCAAGGACAGGAAGGGGGAGTGGGTTTATATACTTTTCACAGTAATTGGAACAGATTGGGCCAGGCACCAATTAATGGTGCACTGGCCCTTTAAATCTGAGAGACACGGCGCGCAGGGGCTGAGCAGACAGAGGACGGGGCAGGTAATCAGAACGGGATGCGACCCGCGGGCGGGCACGTCCCGCCTCGCGGATCGCATGACCGCCGGGGGAATCAGAGCAGCGCTCCCGGTCAGCGAGTCTGACCGGGGCGCTGCAGGAAAGAGATGAACGCTGTGAGCACTCCGGAGGAGGAGAGGGACCCGGAGCGCTTGGCGTTACACCCTTGCCATGAGCAGCTAGGGGGAGAGTCGGGGGCCCAGTTCTGGAAATCAGATGCTTATCTCCTATCCTGCGGTGGATAACCCCTTGAACTCCAATAATAATATATGTCTGTTCCTACTCATATCTGTGTTGTTTACTGTTAGTGTCCCTCACAAAGATTTTCACCTAACACCTGCTATCTCTAAAATGGCTACTGAAGCTGTGTGCATAGGCTTTTATAGAGACTCTAACATCGATAAAAGGCATTATGGGCAACCCTGAGGTCATGTGATCCTTCCTCCTCCATTCTGCTATGTGGCTGACATTATTTTAGCAGGTTCTGCTTAACCGAAGTGCCAAAGTTTTGCACTGAATCAAACTTTAAACAAAGTTCTGATCAAACCCAGATTCCATGTGTAATAGAGTTAAGAAACAGATGGTGATTACCTTAATATATTTGACTAGATGTAAGAAAAAATGGCAGGAATTGATTTCACGAGAAAACTGGTGTAAAATTAGCATATCTTTGTGCAACCCTCAAAGCAATTGCACAACACTTTGTGACTATTTTTTTTTTATCAAAACCTATACTAAAACCATTGGTAATTTTTTCCCAACATGTTTATATATCTAAACTCTCTTTGTTGCCTTTAGCAGCCATCATGTAAGTAACCGAAGGGTTAACCTTTACTGAGCTCTTGTTTGGCCTGGTTGCTACGCCCTAGCCAATCTGGCTGCGGCAGCAATCAGGCTGAGTCATCTGTGAGCTGTAAATTTAAGTCCAGCTCATTCCTTTCCTGGTTGCCTGTGAAAGAGCTTGTCTCGGAGTAACTAGAGTTGTTTGTCCTGTTTTATTGTTATCGATCTTGGCTTGACTTTCTGACTTCTCTTCTGTATTTGCGTATTGGTACCTCATATATTATAGTGTCTGACCCAGCCTGTGTTACCTCGCTATTCTGTATGTGTGTTTAAGTTTGTTTTCTGTTCATTTTGTGTGCCTCCAGCTGTTCCTTGACACCTACCGTATTGTATTTTATTTTGACTTTTGACTGTCCTTCACTTATTTTAGGAAGGGACTGTTTTCATGGTTGTGGACCCATTATTTAGGATGGGTATGCAAGTAGGCAGGGACAGAGGGAGTGGGCAAGTTTAGGACTGCACTCTATCACTGCCCGACGTGACACATCATAGTTTAGCTTTCTTATTAGGTACATATTTCAACTTTAACCCCTTAAGGACCAAGGGCGTACAGGTACGCCTTTGCTCCCTGGTACTTAAGGACCAAGGGCGTACCTGTATGCCCGTGGGAATTTCGGTCCCCGCCGCACGCCGGGCGGGGACCGGGCCAGGGTGACTGCTGATATCCATCAGCAGGCACCCCGCGCAAATGCCCAGGGGGGTCATTGGACCCCCCCATGTCGGCAATCAGCGCAAATCGCAAGTGAATTCACACTTGCGATTTGCGGCAATTCCGGGTCATTACGGGTCTGTGGTGACCCGGTGACCCGGAATAGAAGGGGGATCGCGGGTGTCCTAGACACCCACGATCCCCCTGTAGCGATAGGAGTGAGGTGGCAGAGGTGCCACCACTCCTATCTCTGCTATTGGTGGTCTAGATGCGACCACCAATAGCAGATCGGGGGCGGAGGGGTTTACTTTCGGTTTCCCCGTTCTGCCCTCCCACAATAGGCGGAGCAGGACGGGGAAACCGACAGGGACCGGCGCCGAAGATCCACTTACCCATCGGCGACGGCAGCGGGCGACGATCAGCGGCGGCAGCGGGCGACGATCGGCGGAAGAAAAGGACCGCGACGCAGCTCCCTGGATCCAACGGAAGCCGGTAAGTTACTTAGCAACATCTGGAGGGCTACAGTCTGAGACCACTATAAACTACAACTTCCAGCATGCCCAGAGAGCTGTTTAGGCTTGCTAGGAGTTGCAGTTTTGCAACAGCTGGAGGTCTACAGTTTGAGACCACTGCAAAGTGATCTCTATACTGTGCACCTCCAGATCTTGCAAAACTACAACTCCCAGCATGCCCAGACAGCAGTTTGCTGTCTGGGCATGCTGGGAGTTGTAGTTTTGCAGCATCTGGAGGTCCACAGTTTGGAGACCACTGCAGTCTCTAAACTATAGCTCTCCAGATGTTGCAAAACTGCAACGCCCAGCATGCCTAAACAGCAAACAGCTGTCTCTGCATGCTGGGAGTTGTAGTTGCGATCCCTCCAGCTGTTGCATAACTACATCTCCCAGCATGCCTCTCGGCGATCAGTACATGCTGGGAGTTGAAGTTTTGCAACAGCTGGAGGCACACTGGTTGGAAAATACTGAGTTAGGTAACAGAACCTAACTGGAGGTTTTCCAAGCAGTGTGCCTCCAGCTGTTGCAAAAGTACAACTCCCAGCATGCACGGTCTGTCAGTACATGCTGGGAGTTGTAGTTTTGAAACAGCTGGAGGTTTGCCCCCCCCCCCATGTGAACGTACAGGGTACATTCACACTGGTGGGTTTACAGTAAGTATGAGCTGCGGCAAATTTTTCACCGCAGCGCAAACTCCTAGCGGTAAATTCACTGTAAACCTCCGCCAGTGTGAACGTACCCTAAAAACACTACACTAAACTACACTAACACATAATAAAGGGTAAAACACTACATTTACACCCCCTTACACTGTCCCCCTAATAAAAATAAAAAACGTATTGTACGGCAGTGTTTCCAAAACAGAGCCTCCAGCTGTTGCAAAACAAACACTCACAGCATTTCCGAACAGCCACTAACTGTCCAGGCATGCTGGGAGTTTTGCAACAGCTGGAGGCACCCTCTTTGGGAATCACTGGTGTAGAATACCCCTATGTCCACCCCTGTGCAATCCCTAATTTAGTCCTCAAATGCGCATGGCGCTCTCTCACTTCAGAGCCCTGTCGTATTTCAAGGAAACAGTTTAGGGCCACATATGGGGTATCTCCGCACTCAGGAGAAATTGCACTACCAATTTTGGGGGCTTTTGTTCCTTTTACCCCTTATGAAAAAGAAAAGTTGGGGTCTACACCAGCCTGTTAGTGTAAAAAAGAAAGTTTTTTTACACTAACATGCTGGTGTTGTCCTTTACTTTTTATTTTCACGGGAGGTAAAAGGAAAAAAAGACCCCCAAAATTTGTAACGCAATTTCTCCTGAGTACGGAAATATCCCATATGTGGGCGTAAAATGCTCTGCGGACGCACAACAAGGCTCAGGAGTGAGAGCGCACCATGTACATTTGAGGCCTAAATTGATGATTTGCACAGGGGTGGCTGATTTTACAGCGGTTCTGACATAAACCCAAAAAAATTAATACCCACATGTGACCCCATTTTGGAAACGACACCCCTCACGCAATGTAACAAGGGGTACAGTGAGCCTGAACACCCCACAGGTGTTTGACAAATTTTCATTAAAGTTGGATGGGAATATGAAAAAAAAATATGTTTTCACTAAAATGCTGGTGTCACCCTAAATTTTTCATTTTCACAAGGGAAAATTAAAAAAAGCCCCCCAAAATTTGTAACCCAATTTCTTCTGAGCAAGAGCATACCCCATATGTGGATGTAAAGTGCTCTATGGGTGCACTACAATGCTCAGAAGAGAAGGAGCGCCATTGGGATTTTGAAGAGAAAATGTGTCCGGAATTGAAGGCCACTTGTGTTTACAAAGCCCCCATGGTACCAGAACAATGGACCCCCCCCCCCATATGTGACCCCATTTTGGAAACTACACCCCTCATGTAATGTAATAAGGGGTACAGTGAGCCTTTACGCCCCACAGGTGTCTGACAGATTTTTGGAACAGTGATCCGTGAAAATGAAAAATTTAATTTTCCATTTGCACAGCCCACTGTTCCAAAGATCTGTCAAACGCCAGTGGGGTGTAAATGCTCACTGCACCACTTATTAAATTCTGTGAGGGGTGTAGTTTCCAAAATAGGGTCACATGTGGGGGGGGGGTCCACTGTTCTGGCACCATGGGGGGCTTGGTAAATGCACATGGCCCCTGACTACCATTCCAAACGAATTCTCTTTCCAAAAGCTCAATGGTGCTCCTCCTCTTCTGGGCATTGTAGTTCGCCCGTAGTGCACTTCAGGTCCACTTATGGGGTACCTCCATTCTCAGAAGAGATGGGGTTAAAAAATTTGGGGGGTATTTTCTGCTATTAACCCTTTCAAAAATGTGAAATTTGGGGGGAAACACACATTTTAGTGAAAAAAAAATATTTTGTTTTACATATGCAAAGGTCGTGAAACCTGTGTGGGGTATTAAGGCTCACTTTATTCCTTGTTACATTCCTCAAGGGGTCTAGTTTCCAAAATCGTATGCCAAGTGTTTTTTTTTTTGGCTGTTCTGGCACCATAGGGGCTTCCTAAATGCGACATGCCCCCCGAGCAAAATTTGCTCTCAAAAAGTCAAATATCACTCCTTCTCTTCTGAGCATTGTAGTTCGCCCGTAATGCACTTCAGGCCAACTTATGGGGTGCCTCCATACTCAGGAGAGATGGGGTTACAAATTTTGGGGGGTATTTTCTGCTATTAACCCTTGCAAAAATGTGAAATTTGGGGGGAAACACACATTTTAGTGAAATTTTTTTTTTTTTTACATATGCAAAAGTCGGGAAACACCTGTGGGGTGTTAAGGCTCACTTTATTCCTTGTTACGTTCCCCAAGGGGTCTAGTTTCCAAAATGGTATGCCATGTGTTTTTTTTTGCTGTTCTGGCACCATAGGGGCTTCCTAAATGCAACATGCCCCCCAAAAACCATTTCTGAAAAATGTACTCTCCAAAATCCCCTTGTCGTTCCTTCGCTTCTGAGCCCTCTACTGCGCCCGCCGAACACTTTACATAGACATATGAGGTATGTCCTTACTCGAGACAAATTGGGCTACAAACATAAGTATACATTTTCTCCTTTTACCCCTTGTAAAAATTCAAAAATTGGGTTTACAAGAAAATGTGTAAAAAATGAAGATTGTGAATTTTCTCCTTCACTTTGCTGCTATTCCTGTGAAACACCTAAAGGGTTAAAACACTTACTGAATGTCATTTTGAATACTTTGGGGGTGTAGGTTTTATAATGGGGTCATTTGTGGGGTATTTCTAATGTGAAGACCCTTCAAATCCACTTCAAACCTGAACTGGTCCCTGAAAAAAAGCGAGGTTCAAAATTTTGTGAAAAATTGGAAAAGTGCTGCTGAACTTTGAAGCCCTCTGGGGTCTTCCAAAAGTAAAAACGCATCCATTTTATGATGCAGACATAAAGTAGACATATTGGAAATGTGAATTAAAAAAAATATTTTGAATATCCATTTTCCTTACAAGCAGAAAGCTTCAAAGTTAGAAAAATGCCAAATTTTCTAATTTTTCATCAAATTTTGGGATTTTTCACCAAGAAAGGATGCAAGTTACCACAACATTTTACCACTATGTTAAAGTAGAATATGTCTTGAAAAAACAATCTCGGAATCAGATTGATAGATAAAAGCATTCCAGAGTTATTAATGTTTAAAGTGACAGTGGTCAGATGTGCAAAAAACGCTCTGGTCCTAAGGTGTGAAATGGCCTGGTCCTTAAGGGGTTAAAAACCTCTGATGTGCGTTGATGTCAGAGATTTTGATCGGTGTGATGCAGGCGCTTACCTCAGAGTGATCAGTAAAACACATTTTATTGTGCAAGAGTAGTAAAACAAAAAATAACATACATTTGTTTTTTTTTTCCTAATCTTATAGATAACAACATTTACAGTATGTTGCTTGACAAATGTTACAAAATAGTTAAAAAACAATGACAATTTTTTTTATTGTACCTCCACAAAATGTCCTATTTACCCCAAAGTGGTACCATTCAAAACTACTGATACAGCATTCACCTTCATAAACAGAAAAATAAATTAAAACATTATGGCTGTAAGAATATGGCAACACAACACAAAGGATCTATACAGAACACTGGTTACTATCTGTTCCCAAAGGACTTAAATGGACACTGTCAGATTTCATTTTATATGTTGTACAACTTGGCAAAACATTTACCTAAGTCCTGCATAGGGTGGGCAAGAGACAGACATGTCCCATCTAAAGCACAAGGTGAAAAACCAAGTAAGCAACAGTGAGAAGGTATTTGTGAGAGAAATAAAGGTGCTAGACACATACAAATTTTATGTGTGTAGAATTAGGTACTGAGTAACATTTTTTTTTTGTGGGATATGACAGCATCACTTCTTAACTCCTTCCCTGTTGAGCATACAATTAATGCTTCCTGCTAAGCCTGATCTGCACCCATAGTTGAAAAGCAGCTAGAACAGCCATGTGGAAAGCAAGGACTCCCGTCAATAAAGTTAGAGATGTCTGGGCTCCTGTACAGTATACATCAGTGCACTATGCACCACTGTATACCATATGGTTGACAGAGATAAGTAGTGATGCTATGCATCACTACTTATCCACTAAAACTCTGTGATAAGAGTGTACTGTTTGGTGTCAGCATGTCATGGTTAGTTGCATGGGGTATGGGTGGAGTTGCCTTTACAGAAAACTTTTGCAATTTATTTTTCAAAAGTTGCTTGCCTACATAAGGTGAAAATCGGTACGTCAGTAAAACCACGCCTAAAGCAGAAAGACATCTGTGTCAGCAGCATGACATGTAAGACACTCCAAACCAAGAAGGTATGCCTAAATACACCACTGACATACCGATCCCAGCATACAAAGCTATTAACACATAAAGTATGATGTCGGATTTAAAAAATGCGTCTCTTTCCTTAAGGCCAAAATAGGTTGCATCCTTAAGCAATTAAATTGCTTTGGAAAAATAAAAACTGCACCATATATTTGGCTGCTATGGGCAACAGGGAAATTAAATACAATTTGCCTTTTTCAGACATCTGTGAATTTTCTGCAGATTTGCTGAACAGATTCTGAAAGCCTGCACCAATGCGCATTTCAATACATGTGGATGTGGTCTCAGAAATGTTTTCTTAGCCATAAATTCTGCCTCCGAGTTAGTTGGGACTGGTTTCTTAAGACAACAAAAATTAAAGGGCGTTCTTTAGAAATAGAAAATCAGAGCAAATTTCTTCTAAAAATAGCACCACAATTGTCCTGAGGTTGTGTGTGCTATCACAACTTGGCTCCATTCACTTCAATGGAACTGAGCTGCAATTCCACACACAACTTGAAGACAGGGGTGGTGCTGTTTTTGAAAGAAATCCACTCTGTTTTTCTAATCATGGATAACCTCTTTAATATGGTAACATATAGAAAGCAGCCGAGCTCTCAACATAATCAGTTAATTAACTTTTTTGGAAATCAAGGATCTCTCATACCGTCTGTTGCACATATCTGCCTTTCATAGCGGTTTTCCAATTGATTGTTAATAACAAGATGGTTTTAGGGTCTATTTATTAACAGCTGCATTATTTTGTAGGTAAACAGATGTTTGACTACCACAACCGCATGGCTATTTATCAATTAGGAAACCTCATCAGAGAGCATGTCTGTGTGGTTTGGGGCCATACATTAGCTTCTACATTCAATTATACCCTAATAAGGTTGTATAACTACAGATTCATATTCCACTAACCATTGCATTGTATAAAAAAAGCCATCAGTTTAGCGTGAACCCATACTTTATCCTAAATGAGATATACTGGAGCTATGATGTTGTATAGATGACTAACACCTACTTAAGAATGGTTTTACCACCGAGTATTTAATATGTTCCTTTTATTCTAGTTTTTATTGAGAGAGAATAACGCCCCTATAATTGCTAGAGACAGAGCAAAGATCATGGGATTTGGGGGTATGAAGCATTTTTCCCTTAATATGCACTTATTGGTAACAGACTTCAAACTACAACTGCAAAGAACTTCAGAGAGACGTTCATTTTTTACAAGCAGATAAAGAAAGAATCCTTTGTAAGACTAAATATACAGTGCATCTGCTAACCTTATTGAAGCTGACATTCCCAGGATACAAAGGCTATTTCAAAGTGCTCACTATAATAAAATTAACAACCTGGAATTACATTGCCCCTGACTTTAAAAGCTTAAGCTTGATAAATTATAGATTGAAAAAAAAAATGATATATATATATATATATATATATATATATATATATATATATATTTCACACTGAATACATTTAAAACATCACAAAATGTTAACTTTTGTGCAAGTTAAGGTTTATTCTATTCTGTATTATAGTTCTATAGTAAGCAGTGGGAGCAGTGTTTACTTGATAAAAAGATATGTATTTCTATGTTAGATGTTTCTAGTAGTTTGTAGTAAGATATAAATGAATATAAAGCAGCTTAAAATAGAAACATTTAATGTTATCAAGTTTATAATGGTATTCCATTACTTAATGTTCTGTCTAGGTCAAATGCCACTCCCTCAACCCAAAAACATAATGACCTGTTGTCCATTGCCAGGGAATAAGGGGGCACTGCAATAAGGTACGCTGTACTAGGACAGCAAACAAAATCCTTTTTTAAGGGGAAGGAAAACAACGTGAAGGTGATGAGATAATGATAAAGTTCAATATTTTACTGTTTTGGCCTGCTTTATATCTATTTACTGAATAGATTTTAGAAAACACAAATATATATATATATATATATATATATATATATATATAAATATATATATATATATATATATATATATATATATATATTGAATTAATTAATTTAAAAAAGTATACATAATTGGTATTGCCACCCCTTAACAACATATAGTATAAAATTGTCTGTCAGAAGAGGTAGGATGGCACTTGCTCAGTGTAAGTGTTCCAATTACACTTAGCAGGTGAAGGGTAATGTGTAGCGGTAAAGCAGATACACAACTTCAGTATTGAGTCAGTGGTGGTGCTAGGATGTGATATTGGGATAGACTTAGTATCAAATAAACATGTGAAGCATACAAGAATATTCTGCACTCACCACTCAGCATCAGACTCGAAGGTCCTAACCGGATTAGCCGGGGACCAGGATTGCAGAGATACGTGGGCGCTATTCGCCTCTGAGCTCTCACGCATCTCTGCAGTCCTGATCCCTAGCTGATCCAGTTAGGAGCTTTGAGTCTGATGATGAGCGGTGAGTACAGGATATTCCTGTATGCTTCACATGTTTATTTTATACTATTAAATTAACAAATTATTTATTAGACACTGCAAATGCCATAAAATTGGCAGAATTGTGTTTTTTCATTATTATCTCTCCAGCCCAAAAAATGTTTGGTGCACCCAATGTATCATTTATACCACAAGGTTAACCACCATGAAAACAAGATTAGAAAAAAGGCCTCTGCAGGGCTGCCCTGTTAAATCTGACAGTACTCTGCACTACTATAGCATTGCAGTGTACTATATGACCAATGAAAAGTACAAGTCCCCCAGAAAGACCAAAAAGGCAAAAAAAATAAACAACTTAATTAGTATTTCTACATGTAGAAATTATGCATTGCTGTCTTAACTATTTTAACCCCTTAACGACCACGGACGTACATGTATGTCCCGATGCGGAGGTACTTAGCGCATCAAGACGTACATTTCCGTCCTGTGAATGACTGCGAAAATTGGAGCGGTGTTCGCGCCACACACGTCAGGTCCCACCTGTAATGGCGCCACGGCAAGTCCCGCCATTAACCCCTCAGATGCTGTGATCAATACAGATTGCCGTGATCAATACAGATTGAATAGCCTTAGCCACAAAAAAAGCTAGCACTATTCCCCAATTATTACCCCGGCATCCACCACCACAGGGGTACTGGGAAGAGCTGGTACCAAAAAAATGGCGCTCCTGGGCCTAGGTGGTAACAGGCTGGTGTTATTTAGGCTGGGGAGGGCCAGTTACAATTTGTCTTCGCCCACCCTGGGAATGTCAGGCTATTGCTGCTTGGTTGGTATCTGGTTGAGAATGAAAATAAGGGGAACCCTATGCATTTTTTTTTATTTAATTATTTATGAAAAAAATGTTTGGGGATCCCCCTATTTTCATTCTCAGCCAGATACCAACCAAGCAGCAGCAGCCAATGAATTAAGCCCCTAAACACATTTATAACACTGCCTAACAACTATAAACCCCTGACTAACACTGATAGATGTGTATATAAGTAGTTTTAAAGTTTTTAACCCCTTAAGGACCCATCCCAAATATACCTTAAGGACCCAGCCATTTTTTTAACATTTGACCACTTCACTTCAAGCATTAATAACTCTGGGATGCTTTTACCTTTCATTCTGATTCTGAGTTTGTTTTTTCGTGACATATTCTACTTTATGTAAGCGGTAAAATTATGTTGATACTTGTATAATTTCTTGGTTAAAAATTCCAAAATTTTATGAAAAAATTGAAAATGTTGCATTTTTTTAAATTTGAAGCTCTCTGCTTATAAAGAAAATGAATATTCAAAATAAATTATATATTGATTCACATATACAATATGTCTACTTTATGTTTGCATCATAAAGTTGACATGTTTTTACTTTTGAAAGACATCAGAGGGTTTCAAAGTTCAGCATCAATTTTCCAATTTTTCACAAAATTTTCATAATCGGATTTTTTCAGGGACCAGTTAGGTTTTGGAGTGGATTTGAGGGGCTTTCTTATTAGAAATACGCCATATATGACACCATTATAAAAACTGCACCCCTCAAAGTATTCAAAATGACATTCAAAAGGTTTGTTAACCCTTTTGGTGTTGCACAGGAATAGCAGCAAGTTGAAGGAGAAAATTCGAAATCTTCATTTTTTACACTCGCATGTTCTTGTGAACCCAGTTTTTGCATTTTTACAAGGGGTAAAAAGAGAGAAATTTTCTTAAAATGTGTAACCCAATTTCTCTCGAGTACGGAAATACCTCATATGTGTATGTCAAGTGTTTGGCGGGCGCAGTAGAGGGCTCATAAGGGAAGAAGCGACAGTGGAATTTTGGAGAGTGAGTTTTTCTGAAATGGTTTTTGGGGGGCATGTCACATTTAGGAAGTGCACTACGGGCGAACTACAATGCTCAGAAGAGAAGGAGTCACATTTGGCTTTTTGAGAGCAAATTTTGCTTGGGGAGCATGTCGCATTTAGGAAGCCCCTATGGTGCCAGAACAGCAAAAAAAACAAAAAAAAAACACATGGCATACCATTTTGGAAACTAGACACCTTGAAGAACGTAACAAGGAATAAAGTGAGCCTTAATACCACACAGGGGTTTTAAGACTTTTGCATATGTAAAAAAAAAATAAAAATGTTTCACTAAAATGTGAGTTTCTCCCCAAATTTCACAATTTTGCAAGGGTTAATAGCAGAAAATACCCCCATAATTTGTAACCCCATCTCTTCTGAGTATGGAGGTACCCCATAAGTTGACCTGAAGTGCACTACGGGCAAACTACAATGTTCAGAAGAGGAGTCATATTTGGATTTTTGAGAGCAAATTTTGCTCGGGGAGCATGTCACATTTAGGAAGCCCCTATGGGGTCAGAACAGCAAAAAAAACACATGGCATACCATTTTGGAAACTAGACCCCTTAAAGAACATAACAAGGAATAAAGTGAGCCTTAATACCCCACAGGGGTTTTACGAATTTTGCATATGTTAAAAAAAATGTATTTTTTTTACTAAAAAGTGTGTTTCCCCCCAAATTTCACAATTTTGCAAGGGTTATTAGCAGAAAATACCCACCAAAATTTGTAACCCCATCTCTTCTGAGTATGAAGGTACCCCATAAGTTGACCTGAAGTGCACTACGGGCGAACTACAATGCTCAGAAGAGAAGGAGTCATATTTGGATTTTTGAGAGCAAATTTTGCTCGGGGAGCATGTCACATTTAGGAAGCCCCTATGGGGTCAGAACAGCAAAAAAAACACATGGCATACCATTTTGGAAACTAGACCCCTTAAAGAACATAACAAGGAATAAAGTGAGCCTTAATACCCCACAGGGGTTTTACGAATTTTGCATATGTTAAAAAAAATGTATTTTTTTTACTAAAAAGTGTGTTTCCCCCCAAATTTCACAATTTTGCAAGGGTTATTAGCAGAAAATACCCACCAAAATTTGTAACCCCATCTCTTCTGAGTATGAAGGTACCCCATAAGTTGACCTGAAGTGCACTACGGGCGAACTACAATGCTCAGAAGAGAAGGAGTCATATTTGGATTTTTGAGAGCAAATTTTGCTCGGGGAGCATGTCACATTTAGGAAGACCCTATGGTGCCAGAACAGCAAAAAAAAAAAAAACACATGGCATACCATTTTGGAAACTAGACCCCTTGAGGAACGTAAAAAGGAATAAAGTGAGTCTTAATACCCCACAGGGGTTTCACGACTTTTGCATATGTAAAAAAAAGATATATTTTTTTTCACTAAAATGTGTGTTTCCCCCCAAATTTCCCATTTTTGCAAGGGTTAAAAGGAGAAAATACCCCCCAAAATTTGTAACCCCATCTCTTCTGAGTATGGAGGTACCCCATAAGTTGACCTGAAGTGCACTACGGGCGAACTACAATGCTCAGAAGAGAAGGAGTCATGTTTGGCTTTTTGAGAGCAAATTTTGCTCGGGGAGTATGTCACATTTAGGAAGCCCCTATGGTGCCAGAACAGCAAAAAAAACACATGGCATACCATTTTGAAAACTAGACCCCTTGAGGAATGTAACAAGGAATAAAGTGAGTCTTAATACCCCACAGGGGTTTCACGACTTTTGCATATGTAAAAAAAAGATATATTTTTTTCACTAAAATGTGTGTTTCCCCCCAAATTTCCCATTTTTGCAAGGGTTAATAGCAGAAAATACCCCCCAAAATTTGTAACCCCATCTCTTCTGAGTATGGAGGTACCCCATAAGTTGACCTGAAGTGCACTACGGGCGAACTACAATGCTCAGAAGAGAAGGAGTCATGTTTGGCTTTTTGAGAGCAAATTTTGCTCGGGGAGTATGTCACATTTAGGAAGCCCCTATGGTGCCAGAACAGCAAAAAAAAAACACATGGCATACCATTTTGGAAACTAGACCCCTTGAGGAACATAACAAGGAATAAAGTGAGCCTTAAAGAAGTAGTCCAGTGGTGACTCAGTGGTGAACAACTTATCCCCTATCCTAAGGATAGGGGATAAGTTGCAGATCGCAGGGGGTCCGACCGCTGGGGCCCCCCGCGATCTCCTGTACGGAGCCCTGACAGCCCGTGGGAAGGGGGCGTGTCGACCTCCGCATGAAGCAGCAGCCAACACGCCCCCTCAATACAACTCTATGGCAGAGCCGAAGCGCTGCCTTTGGCAATCTCTGGCTCTGCCATAGAGATGTATTGAGGGAGCATGTCGGCCGCCGCTTCGTGCAGGAGTCGACACCCGCTATCTGGCCGGAGAGCCTGGCCCCCGTACAGAGAGATCGCAGGGGGCCCCAGCAGTCGGACACCCCGCTATCTCAAACTTATCCCCTAGCCTTAGGATAGGGGATAAGTTTTTCACCACTGGACTACCCCTTTAATACCCCACAGGGGTTTCACGACTTTTGTATATGTAAAAAAAAATAAAAAATTCACTAAAATGTGTGTTTCCCCCCAAATTTCACATTTTTGCAAGGGTTAATAGCAGAAAATATCCCCCAAAATTTGTAACCCCATCTCTTCTGAGTATGAAGGTACCCCATAAGTTGACCTGAAGTGCACTACGGGCGAACTACAATGCTCAGAAGAGAAGAAGTCATATTTGGCTTTTTGAGAGCAAATTTTGCTTGGGGAGCATGTCACATTTAGGAAGCCCCTATGGTGCCAGAACAGCAAAAAAAAAAAAAAAAAACACATGGCATACCATTTTGGAAACTAGACCCTGTCACGATGCCGGCTGGCAGGTAGTGGATCCTCTGTGCCAGAGAGGGATTGGCGTGGACCGTGCTAGTGGATCGGTTCTAAGTCACTACTGGTTTTCACCAGAGCCCGCCGCAAAGCGGGATGGTCTTGCTGCGGCGGTAGTGACCAGGTCGTATCCACTAGCAACGGCTCAACCTCTCTGGCTGCTGAAGATAGGCGCGGTACAAGGGAGTAGACAGAAGCAAGGTCGGACGTAGCAGAAGGTCGGGGCAGGCAGCAAGGATCGTAGTCAGGGGCAACGGCAGGAGGTCTGGAACACAGGCTAGGAACACACAAGGAAACGCTTTCACTGGCACGATGGCAACAAGATCCGGCAAGGGAGTGCAGGGGAAGTGAGGTGATATAGGGAAGTGCACAGGTGAACACACTGATTGGAACCACTGCGCCAATCAGCGGCGCAGTGGCCCTTTAAATCGCAAAGACCCGGCGGGAGCGGGGGCGCGCGCGCCGGGACAGGACCGACGGAGAGCGAGTCAGGTACGGGAGCCGGGGTGCGCATCGCGAGCGGGCGCTACCCGCATCGCGAATCGCATCCCGGCTGGAAGCGGAATCGCAGCGCCCCGGGTCAGTGGATCTGACCGGAGCGCTGCAGTGAGGAGAGTGTAGCGAGCGCTCCGGGGAGGAGCGGGGACCCGGAGCGCTCGGCGTAACAGTACCCCCCCCCCTTGGGTCTCCCCCTCTTCTTAGAGCCTGAGAACCTGAGGAGCAGACTTTTGTCTAGGATATTGTCCTCAGGTTCCCAGGATCTCTCTTCTGGACCACAACCCTCCCAATCAACTAAAAAAAATTTTTTTCCTCTGACCTTTTTAGAAGCCAGAATCTCTTTGACGGAGAAGATGTCCGAGGAGCCGGAAACAGGAGTGGGGGAAACAGATTTGGGAGAGAAACGGTTGATGATAAGTGGTTTAAGAAGAGAAACGTGAAAGGCATTAGGAATACAAAGAGAAGGAGGAAGAAGAAGTTTGTAGGAGACAGGATTAATCTGGCACAAAATTTTGAAAGGACCAAGATAGCGTGGTCCCAACTTGTAGCTAGGGACACGGAAGCGGACATATTTAGCGGAGAGCCATACCTTGTCTCCTGGAGAAAAAATGGGAGGAGCTCGTCTTTTCTTATCCGCGAACCTCTTCATGCGTGATGAAGCCTGTAAGAGAGAATTTTGGGTCTCTCTCCATATGATGGAAAGATCACGAGAAATTTCATCCACAGCGGGCAGACCAGAGGGCAAGGGGGTAGGGAGGGGGGGAAGAGGGTGACGGCCGTACACCACGAAAAATGGGGATTTGGAGGAAGATTCAGAGACTCTGAAGTTATACGAGAATTCGGCCCATGGTAGAAGATCTGCCCAGTCATCCTGGCGGGAGGAAACAAAATGTCGTAAATAATCACCCAAGACCTGGTTAATTCTTTCTACTTGTCCATTGGATTGAGGATGATATGCAGAAGAAAAGTTTAATTTAATCTTGAGTTGTTTACAGAGAGCCCTCCAGAATTTAGACACGAATTGGACGCCTCTATCCGAGACGATCTGCGTAGGCAACCCGTGAAGACGAAAAATGTGTACAAAAAATTGTTTAGCCAACTGAGGCGCTGAAGGAAGACCAGGAAGAGGGATGAAATGTGCCATTTTGGAGAATCGATCAACGACCACCCAAATAACAGTGTTGCCATGGGAAGGGGGTAAGTCAGTAATAAAATCCATAGCAATCAGAGACCAAGGTTGTTCGGGGACAGGCAGAGGATGAAGAAAACCAGCGGGCTTCTGGCGAGGAGTCTTATCCCGGGCACAGATAGTGCAGGCTCGCACAAAGTCCACAACATCCGTCTCCAGAGTCGGCCACCAATAGAAGCGAGAGATGAGTTGTACAGATTTCTTGATGCCTGCATGACCTGCGAGATGGGAGGAGTGACCCCATTTGAGGATTCCGAGGCGTTGGCGTGGAGAAACGAAGGTCTTTCCTGGAGGAGTTTGCCTGATGGAGGCTGGAGAGGTGGAAATCAGGCAGTCAGGAGGAATGATGTGTTGCGGAGAAAGTTCAACTTCAGAAGCATCCGAGGAACGGGAGAGAGCATCGGCCCTAATGTTCTTATCGGCAGGCCGAAAGTGAATTTCAAAATTAAATCGGGCAAAGAACAGAGACCACCTGGCCTGGCGAGGATTCAGCCGTTGGGCAGACTGGAGGTAGGAGAGGTTCTTGTGATCGGTGTAAATAATAACTGGAAATCTTGATCCCTCCAGCAGATGCCTCCATTCCTCAAGAGCTAATTTAATGGCTAGAAGCTCTCGATCCCCGATGGAGTAGTTCCTCTCCGCCGGAGAGAAGGTCCTAGAAAAAAAACCACAAGTAACAGCATGCCCGGAAGAATTTTTTTGTAGAAGGACAGCTCCAGCTCCCACTGAGGAGGCATCAACTTCCAATAGAAAGGGTTTAGATGGGTCAGGTCTGGAGAGCACAGGAGCCGAAGAAAAGGCAGACTTGAGCCGTTTAAAGGCGTCTTCCGCTTGAGGAGGCCAGGACTTGGGATCGGCATTTTTTTTGGTTAAAGCCACGATAGGAGCCACAACGGTAGAAAAATGTGGAATAAATTGTCTGTAATAATTGGCGAACCCCAAAAAACGTTGGATAGCACGGAGTCCTGAGGGGCGTGGCCAATCTAGAACGGCAGAGAGTTTGTCTGGATCCATTTGTAGTCCCTGGCCAGAGACCAAGTATCCTAAGAAAGGAAGAGATTGGCATTCAAACAGACATTTCTCTATTTTGGCATAGAGTTGATTGTCACGAAGTCTCTGAAGAACCATACGGACATGCTGGCGGTGATCTTCTAGATTGGCAGAAAAAATCAGAATATCGTCCAGGTATACAACAACACAGGAGTATAAGAGATCACGAAAAATTTCATTAACAAAGTCTTGGAAGACGGCAGGGGCGTTGCACAGGCCGAAGGGCATGACCAAATACTCAAAGTGTCCATCTCTAGTATTAAATGCCGTTTTCCATTCATCCCCCTCTCTGATGCGGATGAGATTATAAGCACCTCTTAAGTCCAGTTTGGTAAAGATGTGGGCACCTTGGAGGCGATCAAAGAGTTCAGAGATGAGGGGTAGGGGGTAGCGGTTCTTTACCGTGATTTTATTAAGACCGCGGTAGTCAATGCAAGGACGTAGAGAGACATCTTTTTTGGACACAAAGAAAAATCCGGCTCCGGCAGGAGAGGAGGATTTACGGATAAAGCCCTTTTTTAAATTTTCCTGGACGTATTCAGACATGGCAAGAGTCTCTGGGGCGGACAGAGGATAAATTCTGCCCCGGGGTGGAGTAGTGCCCAGGAGGAGGTCAATAGGACAATCATAAGGCCTGTGGGGAGGTAGAGTCTCAGCTTGTTTTTTGCAAAAAACATCCGCAAAGTCCATATAGGCCTTAGGGAGACCGGTTACAGGAGGAACCACAGAGTCACGGCAAGGGTTACTGGGAACCGGTTTTAGGCAGTCCTTGGAACAAGAGGACCCCCAACTCTTGATCTCCCCAGTGGACCAATCCAGGATTGGAGAATGAAGTTGAAGCCAGGGAAGTCCAAGGAGAATTTCGGAAGTGCAATTGGGGAGGACCAAAAGTTCAATGTTCTCGTGATGAGATCCGATGCACATTAGAAGGGGCTCCGTGCGGAAACGTATGGTACAGTCCAATCTTTCATTATTTACACAATTGATGTAGAGGGGTCTGGCGAGACTGGTCACCGGGATGTTGAACCTGTTGACGAGAGAGGCCAAAATAAAATTTCCTGCAGATCCGGAATCCAAGAAGGCCATAGTAGAGAAGGAGAAGGCAGAGGCAGATATCCGCACAGGCACAGTAAGACGTGGAGAAGCAGAGTAGACATCAAGGACTGTCTCACCTTTGTGCGGAGTCAGCGTACGTCTTTCCAGGCGGGGAGGACGGATAGGACAATTCTTCAGGAAGTGTTCAGTACTGGCACAGTACAGGCAGAGATTCTCCATGCGGCGTCGTGTCCTCTCTTGAGGTGTCAGGCGAGACCGGTCGACCTGCATAGCCTCCATGGCGGGAGGCACAGGAACAGATTGCAGGGGACCAGAGGAGAGAGGAGCCGGGGAGAAAAAACGCCTCGTGCGAACAGAGTCCATATCCTGGCGGAGCTCCTGACGCCTTTCGGAAAAACGCATGTCAATGCGAGTGGCTAGGTGAATGAGTTCATGTAGGTTAGCAGGAATTTCTCGTGCGGCCAGAACATCTTTAATGTTGCTGGATAGGCCTTTTTTAAAGGTCGCGCAGAGGGCCTCATTATTCCAGGATAATTCTGAAGCAAGAGTACGGAATTGTACGGCATACTCGCCAACGGAAGAATTACCCTGGACCAGGTTCAACAGGGCAGTCTCAGCAGAAGAGGCTCGGGCAGGTTCCTCAAAGACACTTCGAATTTCCGAGAAGAAGGAGTGTACAGAGGCAGTGACGGGGTCATTGCGGTCCCAGAGCGGTGTGGCCCAAGACAGGGCTTTTCCAGACAGAAGGCTGACTACGAAAGCCACCTTAGACCTTTCAGTGGGAAACTGGTCCGACATCATCTCCAAGTGCAGGGAACATTGGGAAAGAAAGCCACGGCAAAACTTAGAGTCCCCATCAAATTTATCCGGCAAGGATAGTCGTAGACCAGAAGCGGCCACTCGCTGCGGAGGAGGTGCAGGAGCTGGCGGAGGAGATGATTGCTGAAGCTGTGGTAGTAGCTGCTGTAGCATCACGGTCAGTTGAGACAGCTGTTGGCCTTGTTGCGCTATCTGTTGTGACTGCTGGGCGACCACCGTGGTGAGGTCAGCGACAACTGGCAGAGGAACTTCAGCGGGATCCATGGCCGGATCTACTGTCACGATGCCGGCTGGCAGGTAGTGGATCCTCTGTGCCAGAGAGGGATTGGCGTGGACCGTGCTAGTGGATCGGTTCTAAGTCACTACTGGTTTTCACCAGAGCCCGCCGCAAAGCGGGATGGTCTTGCTGCGGCGGTAGTGACCAGGTCGTATCCACTAGCAACGGCTCAACCTCTCTGACTGCTGAAGATAGGCGCGGTACAAGGGAGTAGACAGAAGCAAGGTCGGACGTAGCAGAAGGTCGGGGCAGGCAGCAAGGATCGTAGTCAGGGGCAACGGCAGGAGGTCTGGAACACAGGCTAGGAACACACAAGGAAACGCTTTCACTGGCACGATGGCAACAAGATCCGGCAAGGGAGTGCAGGGGAAGTGAGGTGATATAGGGAAGTGCACAGGTGAACACACTGATTGGAACCACTGCGCCAATCAGCGGCGCAGTGGCCCTTTAAATCGCAAAGACCCGGCGCGCGCGCGCCCTAGGGAGCGGGGCCGCGCGCGCCGGGACAGGACCGACGGAGAGCGAGTCAGGTACGGGAGCCGGGGTGCGCATCGCGAGCGGGCGCTACCCGCATCGCGAATCGCATCCCGGCTGGAAGCGGAATCGCAGCGCCCCGGGTCAGTGGATCTGACCGGAGCGCTGCAGTGAGGAGAGTGTAGCGAGCGCTCCGGGGAGGAGCGGGGACCCGGAGCGCTCGGCGTAACAGACCCCTTGAGGAACGTAACAAGGAATAAAGTGAGCCTTAATACCCCACAGGGGTTTCACAATTTTTGCATATGTAAAAAAAATATATATTTTTTTCAAAAAAATGTGTGTTTCCCCCCAAATTTCACATTTTTGCAAGGTTAATAGCAGAAAATACCCACCAAAATTTGTAACCCCATCTCTTCTGAGTATGGAGGTACCCCATAAGTGGACGTCAAATGCACTGCAGGAGCGCTACAATGCTCAGAAGAGAAGGAGTCACATTTACTAGTTTTGCTGAAATGGTGTGTGTGTGTGTGTGTGGGGGGGGGGGGGGGGGGGGGGGGCATGTCGCATTTACTGCCAGAAAAGCAAAAAAAAATTAATTTGTAAAAGCATTTCTTTGGAAAAAGGACATACCTCATATTTGGGCGTAAAACGGATCTGCGGGTGTACACTGGTCATGGAGGAACAGGAGGGCAGTCAGGGGCCTTGAGCTTCTGTCTATGGAGCCAGAACAGTGGGACCCCCCCTCAAGGGGCATTATATGGGGTACACTAATAACTAACAAGGGGTACATCGGGACATAAAAGGATAAAACAGGTTATGTTCCCAGAATGATGACCCAGAGCATAGCCAAAACTAAAAAATATGCCCACCCCAAACCTTATGCTCTGAATCATCATTCTGGGAATGTGATGTGTGTGGCCGTCCCTAACCTGTTGCCTCAAATGCGCACCCCGCTCAGGTGGAGAGAGAGCGCTGCACATTTGAGGAAACATAAAAAGTCCCCTATGATAGTGACTCAGTGACCCATGACCCAAAGAAAAAAAAATACCCCCAGATGTCTTATCAGTTTTTTTTTTTTTTTTATGAGAGTTTTTTTGGGCAATTTAGTGGTTTGGAATGTACTCTGGACTTGGTACATTGGGGTAAAATTATGGAAAATTTTAATGAAAAGGGAAAATGTAGTACTGCATGGAAGTGTGATACTCCCTGAAGCAGTTTTTAATGCAGAGGCCCGGATGATCAGGGCAAGTGTCACATTGATAGGTGGTGTCCTTCCGAATCCCCTTCCTGTTACACACTCTGCATTTTTTCTGGGATCCAGGCACGTATAACTTCAGTTCCTTGGGAAGTCCGGCCTGCTCTTTCCCGGTCAGCAAAGATTAGGGCCTTTAGGACGTATGTCCCTGTGTTGCCAGCGTTCTGGTACAGTACAAAAGAGTTGTACATGGCAACCTGTACCAAGTAGACCACAACTTTCTTGTACCATACAAGTGTTTTCCACATGGCGTTATATGGCTTCAGGATTTGATCAGAAAAATCAACTCCCCCCATATACCGATTGTAGTCCAGAATACAATCAGGCTTGAAGACCGTTGTTGTGGTACCTTGCACAGGGACAGGTGAGCTGCCGTTACCATGAATAGTGGTCAGCATAAGGACATCCCTCTTATCCTTATACTTGACCAGCAACAGGTTTTCATGGGTAAGGGCACTGGACTCACCCTTGGGCATAGGTGTCTGAACAAAATTTAGAGGGAGGCCTCTTTGATTCTTCCGCACGGTCTCACAAGCGGACATCGATCTGGCGGCAAGGGATGTGAAGAGAGGGATGTTGGTATAAAAGTTGTCCACGTACACGCGGTAACCCTTATCCAGCAATGGGTACATAAGGTCCCAAACGATTTTCCCGCTAACACCCAGAGTGGGGGAACAATCTGGGGGTTCAATACGGGAATCTCGTCCCTCATACACCCTAAACTTGAGAGTGTACCCGGAGGTACTCTCACAAAGTTTATATAGCTTCACGCCATATCGCGCCCACTTCGAGGGAATATACTGGTGGAAGATGAGTCTCCCCTTAAAACTGATGAGAGACTCATCTACAGAGAGCTTCCTAAGCGGTACATAGGCCTCCAAAAATTTGGCCCCAAAGTGAGCGATGACCGGCCTCACTTTGTAAAGCCGGTCATAGGTGGGATCACTTCGGGGTGGACATGCCACATTATCTGCATAATGCAGGCATTTCCGAATGGCCTCGAACCGCTTCCGTGCCATGGCCATACTGTACAGCGGGGTCTGGTATAGGACGTCCCCGCTCCAGTACTGCCTGACACTTGGCTTTTTGACCAGGCCCATGTGCAGCACAAGGCCCCAAAATGTCCTCATTTTGGCTGCACTGACGGCGTACCATTAATTTGTGTGGGGGGTGGTGGGGATGTATGTAGTGTGTGTGCTTGGTGTATACTATATATAACGGTGTGTGATTAGAAATCACACACCGTTATATGAACAAAAATAAAAAGCTGCGGCCCCAAAAAAAGGGGGGCAAATGCAGCGCCCTGAACCCCTAATAGGGCCCGGGTCAAGCTGAAAAATCTCCAGCAGACACTTAGGGACCTATTAGGGGGTCAGGGGGGGGGGAATTTTTTTTTTTTACTTTTATTTTACTGTTTTACACTATTTTTTCCTACCTTTCCCTGGGGGGGGGGGGGTTTCTGTCCCTGCTCTATGGGGGATCGTCGGTCCTGAGGGGGCTCCAATCCTCACAGGGGGGTCCCTGGTACCTTCGAGCAGCTTTGCCCGCTGACTGAACTCAGCTAACGGGCAGAGCTGCAAGAATATGCAGTTAACCCCTCCCCCGCTGGCTGCTATTGGCAGGACCATCGTTCAGCCAATAGCAGCGCTCCTGGGGGGGGGGGGGTGACGAAATCGCCACCTCCCATAGATACAGTGGGTGATAGGGGGTGTATTGTACACCCCCGATCACCTTGTATCTTCGGGTCACAGGGTCACACGTGACCCGTATGACCCGAATCGCGGCAGATCGTTAGTGTGAATTCACCAACGATCTGCCGCGATTGCCGATATGGGGGGTCTGATGACCCCCCTGGGCATTTGCGCGGGATGCCTGCTGAACGATATCAGCAGGCATCCCGGTCCGGTCCCCACCCGGCGAGCGGCGGGGACCGAAATTACTACGGGCATATGGATACGCCCTGGGTCCTTAAGTACCAGGACGTCAAGGCGTATCCATACGCCCTAGGTCCTTAAGTGGTTAAAGCTCAGTTATGGTGACATGCAGTAATCCATGGTAACTATTAAAGCTCGCCCATTTTGTAGGCTTATTCACACCAAAATAAAGCAACATAAATTATCTATGGTTGTTGGTAGATGCCTGCTAGTGTTTAAATGCACATGGAGGCATGGAAAGACACCATGGCTTTATCCCAGCGTGCCAAAAGTTATCCCTTTTTTGGGAGTAGTAACAGTTTCTTAATCTAGCAATTGAAGAAAACAGCATGGATTCTTCCCAGCGTGCCAAAAAAACTATCCTTTTTTGGGAGTAGCAACAGGTTCTTAGTATAGCAAGTAAAAAAGCCAACATGGATTTTTCCAAGTGTTCCAAAAGTTATCCCTTTTTTGGCAGTAGTAACATGTTCTTTGTCTAGCAAGTGAAGGAGAAAACATAGATTATTCCAAGTATTCAAATAATTCTCCCTTTTTTGGGAGTAGTAACATCTTTTTAGTCTAGCAAGTGAAGAAGCTGGCATGGTTAGTTCCAAGTGTTCAAAAAATGATCACTTTGTTCAGAGTAGCAACAGGTTCTTAATCTAGCAAGTGAAGAAGATGGCATGGAGTAGTAACATAATTTGCGTTGTAAAATAGTGAAGACTGAAGAAAATATAGCTCCTGTATGAAAAGCCGAAAAATTATCCCTTTTCTGGGGATGATGGTTTGGGTATGTGTAGCAAATTTTCCTGCACTTAGACACCACTGGCTTGACACCTGAACAAATTGTCAAGAAAGGTTTGACTACAAGATTTAGAACGTATGCCAAACAGGAAGAGTGTGTCATGCCATCTACACGCAGCATTTTGACAATGTTTGTGCTGTTATCAGAGTCCCAATGTCAGCTCACAACGTGTGAACCAGTGTGAAACCTTTTGTTGCAGACAGGGCAGCAGCTCCTCCACTGTGTGGCTTTTCTCGTCCAGGCTCAGCAGATGTACCATAGCATGGCAGCGCTTGATTTTACAGCGATGAAAGAAGGGGAGGAGAAGAATAAGCTAAGCTCTTCCCAGAGGGGTGCAAGATGTCTGTGGAGGAGTAAGAGAGGCGGGGGGTGTCAGCAGTTGAATCCGATTGGTGCAACCGTGGAGGTGGGAACAATTTCCTAGCCTTGTTGCGGTGAAGCATCATTCTGCAGGATGTTGACACTGTGGGCCGTAAAAGACATATTTTACCCCTGGCCATAGGTACTACTCCACGTATCAACTGTGGCATTCACTGTTCTGCACACAGACAAGTTCATGGAGTGGCCAGCCCTTTTCGCCACATGTTTATGCAAAGCGAGGGCAGCTTTCTTCACAAAATAATTGTGACAAAATAAGCGCCACCTGGGCTGGGCATACCCCATTAGTTGCTTGAAGGCTGTGGAGTCCACAAGATGTGGGAAGGCCTGTGCCACAAACAATTTAACCAGGTAGGAATTGAGGTGCACTACAACAAGGTGACTGGGAGAATACTGTTGTCTGGAGGACATGGATTCCCCAATGGATAACTGACGGGATCGGGGAGAAGGGCACGACACGGATGAGGCAAATCCCGAAAATGTGCTGCCTGTGGAAGAAGCCTGGCTGTTAGACAGTTGGGAGGAATCTAGAGGATCATCAGTAGTAGCAGCAGCAGTAGTGTTTTCCTCACGTTGTGGGGCGTCTCGACTGTCCTATGCGGCCTTGTGGTGACGCTCCATATACCTGCGTAGAGACATAGAGGGGCATTTACTAAGGGGTTTAGTCATTTTTTTCTGACTATTTTTGGCGCAAAATTGTGGCAATTGCGCCTACCCTATTTTTCGTTTGACTTTCTCTAGCAAGAGCTAGAAAGTCAATTTTTTTTTTCTGCTTGATTTACGCAAGTTTTCATTTTTGACTTGCAGTGGTTAGGTATTTATTAACTGAGACAGTCGCAGTTGCGCAATAAACTGTCGCATCGGCTGTAAAAATTGACTAAATTGACTCCAGCTCCAACATGGAGCAGGAAAAGCTACTGCCGCCCGGGCTCCGACATACTTTCTCCCCGCTACCCTCACTTCGCTACAGGGACACTGCAGTGATTTACACCCCCCCCCCCCCTCTCACCTGCCAGCGCCACACAGCTCCCATCTGTCTGCTAACTGTTGCAAGACTACAAGTCCCAGCATGCCCTTACAGTGAGGACACGCTGGGAGTTGTAGTCTTGTAGCAGTGGGAGCTGAGCGGTGCGGGCGGGAGACAAGGGGGGGGATATCAGTGTCCCCATAAGTGAGCTTTGGCTGTCAGGGCATGCTGGGTGTTGTAGTTTTGCAACAGCTGGAGGGCCACAGTTTAAAGACCACTGGTTTGTGGTCTGTAAACTGTAGTCCTCCAGCTGTTGCAAAACTAAACAGCTGAAGGGGACCGGCGAAGACGTTCACTTACCCTTCCGAGGCTCCAGCGACGATCGGTGACGGAGATCGTTGGGCGGCACTGTCACGCGGCAGTGTCTTGCGGCAATGTCGTGCGGCGCTGGATACTACGGAAGCCGGTAAGTTGCCCAAGCCCTAAAACAGTGTTTTCCAACCAGGGTGCCTCCAGATGTTGCAAGACTACAACTCCCAGCATGCCTGGACACCCTTTGGCTGTCCAGGCATGCTGGGAGTTGTAGTTTTGCAACATCTGGAGGCACCCTTGTTGGGAAACACTGGCCTAAAACAGTGTTTCCCAACCAAGGTGCCTCCAGATGTTGCAAGACTACAACTCCTAGCATGCCTGGACAGCTTTGGCTGTCCAGGCATGCTGGGAGTTGTAGTTTTGCAACAGCTGGAGGGCCACAGTTTGCAGACCACTGGTTTGTGGTCTGTAAACTGTAGTCCTCCAGCTGTTGCAAAACTAAAGAGCTGAAGGGGACCGGCGAAGATGTTTACTTACCCTTCCAAGGCTCCAGCGATGATCGTTGACGGAGACTGTCGCGCGGCAGTGTCTTGCGGCAATGTCGTGCGTCGCTGGATCCTACGGAAGCCGGTAAGTTGCCCAAGCCCTAAAACAGTATTTCCCAACCAGGGTGCCTCCAGATGTTGCAAGACTACAACTCCCAGCATGCCTGGACAGCCTTTGGCTGTCTATGCATGCTGGGAGTTGTAGTTTTGCAACATCTGGAGGCACCCTGGTTGGGAAACACTGGCCTAAAACAGTGTTTCCCAACCAGGGTGCCTCCAGATGTTGCAAGACTACAACTCCCAGCATGCCTGGACAGCCTTTGGCTGTCCAGGCATGCTGGGAGTTGTAGTTTTGCAATATCTGGAGGCACCCTTGTTGGGAAACACTGGCCTTAAATAGTGTTTCCCAACCAGGGTGCCTCCAGATGTTGCAAGACTACAACTCCCAGCATGGCTGGACAGCCTTTGGCTGTCCAGGCATCCTGGGAGTGATAGTTTTGCAACATCTTTAGGCACCCTTGTTGGGAAACACTGGCCTAAAACAGTGTTTCCCAACCAGGGTGCCTCCAGATGCCTGCAGGGTGCTGCAAAACTACAACTCCCAGGTTGGGAAACACTGTGCCCGGCTTCCGCCCCACCTTACTCTAAGGGCATGCTGGAAGTTGTAGTCCTGCAGCTGGGGGCAGGGGACAAGCTTGTAACATCTCCTGCACCACACAACTACAACTCGCAGCATGTCCTTACTGTAAGGGCATGCTGGCAGTTGTAGTCGTGCAGGGCGGGAGATGTGTGAGCAGGTGATAATAAATGTACTAACCCATTTTTTTTTTCTTCTCATTTCAGATCCGTGTATCCTGTGGACTCCTTCGGATTCGGTGGACTACTTCGATGACCAGCATTTTTCTTTGTTTGATTTTAATAAAATGGTTAACCAGGGCTTGTGGGGGAGTGTTTTTTGTAATAAAATTTTTTTAAAACCTGTTGTGTTTTTTCCTTACTTTACTAGACAGGCTTAGTAGTGGAAGCTGTCTTATAGACGGAGTCCATTACTAAGCTGGGCTTAGCGTTAGCCACAAAAACAGCTAGTGCTAACCCCCAATTATTACCCCGGTACCCAACGCCACAGGGGTGCCGGGAAGAGCCGGTACCAACAGGCCTGGAGAGTCAAAACTGGCGCTCCTGGGCCTAGGAGGTAACAGGCTGGCGTTATTTAGGCTGGAGAGGGCCAGTAACAATGGTCCTCGCCCACCATGGTAACGTCAGGCTGTTACTGTTTGGTTGGTATTTGGCTGAGAATGAAAATAGGGGGGACCCTATGTGTTTTTTTTTTTTAAATAAATAATAAAATATAAAAAAAACAACACATATTGTCCCTCCTATTTTTATTCTCAGCCAAATACCAACCAAACAGTAACAGCCTGACGTTACCAGGGTGGCCGAGGACCATTGTTACTGGCCCTCCCCAGCCTAAATAACGCCAGCCTGTTACCGCCTAGGCCTGTTGACGTTCCGGGCCTGTTGGTACCGGCTCTTCCCGCACCCCTGTGGCGCTGGGTACCGGGGTAATAATTGGGGGTTAGTGCTAGCTGTTTTTGTGGCTAACCCTAAGCCCGGCTTAGTAATGGACTCCGTCTGTAAGACAGCTTCCACTACTAAGCCTGCCTAGTAAAGTAAAAAAAAAAAAAAAACACAACAGGTTTAAAAAAAATTTATTACAAAAAAACACTCCCCCACAAGCCCTCGTTAACCATTTTATTAACATCAAGCAAAGAAAAACGCTGGTGGTCGAAGTAGTCCACCACATCCGAAGGAGTCCACAGGATACACGGATCTTTAGTAACAAAAAAAAAGAGTAAGTACATTTAGGGAGAAAAAACAGTGTTAAAAAAATGTAATAAACATACACACACTAAACACCGTTTACCACTATTCTGAGCCATGACTACAATTTAGTTTTTGAATTATTTAGATGTGGTGAAAAAGCTAAAAAAAAAAATCAAAAACAAAAGATCCAGAAGGAAACCTAGCAGCCAAACCTATTCAGACAGCAGGAGAAAGGAACAGACTATTTTTTCTACTACATGAAGTAAATTTCCCACTTTTGCCTATGTTTGCCAAATTTATTAACGCCGTGCAACAATTTAGTAAATTTGTCGCATATAGTAAAAAATGAAGTAGAAAAAAACAGGGTAAAAACCAGACTACATAGTAAAAGATTAGTAAATGCCCCTCATAGTTCCTACACTCGGACCCTGGCCATGGCTTACTTTATGTTTGCAGAGAAGACATCTTGCCACTTTTCCTGCATCAGGTAAGGTGTAGAAGAAGTTCCACACATCAGAATATCGGACAGAGACTGCACCACCTGACTGTGCCCCTCCTCTGGATGTTTTTTTTATTAGAAACCGAATATGCAGCAGCGTCGATATCAACCGAGCTCATCAGACCAACAGCCCTATACCTGTTACATTTCACAGGTTTTCTTCCCCCACCTCGGCTACGCTCTTGTTCGCTGACATCAGCTCATGCCCAGGTGGTTCCCACATAATGTCCAACATCACATCATCGTCAACATTCAAACTCCTTATTATCCATGCCACTACTCTCTGCATGGACTTCTTAGGCTCCTTGCCCCCCCTCAGCAAAGCCACCTTGACCCCTTACAGTTTCCCAACCACTCGACCACTGATTTTACATCCACCACCTCACCAACAAACTCCAAAGCTGTCCCCACACAACTCCTTCTCATGGCTAGTGCTATCCTTCTGTGTAGCAGTAGGGGGGGAGGCAAAGCCATTTATGAAGAAGCACACTTCCCACTTGCCCATGTGAGTGTAGATGCAAAGGAATCCACTGACCAGTGGCTCACTGTCATATTGTCGGAGTCTTCCTCCTCAGAAGTCGTATGACAGAAATATTCCAGTAACGCCGGATCATCCTGTGAAACCATTTAACCTCTCTCAGGCAGTGAGAACTTGTGATGGCTGACATGGCTGACACTACTACCAAACAACACCTGGCTGCTGTTGCCGTTATCTGTACTAGGACTGCCACAGAAATGCTTACTGGCAGAGAACATGGCCGGGGTCTTCTGCCCCCTAACCTGTCCACTAACTCCTTTTCCAGACATGTTTTTTTGGAATAGTTCTATCCTTTTTGGGTGGTTTTTCACCAACCTACTTGTCAAATCTAAGTTTCAACGCTTTGATCGTTTTTTGCATTAAAGAGACGACAGCACAATGAGTACTAAAGGTGTTTGCTGGACAATATGAAATGCACCACAACTGTATTCACAATACAGGCTAGATATGTGTAACATAAACACTTTTTGACTGGCAGAGATGACAGCTAAATGAGTACTGACAATGTTTGTGGAACAATATAAATAATGCAACAGACTTGTATTAAGACTATATAGAGACATAGAATGTGTCGGCAGATAAGAACCATTTGGCCCATCTAGTCTGCCCAGTAATCTTAATACTATGACTAGTCCCTGGCCCTATCTTATATGAAGGATAGCCTTATGCTTATCCCATGCATGTTTAAACTCCTTCACTGTATTTGCAGCGACCACTTCTGCAGGAAGGCTATTCCATGCATCCACTACTCTCTCAGTAAAGTAATACTTCCTGATATTACTTTTAAACCTTTTCCCCTCTAATTTAAAACTATGTCCTCTTGTGGTCGTTTTTCTTCTTTTAAATATGCTCTCCTCCTTTACCGTGTTGATTCCCTTTATGTATTTAAAAGTCTCTATCATATCCCCTCTGTCTCTTCTTTCTTCTAAGCTATACATGTTAAGGTCCTTTAACCTTTCCTGGTAAGTTTTATCCTGCAATCCATGTACTAGTTTAGTAGCTCTTCTTTGAATTCTCTCTAGAGTATCTATATCCTTCTGGAGATACGGCCTCCAGTACTGCGCACAATACTCCAAAGGCTACATACGTATAACGAATACTACAGGCTACATATGTATAACTTCAATACGCTTTTTGACTGGCAGAGATGACAGCACAATGAGTGCTGGTGTTTGCGGAACAATATAAAATGCATCAGAACTACAGGCTAGATACAGATCACGGCACTGGCTACTATAGCTGGTTGAGGAACACTATTCAATTTAGGTATTTGCTGGTTTGAGTCTTGAAAAAGGCTTTGGATTTGTGGTGGCAAAAGATAAGTCTTTCAGAGGTTGTGAGAAGGTTGTCCTCTTATCTGCTGTATAGTAGTCCATATAGGTAGCATGGGGATTGACTCCTGTTCATACACACACACACACAAAGTCTCTCTTTCTAATCTGTATCTATCTTTCTCTCTCTTTCTAATCTTTACCTCTATCTCTCTAATTACTAACTGTCTCTAGATATCTCTCTTTCCCTCTATCTCTGTCTCGTTCTGGCAGTTTCTTCGGCTCTGATTGCAGTGGGTGACGTCATTGCCCTCTTATCTGTGTAAAAATGCCCTCCCCCTTGCTGTGTCCTATTGGCCTTTGTGCTGATTGACACAGTAAGCAGCAAATAACATGATAGACCTGGGTTATCATCTGATATGCTGATGTCACTGGCATAATCTCACCGCCCCCTGCCTGCCCTGCTTCTTCCGTCCGCCATAAAAATCATGCTTTCTGGTTTTCACGCTATTTACTGGCTTGCGTGAACCGAATCGGTTAAAGCTTGAGTGTTCACCAAGCCTGAAAAATCCAAAAGTTCGGGTCGAATACGGGTTCGCAGGATTAAGCTCGCTCAGCTCTATGCATAATGTTTATCTCAGTGGTGCTACAGTGCACCCATGACATCAACAGCAGGAACAAGGCTTAGCAGTTACTGCCAAAAGGACATTGGATCTTAGTAGTTAACCATTGAGTGCTGTGATCCAAAAGAACTGCAGGACTGTACAAGGCAGGAAATCCTTGATAATGGTGATCACTGGTCATCACGTGAGCTGACATTACTAAGGAGAGGTGTCTGTTACAGTCAGCATTATCTAGCAACAGTGGGTTTATAATGACAACTGTAATGCAAATGTAAATTGAAAAATGCAGCAGAATATGTTGGTGCTATATAGTTAAAGACTATTATTATTATTTATATCCAATGTCTGCATCTATGAAACATTGTAATGCAGCTAGTTGTTTCCATTCAACTTAATGTAATCTTCACCATAAAGTATCCTGCTTACCTGTCTTTTCGTTTAATGCCTTTTGCTCTATAAAATAAAATTTTCTCATCAAAAACTACTTTATAACATTGATATTTCTGAGAATTCTTTATACCTTACTTTTGCTGGCAGTAAGTAATTTTGCTCAGTTTATTCTCCACCAGGTATTTTACTGTACTAAGAAATACAATTTATAGACTTATTGATTCATTTCAGCACAAATCCCTGCATTATTTAAATCCTAGTCAACATATTCCATTTTTTAAAACATCTTACTTTTAAATAGACTTTAATATTCTCTTCAGGTTATTCTAGCCATATTATTAGTTACAAGGAAAAAAAAAATTTAAATCATAGGGGAAAAAAGAAAATTGGAAATAATTGTCAATGGAATTGAAACAGTGCAACAATCAACATGCAATCAGTGATGTCCATCATATGTCTAAGGTCAGAGGTTAAACCTGTCAGACTAATTTTCAATAGGTCACATATCCCTTCTTACCTTTTGTGATGAGTAGACCTGCTATTCAGTTTCCATTTGTCTCAACACTATCTATGATTTCAAGGGGGGTTAGAACTGGATATAATTTAGAGGATTTAAAATTTGTCTATTAAAGGAACATTCATGGAATTAGAAGATCATATAAAGATGGAAAAGAAATTCCACAAATCAAGATCATAAAATTGTAAGTATTTAAATGTATTTGATTTGATATTTTGAGTTATATTAGTCATATAACTGAATGAATACACAGTATGTAGACACTTAACTTAACACTTAACAGCTTCACTAATCAGCCATGATATTAAAAGTTATATTAATAATTTCCCTTTAATATTAAGTAGCAGTGGCGTAGCTATAGAGGTCGCAGAGGTCGCCATGGCGACCGGCCCCTGAGCCAGGGGGGCCCGCAGGAAAGACCAGATAAGGGTAGGGCAGGGACAGCGCAGCGCATAATGGCCTGACTGTCCATCCCTGCCTTGCCCTGTTTTGTTAAAAAAAGTGGCCCTGGCAGCTCTGATCCCCACGGGGCCCCGTTCTCTGGTGGCGCTGAAGGGGGCCTCTCTCAGATCGGTCCCCCGGCCCAATGTAAAGTCAGCCGTGGCAGGGACACTGCCGCTTTAAGAGCAGCAGACGTAGCAACTATGCACCTGACGTCACGGTCCCTGCCCCAGCTGCGCAGGAAGAGGAAGACTTCCTGCCACCGCCTACAGCTGCTGCATCTTCTCCGCAAGGTGAGGAGGTGGACGGAGGGTCAGAGGTGAGAGTGGCTGTGCCTGGCGGGCCGGGCGCGGCAGGGGGAGCATTTGCTGGTAACATGGAGGAGGACAGAGAAAGGGGGAGGGGGGTTGTAAAAGGAATATGAAGGAGGACAGAAGGGGGGGTTGAAAAAGGAGTATGGAGGAGGACAGAGGGGGAGGGGGGGTTGGAAAAGGAATATGGAGGAGGACAGGGGGGTTGGAAAATTAATATGGAGGAGGACAGAGGGGGGGTTGGAAAAGGAATATGGAGGAGGACAGAGGAGGGGTTGGAAAAGGAATATGGAGGAGGACAGGGGGGGTTGGAAAAGGAATATGGAGGAGGACAGAGGGAGGGTTGGAAAAGGAATATGGAGGAGGACAGAGGGGGGGGTTGGAAAAGGAATATGGAGGAGGACAGAGGGGGGGTTGGAAAAGGAATATGGAGGAGGACAGAGGGGGGGGGGTGGAAAAAGAATATGGAGGAGGACAGGGGGAGTTGGAAAAGGAATATGGAGGAGGACAGAGGGGGGGTTGATGGGAATATGGAGGAGGACAGAGGGGGGGGTTGATAGGAATATGGAGGAGGACAGAGGGGGGGGTTGGAAGAGGAATATGGAGGAGGACAGAGGGGGGGGTTGGAAAAGGAATATGGAGGAGGACAGGGGGTTGGAAAAGGAATATGGAGGAGGACAGAAGGGGGGGTTGGAAAAGGAATATGGAGGAGGACAGAGGGGGTGGGTTGGAAAAGGAATATGGAGGAGAACAGAGGGGGGGTGGAAAAGGAATATGGAGGAGGACAGAGGGGGGGTTGGAAAAGGAATATGGAGGAGGGCAGAGGGGGGGGGGTTGGAAAAGGAATATGGAGGAGGACAGAGGGGGGGTTGTAAAAGGAATATGGAGGAGGACAGGGGGGTCTGAAAACTAAAGAGTCTGGAGTCTGAAGTAACATGGAGGAGGACAGAGAAAGGGGGAGGGGGGGTTGTAAAAGGAATATGGAGGAGGACAGAAGGGGGGTTGAAAAGGGAGTATGGAGGAGGACAGAGGGGGAGGGGGGGTTGGAAAAGGAATATGGAGGAGGACAGGGGGGTTGGAAAAGGAATATGGAGGAGGACAGAGGGGGGGGTTGGAAAAGGAATATGGAGGAGGACAGAGGGGGGTTGGAAAAGGAATATGGAGGAGGACAGAGGGGGGGTTGGAAAAGGAATATGGAGGAGGACAGAGGGGGGGGTTGGAAAAGGAATATGGAGGAGGACAGGGGGGTTGGAAAAGGAATATGGAGGAGGACAGAGGGGGGGTTGATAGGAATATGGAAGAGGACAGAGGGGGGGGGGGTTGGAAAAGGAATATGGAGGAGGACAGAGGGGGGGGGTTGGAAAAGGAATATGGAGGAGGACAGGGGGGTTGGAAAAGGAATATGGAGGAGGACAGAGGGGGGGGGGTTGGAAAAGGAATATGGAGGAGGACAGAAGGGGGGGTTGGAAAAGGAATATGGAGGAGGACAGAGGGGGGGTTGGAAAAGGAATATGGAGGAGGACAGAGGGGGGGGGTGGAAAAGGAATATGGAGGAGGACAGAGGGGGGGTGGAAAAGGAATATGGAGGAGGACAGAGGGGGGGTTGGAAAAGGAATATGGAGGAGGGCAGAGAGGGGGTTGGAAAAGGAATATGGAGGAGGACAGAGGGGGGGGTTGGAAAAGGAATATGGAGGAGGACAGGGGGGTCTGAAAACTAAAGAGTCTGGAGAAGGACTTAGCACTTGTCCACACTGCAGACAATCTGCTTGCAGCAGAGTCCTATTGTTTTCAATGGGATTCTGCTGCTCTTTGCATACTATGGGGTCACTGCAGCGGAATACTTTGGCAGTGCCTGCTGCAAGTGGACATTCTGCTGACTAAATGTCTGCAGTGGGGACAAGCCCTTAGGGGTCTAAAGGAGAGGAAAGATGGGTCTGGGGGGACTTAGAGGGTCATTTTCAGGGTTATGATGTCTGGCAAGGTATATTTAGCGGGCAAATTTTGTGGTGGCAGGGTTATATTTAGGGGGCACAGTGTTTGACAGGGTTAGAATAATTTTTGTTGTCATACAGAGAAAGAGGATCTGCTGACAAAGTGAGGATCCACCAATTTCCAGACATAAGACTCGGCAGAGGAAGAAGAAGTCCTTGCTTCTGGACCAGATGAAGAAGAAAAGAAAATGAAAGAGACAGAAAAGATGTCTCCTGTGAGTCAAATCATTGTTTAGTCTGTCTGTTTCCCATCATTGTTGTAGTCACTTTAAGATTTGCAGGGGTTATTGGTCAAGCTATTCCCCAATCTGCGGCTTTCCAGTTGTTACAAAACTACAACTCCCATAATGTCTGAAGCTCTCCAGGCATGATAGGAGTTGTAGCTTTGCAACAGCTGGAAAGCCACTTGAACCAAGGTGATTTTAGACTATGCAGCCCATTTTATTTTGGTGGGGGTCTAGCTGCTGGGACCCTCACCGAAAAGACATGGGCTGCATAGTTTAATATGCCTGAGACTATTTTTGGTCCCAGTCCGGTCCTGCTTACCACATTAAATGAGTGGAGAGGAGGAGGAGCAGGGCACACAGGAGCCCCGTCCAGGAACCCCTAACCTTCCTCCTCTAGTGTGTTGTGTGCCCTGCACTTGAGAAGTCAACTGACATGACTCTTCGTCCAAATCACTATCCTTGCCAGCCCGCAGCAGCCGGTATGGCAGCTTTTCCCTTAAAGGGAACCAATCAGCACATTTTAGCATATATAATGCTTGGCAATACGTTATATATGATTAAATCATTATCCTCACCTTCCCCAGGGATGGTAAAGATGTTAAGTTGTAAAGTCCCCCCGGGCTGCCCGGCAAGTAGTCCCTTGGGCGGGGATTTTCACTTACCAGCTTTATTGGCTGCGGCCGTGGCCCCGCTCCGGCGGCTTGAATGACGGCTCACGTCACTGCTCTGCTCCGTCTGCTTAGGGAACAGAGTGGTGACGCGAGCTGTCATTCAAGCTGTCGGGGCAGGGCCACGGCCGCAGCCAATCGAGCTGGTATTACAACCTAATATCTTTACCATCCCTGGGGGCACAAACGTCCCCTGGTGATGGTGAGGATAATGATTTTAGCATATATAACACATTGCCAAGCATTATATATGCTAAAATATGCTGATTTGTTCCCTTTAAGGACACGGCATGCTGTAAATATATAGCGCTGCAGCATGTCACTTTGTGCTCAGTGCCGTGCATTTAAGGCTCGGCTATAAAGGGAGCGCAGGAGCTTTAAGGTTAGTAGGGGGCCCAGGGCAATTTTTTGCATCAGGGCCCTGTGGGTTCTAGCTACGCCCCTGTTTAGTAGGTTCCCTTGTGCTGCCACAACAGCTCTGTTCCAGAAGCACAGAGCTAAGAAATGTATCCCTTTTCCACAGAATCCACAGCTGGAACTGAGTTGGGGCCCCAACTCGGCTCCAGCTGAGCTGCTGTGTGTGACGTTGCGCACACAGCAGGTCAGCTGGTACAAACATGCCCCCACCATTCATCTCTATAGGAGAGGTGGATACACTACATGGGGGGCATGTTTTGACCAGCTAACGTGTTGGGTAGGATGATGTTATCAGCAGATCCATTAAAGGAGTACTCCGGCGAAAAAAAATGTATACGCTATCTACAGGATAAGGGATAAGTAGCTGATCGCAGGGGGTCAGAGTGCTGGGACCCTCCCACGATTTTCGGTGTGTCATGTCTACTGGTAGATGCCACGCCCTCCATTCATTCCTATGGGAGCGCCGATTCCCAAGTGCTGACTCGGGTGTTTTTGGCGGTCTCATAGGAATGAATGGAGCGTGTGCCAGCTGCAGCACATGGTCCTCACTAAGCGCCAGGTCCCATCCCGGTGATCGCAAGGGTCCCAGCGCTCTGACCCCCCCCCCCTACGATCAGCTACTTATCCCCTTTTTTACAGGATTTTGCCTTTAAGTCCTGTAAGTTAAAAAAGTCTTATTTTTCTTGTTTTTGTTATGAGATTGAGAATTGGGGAATTTGGAGGTCAAGTAAACATTGTTGCCATGTTCCTTAAACCATTTCTGAACATTATTGCAGTGTGACAAGGAGTATTATCCTACTAAAAGTGGCCAATGCCATTAAGCAATAATATTGCCATTAAGGGGTGTGCTTATTGCACAACTATTCTTAGCTAGATGGTACATGTCTACGTAACATTGACAAAAATTTCATGACGTAAGATTTCCCAGTAGGACATTGCCCAGAGCATCATATCATCATGTTCACCCTGCCTTACCTTTTCCACACAATGCATCTTGGCACCATCTTTTGCCATCTTACTGTCTCACAATGTAAAATAAAACATAATTTCTTAGACTAGGCTACCTGCTTTCATTTTTCAATGTTTCAGTTCTGATCCTTAGTTGCCAATTGAAGGTCAGGGGTTAGCATTAGCACTCTTACTCATCTGCAGCAACCATACGTAGCAAGTTGGGGTTTGTAGTATTTGTTCTGGAACATTTTTGTCATAATTTAAAACGTTTATGCTAATTTCTGTCAGATATGCATCACTGCACTCTTGGAACACCTCACAGGACCTGCCATTTTGATAATGCTCCGACCCAGTCACCTAGCTATCTCAATTTAGTTCTTGTAATATGTGTTCTCTTTTCTTACTTTCAATACATATAGGAAGATTTATCAAAAGCTGTGCAGAAGAAAAGTTATCCAGTTGACCAATAGCAACCAATCAGATCACTTTTTGGTTGCTATGGTCAACTGGTCAAGTTTCTATCTGCACAATTTTGATAAATCTCCCCTATTAAAGGAGAACTTCAGGATATGAAAACTTATCTCCTATCCTAAGGAAACCATGGGCATTAACATGGAGTTAGGCCCCCACTAGGAAGTAATAATTTCTACAACTCAGGAAAGGATTTCTAAAAGATTTTGAAGTCTTTTAAAATTTGTGAAGTCAGACACGGATTCTTGGTGAGAAGGAAAAGTTTTTCCTGCAAGTCCAGTCTTTAAAGCCCAGCTGGTACTATTTAGTTCATGGATGATGAAAACCTCAGTAAAGACTGTTCTGTGACTGTATACCCTGAATTATTTACTCAAGCCCAATTGATTCATTTTATGATTGTAGTCATTAGATCAAAATTACTAGCAAATAATACAGAGTATGGACAAACCCCCAATGAAAAACCTCTCCTGCTCTACACAGCTTCTAATCATGACAGAGGTGCCAGCAGGGACCATCATTTTAGATAGAAAAGAACTATACAACTTCCTTCTGTACATACAGCAGCTGAAGGCGGACACTCTTGCCCTCATATCCCATCCTCATATCTCATCCTCATATCCCGATCTCATTTTCCTTCCTCATATCCTGTCATCATATCCACTCCTCAAATCCCATTCTCATATCCTGTCCTTTGGTGGGGTAAAGCTGTGATGAAGAGATTTGCTGAAAATACATGGGGACTTGGTTTTTTGGGAGTATGGTTTGCGTGAGTGGGCGTGTTGTGGTCTGTGGCTTGGGGTAGATTTAGATTTGGCTCAGAAGGTTATACAGTAACTACTTAGTCAATGTCTGCAGCCCATGCATCTCAGAGGTATCCAAGATGATTGCCCAAAACCATGTGGTTTAGTGTAGCCTTAATATGGCTGCTGAACATGTGGCTAAGTGGCTATAATATACTCACACCCCCAAAAGCTAACCTATTAATTAGGAATTTTGGAAGAGTTATTTCCTAATATTTAACGAAATTTTAAGAAAAACAGACGTCCGGCACTGCTAGACTAAGATGAGCGGCAGCGTATGGAGCGTGGATAGTGCTGTAAACCGTATATATGAGACTTCGGTGTAGGAGGTGCTAAGCTATGACAGCAATCAGCAATAGTAAAGGAAAGGAACACAGAGCTTGCACTCACCATCTGAGGTAACTTCTTTATTGTTTAGTGTCAGGCATTGCAAACAGTGGATGGGTGCAGGCGGGTGGGGAGGGACCGGGACAGACTGTTTCACACCGCTCGGGCGCTTTTTCCAGCCGGTGTGCACACCGGCTGGAAGAAGCACCCGAGCAGCGTGAAACAGTCTGTCCTGGTCCCTCCCCACCCGCCTCCACCCATCCACTGTTTGTAATGCCTGACATGAAGCAATAAAGAAGTTACCTCGGATGGTGAGTGTAAGCTCTGTGTTCCTTTCCTTTACTTTTCCTAATATTTAATAAACAAATTAACACTAGACACCTGAATACTCGCAGAAATAAAAATGTTTAATAAGCAATCAACTAAACATGCTCTTAACCCCTTAACGATGCAGGATGTAAATGTTCATCCTGGTGAGGTGGTACTTAATCGTAGCGATGCTCTGGTCATGTGCGGCAGGTCCTGCCTGTTTATAGAAGTCAGGGACTTGCCGGTAATGGCAGACATCATCGATCACGCGGATGTCCGCCATTAACCCCTCAGATGCTGTGATCAATACAGATCATGCCGTGATCATCCAGAACGGCAGACAATGGTCCCCTCACCTGCCTCAGTTGCCTTCCACAGGGCTTCTGCCCTGGTCTGAGATCAAGCAGACAAGAGCAGAAGATGATCGATAACACTGATCAGTGCTATGCCCATGCATGAACAGTATTAGCAATTGAATTAAAGTGTAAGATCAAAAGGAAAAAAAAAAGGGGGGGGGGGAAGGAAAAAATTTGAAAAATCCCCTCCCTTCCCCCAATAAAAATGTAAATTGTCCCATTTTCCCCATTTAACCCCCGAACTATGTAAAAAACAATAAAAAATTTGGATAAACATATTTGGTATTGACGCGTGCGTAAATATCCGAACTATTAAAATATAATGTTAATTATACCGTACAGTGAACGGTGTGAACGTAGAAAAAAGAATTGCTGATTTTCAATAACATTTTATTCTCCCAAAAATTTGATAAAAAATTTATTAAAAGTTTTATATATGCAAATATGGTATCAATAAAAAGTACAGATCACGGCACAAAAAATGAGCCCTCATACCGCCGTTATACGGAAAAATGAAAAAGCTATAGGTCTTTAAAATAGAGGGATTATAAACGTACTGTCACGATTCGGCTGGCAAGAGGTGGATCCTCTGTGCCAGAGAGGGATTGGCGTGGACCGTGCTAGTGGACCGGTTCTAAGTTACTACTGGTTTTCACCAGAGCCCGCCGCAAAGCGGGATGGTCTTGCAGCGGCGGTAGTAACCAGGTCGTATCCACTAGCAACGGCTCAACCTCTCTGACTGCTGAAGATAGGCGCGGTACAAGGGAGTAGACAAGAGCAAGGTCGGACGTAGCAGAAGGTCGGGGCAGGCAGCAAGGATCGTAGTCAGGGGCAACGGCAGGAGGTCTGGAACACAGGCTAGGAACACACAAGGAAACGCTTTCACTGGCACGATGGCAACAAGATCCGGCGAGGGAGTGCAGGGGAAGTGAGGTATACATAGGGAGTGCACAGGTGAACACACTAATTAGAACAACTGCGCCAATCAGGGGCGCAGTGGCCCTTTAAATCGCAGAGACCCGGCGCGCGCGCGCCCTAGGGAGCGGGGCCGCGCGCGCCGGGACAGGACCGACGGAGAGCGAGTCAGGTACGGGAGCCGGGGTGCACATCGCGAGCGGGCGCCACCCGCATCGCGAATCGCATCCCGGCTGGAGGCGGTATCGCAGCGCACCCGGTCAGTGGATCTGACTGGGGTGCTGCAGTAGCGAGGATGTTGCAAGCGCTCCGGGGAGGAGCGGGGACCCGGAGCGCTCGGCGTAACACGTACTAATTTGTTTAAAAAGTTAGCAATTTTTTTTCAGTGCAACAGTAACAGAAAAATATGTAATCATGGGTATTAGTTTAATCGTATCGACCCAAAGAATAAAGAACACATGTCATTTTTATCGTAAATTGTACATCGTGAAAACGAAACCTTCCAAAATTTGCTAAATTGCGGTTTTCTTTTTAATTTCCTCACACAAATAGTATTTTTATTGTTGCCCCATGCATTTTATGGTAAAGTGAGTGATGGCATTACAAAGGACAACTGGTCAATTAAAAAACAAGCCCTAATACTAGTCTGTGGATGAAAATATAAAAGAGTTATGATTTTTTGAAGGCGAGGAGGAAAAAACTAAAACGTAAAAATAAAATTGTCCTTAAGGGGGTTAAACAATCAACTAAACATGCTCTTACTAAAAAAAATCAAATAAATAAAAACAGACAATACTAAAGTAGTTAGTTAGATACTTAAAACTGCAGTGTAAAGTAACACATTTGTAACAACAATTAAAAGCAGAAAGTAACAACAATTATAGCAGAAACACTATCTGCTGGCTATTCGGGGGGATTTTCCTTAAAATTTACAACCATCATATATATGAAACAAACAAAAGAATATGATACTGAAATACTTAGCTTCAGGGGAAACCCCTACAGCAAGTGTAACGCTGCTGGATGTAGATCCACTGATCTGTGTTGCTGAGGACACAGGCCATATCGTGGAGCGAAGTCTAAGGTGCTACTGGTCTTCACCAGAGACCACCGCAAGACAGGATGGGCTTTCTGCGGCAGCTGACACCCAGGTCACTACCCCCGATACGACTCAACCACACAGGTAGCTTGGCGAGACGAAGTCGGACTAGCAGAAGGTCAAGGCATGCGGCAAAGGTGCGTAAGCAATAACATAGTGGAAGGGTCAGAACACGGCTAGGCAAACAGACAAAAGGTACACTTTATCTCAGGAAAATGGCACTGAAGATCTGTCAGGAAAGAGTTGGAGGTGCAGGGACTTATTAAATAGTGTCAGGCGTGCGCCCTAGAAGACGGGGGCCCGCGTGCCGGAGCTTAGAGGCAGAGGAAGAGGCAGCAGAGAACAGTGGTAAGTGATGGGCTGGGACTTGCATTCGCAAGTGGCTGGAGCGCAGTGTGTAACAGCAAGCATGAAACTGGAACAATGGCAAGTGTGGAGAAATAGCTGCGTCGTTTGGCTTGAAAATCAAGTCCCACCAGGAAGTTGAAAGGAAGTTGGTGAGGTCGCTGGCCAGAGGAGCGAGCAGACAATGGTGCCCCTTGCAATGGTTTTATTTGTGATTTTGTCTGCCAATTTTGCAGCCCCCCTGTGGGCTGGCTTTGTTTACAACAAGACCTTGTCCTGCAGGTTTGCCTGGGGAACCCCATTTTTACCTGTGTCCAGGAAAGACAGACTCCATTTTGCCTTTGTTTAACCTAATTATATGTGGATTTCTAGTTTAGAAACACAAAAGTAGACATTCCATAACAGTGTAGCTTGCAAGCCCTATCAACACATTTACCCAGAGATACAGAGCTTGTGGAATATTGTGGGGCTAAACTGGGATGAAGAGATTGGAGTTGAAGGACCTGTGATGTAGATGTGTTTTTGGCCTTAAGCCTAAATGAAAAGAGGAATGAAAAAAAAAAAAAAAGGTGTAACTTGCAGAAGGGATGTGGCTTGCAGGAGTGGAGCTTGTCAGTGAGGTACCAAAAGTCCCATAGACAAAAAGCGCTGACCCTCACAAATTGGGGTGGGTTAGGGTTAATTTAACTATCCTATATTTTTAGCTGACAAATAAGTAACATGTGTGCCAAGTTTCATCAAAACATCTCCGGCTGTTTGGAAGTGATGCTGAAACATACACACACACATACACACACACACACATACACACAAACACACACACACATACATATACACAATAAACACATCAATAAGCCCTTGAATTCTGTATCAATCTCCATTTCTCACCAGTGATCAACTCTGTATTGTAGATGACCCTTTAAGGTTCTGGACCCCATTGCATCTGCTATAACTAGCTATGACCATGCCACATTAGAAAAATGCAAAAAGCTTATAAAGCAAGAGACAAATGGAATTGAAAATCGACCAATTTCTACAATATATCTTTGTTTCCCTTATTTATAGACAGTATTTACGAGTTATTCCAGCTTGTTTTAGTAGTTAGGTGTTCTCAGCACAATCTGGCTAAAGATACACTTATATAAAAAGACACTTTATAGCCACTATAAATATCATGTCTCTACTGGTTATAGCATGCATAGAACTTTCCTGGAAATAAACTGTTCGCTGAATTTTAATTTATTTCTTTTTTGCATAGCTTGCAGCTAGACAGAATTGGCAGTGAATGTACAGCTCAGGAATATCATGACTGAAGGCAAAGTAGTTTTAGGGTTTCTGGAAAAAAAAAAAAAACTAAAACCTCTTGTTTGAAGGGAGCAATGTTTTAATGGCCTATATTTACCATATTTTATTATATTTACACTCCACTAATGGTTGCTTCATATTGTATCTTTTTGCTGAGTGTAAATCAAAAAGACAGCCTATCCAGTATATTATCCTGATGGGTTTTTTACTGCTACATTTTTTCTCATTAATATTGAAGAGGATAAACATTTATGAATGTCTTGAAAGTCTTGATTTATATAAGAAAAAAATATTTCACAGTGCATTAGTGTCTGTCATTTCTTTGGGAGTATCTGTGTATAGTAAATACCTTGTTTTCTGTTACTGCACTTCAGAGGGGTCACATTCCTATGACTATGCATTACACCCTTGACAAGGAAGCTTAAAAGAATCTGTGATCAGTGTCACTTGCACTAACCTTTTGGTACAGGCATGTAGAGTTGGTGACCCTGATAATTATACTTACCTATCCTCAATCTGTAGTCCTGTTCACTCCTTATCTTCCTTGTTTGGGCAGCAGGCTGGGTGCATGGGTAAAGGTGTTCCTGGAGAAGGCTGATGTCACCACTGCTTATGGGGCTGACTGCTTAGTATGGGTAACACTGATGGCAGATTCCTTAAAATGGATAATCAGATCGCCGGTGGCGCTGCCTCGGGGATCTGATCATCCATAATGGTGGACGGAGGTCCCCTCACCTGCCTCTGTCCGTCTCCAGGGGTCTTCTGCTCTTGTCTGAGATCGAGCAGACCACAGCTGAAGATCGCCAATAATACTGATCCGTGCTATGCCCTATGCATAGCACTGAACAGTATTAGCACTCAAAGGATTGCTATAAATAGTCCCCTATGGGGACATAAAAGTAAAAAAAAAAAGTAAAAAAATTTAAAAAAATCTCCTCCCCCAATAAAAATGTAATTGGTCCCTTTTTCCCATTTACCCCCAAAAGTATAAGAAAAAATATATTTATAAACCTATTTGGTATCACTGTGTGCATACATTTCTAAACCATCAAAATATAATGTTAATGATCCGGTACGTGAATGGCAAAAACGTAAAAAAAAAAAAGTGCATAATTCCCCCCCAAAAATATATAAAAAAAATATTAAAAGTTTTATATACGCAAATGTGGTATCAATAAAAAGTTCAGATCAAGTCGTCAAAATAGAGGGATTTTAAACGTACTCATTTGGTTAAAAAGTTTGAGATTTTTTTAAAGCAGTACAATAATAGACAAGTATGTAAAGATGGGTATCATTTTAATCGTATTGACCCACAGAATAAAGAAAACATGTCATTTTTTTTATGTAAATTGTACAGTGTGAAAACGAAACCTTCCAAAATTTGAAAAATTGCAGTTTTCTTTTCAATTTCCCCACACAAACAGTATTTTTTTGGTTGTTCCATACATTTTTTGGTAAAATTAGTTTTGTCATTACAAAGGACAACTGGTCAAGCAAAAAACAAGCCCTCACACTTGTCTGTGGATGAAAATAATTAGTTATGATTTTAAGAAGGTGAGGAGGAAAAACAAGTCCTTAAAGGAGTAGTCCAGTGGTGATTCAGTGGTGAGCAACTTATCCCCTATCCTAAGGATAGGGGATAAGTTGCAGATCGCGGGGGGTCCGACCGCTGGGGCCCCCTGCGATCTCCTGTACGGAGCCCCGACAGCCCGCGGGAAGGGGGCGTGTCGACCTCCGCACGAGGCGGCGGCCGACACGCCCCCTCAATACAACTCTATGGCAGAGCCGAAGCGCTGCCTTCGGCAATCTCCGGCTCTGCCATGGAGATGTATTGAGGGGGCGTGTTCCGGCGCCACCTCGTGCGGGGATCGACACCCGCTATCTCGGCGGAGAGCCGGGGCCCCGTACAGAGAGATCGCAGGGGGCCCCAGCGGTCGGACCCCCCGCGATCTCAAACTTATCCCCTATCCTTAGGATAGGGGATAAGTTTTTCACCACTGGACTACCCCTTTAAGGGGTTAAAGGTGTAATCCAGGAAACTAAAATCTTTAGACACCTATCCCCTATCCACAGGATACAGGATTAGTGTCTGATTGCTTGGGGGCTCTGGCCTCTGGGACCCCCCATGCGATCTTCTGTATGGGACCCCGGTTAGTTACACATCCTCATCACACTCCAGCCGCCACCTTCCTAGATGGATACAAGTGACGGCCCGCTTAGCTAATAACCAGCTGAAGTGGGACATTACTACGACCGGTGATTGACTGAGCAGGCTGTCCCTTTAGTTCGTCCAGAATGGTAGGGACTTCTCTCCTCTGATTATGTGTAAGTAGCCAGGGTCCCGTGCAGGAGATTGCAGGGGGTCCTAGTGGTCGGACCCTCCCGCAATCAGACACTTATACCCTATCCTGAGGAAAAGGGATAAGTGTCTAAAAAGTTCAGTTCTCTGGATTACCCTTTTAATTTGCACTGGCAAGCATTGTCTTTTACATTGTGTAAATCACATCTTACAAGGACAATGATGTGATACTATTATGCTGAGAAACTGAATAAAACAATTGTTATTCTGTTCCTTAATATATAGGAGCACACTCTATACTTTTGTCAAAACCATCTAAATTAACATCTGCTGTAAAAAAACCTGTGACTAACATAAAAGGTTCAGAAAATGTTGTTTATTTTTATAGATGTTTAATTATAAAATGGAAACTACATTGTTACTTTTACATGCTTTCTTCTGAGAGAAAACTCAACCTATCGATAATATGTCAAAACATGTTTTTCCAATTCGCCTGCTTCACTAACCACAAAACTGTATATATTTTTAACCTCATACATTAGTGTAATTTTCACATCAAATGGAAAATGGTAGGCAGGCAAAAGAACGTTCAGTATTGTACTGTGTTCATTGTTGAAATAAAACTATTTTGATCCTTAAAAGAGGACAGGAACATAATTTTATTGGATTTATATGATACTTTTTGTATTTTTTTTTATAGTGGTCATACACTCTACAAACAGACAATTGACCAATATGAATCACATACAATAAATTACTGTATTTTTATATAATAATGAACTTCAAATATGAAAACATTTAACATTGATTTAAGTTCATATGTTTGTGGCCATTATGATCTCTTTGTAGGTGATTGTATTAACACACAAACTGATTTAAAGAAATCCGCTTTATTTTTCTAATCCTAGTGAACACCGTTGAAACATAGATTTTTTTAATCTCATTCATATGTCATCTGCATTCAAAATTTCTAATTTTAAGCTGGTATATTCAGAGGAGTGCCAAGAACAAGGCACTTTACCTTGTAGGTCCGGCAGGTGCTTCTGTGAGAAGATGTCACCTAACAGAAGAAAGAACATTAAAGAGATACTCTGCTGCTCAGCATTTGGAACAAAATGTTCCGAACGCTTAGAGCCATCCCCGGGGTTCGTGATGTCATGTCTCTGCCCCGTGATGATGTCAAGCCCCGCCCCTTGATACATGCCTATGGGAGGGGGCATGATGGATGCCATGCCCCTCCCATAGATTTGCATTGATCGAGTGGGGCGTGATGAAACAAGGGGGCGGACATCACGAGCCCCCTGGCACCGGTTCTAAGTTTTTGGAGCATTTTATCCCTATATATATTTAAATGTGAAGCAGTTGTGGGACACCTCAACAGCAACCTACAGTGACCATTGAAATGTGCTGGCTGTGGCTATGTCTTGGCTGTGCGTTTAGCGTCATTATCTTGTTGGAAGGTGCACCTTTGGACCAGTCAGAGGTCCTGAGCACTCTGGATCATATTTTTAACAATATCTCTGTATCTTGCTCCATTCAGCTTTCCTTAAACCCTGATCAGTCTCCCTGTTTCAGTTGCTGAAAACGCGAAGCTGCCATCACCATGTGTCAGTGTAGGGAAGATATTGGGTAGGTGATGAACAGTGCCTGTTTTTTTTTTTCCAGACAGAAGACTACAATTGAGGCCAAATTGTTCAATCTTGGTCTCATCACTTTATTTTTAATAGTTTGAGAGTCTTTTAGGAGTTTTTTTTTACTCTGCAGATGGTCTTTTTATGTGTCTTTTACAAAGAAGTTTTTTTTTTTTCTGGCAACTCTGCCAAAAAGTTTAGTTTCTCCCATCTGCACACAAAGATGTTGGGAGCTCAGCCACAGGGACTATTGCGTTCTGGGTCGTTTCTCTTACCATCGATTACTTAGTTTGGTGGAGTGGCCAGCTTTAAGAAGAGTTCTGGTTGTTTCAAACTTCTTTAATTTAAGAATGATGGAGGCTCGTGTGCTCTTGGGAATTTTAAGTGCAGCAGAATTTTTTTTATACCCTTCTGCAGATTTGTGCCTCCATTCTATTTTGAACAGGCACTTCTTTCTCCCTCATGGGTTGGTTTTTGTTCTGGAAAGTGTATTTCTATTAACCAAAAAGGGGATTATTCATTATCCATACGTAACATTAACCCCTTAATGACCACGTATGTAAATGTATGTCATGGGGTGGCGGTACTTCGCGCACCAGGATGTACATTTACATCCTGTACATGACTGTGATCATCGGAGTGTTGATCGGGTCATGTGCAGCAGGTCCCGCCTGCTGATAGCAGCCAGGGACCTGCCGGTAATAGCCGACATCCACGATCATGCGGATGTCCGCCATGAATCCCTCAGATGCCATGATCATTACAGATCACGGCATCTGCGGCAGCACAGCTACATTTTATGCTGATTGCCCGCGGCACGGCCGCGGGGATCAGATCAGCTAACATGGCAGACATAGGTCCCCTCACCTGCCTCGGCCGCCTTCCCGGTTTCTTCTGCTCTATCTAAGATTGAGTAAAAAAAAAAAATTATAATAAACATATTTGGTATAGCCGTGTGCGTAAATGTTCGAACTATTAAAATATAATGTTAATGATCCCGTACGGTAAACAGCGTGAACGTAAAAATAAAAAATAAAAAAAATTGTCCACAATTGCTGCTTTTTTGTCACATTTTATTTTAACAAAAAATTAATAAAAAAATGTATATAAGTTTTATAAGTTTATATAAGTTATAGGTCGTCAAAATAGAGGGATTTTAAACGTATTAATTTGGTTAAAAATTTTGCGATTTTTTTTAAGCGCAACAATAATAGAAAAGTATGTAATCATGGGTATCATTTTGATTGTATTGACCCACAGTCATTTTTATTGTAAATTGTACAGCGTGAAATCGAAACCTTCCAAAATTAGCAAAATTGCGGTTTTCTTTTTAATTTCCCCACACAAATAGTATTTTTTGGTAAAATTAGTGAGTTCATTACAAAGGACAACTGGTCATGCAAAAAACAAGCCCTCATACTAGTCTGTGGATAAAAATATAAAAGAGTTACAATTTTTAGAAGGGGAGAAGGAAAAAAACGGAAATGAGAAAATAGAATTGAGTATATATAAAAAAAAAAATAAATTAGGGTCCTTAAAAGAGTACTCCAGCACAACATAACTTATCCCTATCCAAAGGATAGGGGATAAGTTATAGGTTGCGGGGGGTCCGCGGGGTCTGCAGGAAGCGCAGTTTCGTCCCCAGCAGAAATCGGTGGCAGACACGCCCCCTCCATGTATCTCTATGGGGTACATGGAGGGGGCGTGTTGGCAGCCGCGTCATATGGGGATGGAATGCCCCCTTTCCAGCATACTGCCGTGGACCCGTCCAGGAGATCTCAGGGGCCCCAGCACTTGGACCCCCCGCAATCTATAACTTATCCCCTATCCTTCGAATAGGGGATAACTTATATTGCACTACAGATGTCCTTTAACCCCTTAAGGACTCAGCCCAAAAATTAAATTTTTACGTTTTCATTTTTTCCTCCTCGCCTTCTAAAAATCATAACTCTTTTATATTTTCATCCACAGACTAGTATGAGGGCTTGTTTTTTGCGCGACCAGTTGTCCTTTGTAATGACATCACTCATTATATCATAAAATGTATGGCGCAACCAAAAAAACACTATTTTTGTGGGGAAATTAAAACGAAAAACGCAATTTTGATAATTTTGGAAGGTTTTGTTTTCACGCCGTACAATTTATGGTAAAAATGACATGTGTTCTTTATTCTGAGGGTCAATACGATTAAAATGATACCCATTATTATATACTTTTATATTATTGTTGCGCTTAAAAAAAATCACAAACTTTTTAACCAAATTAGTACGTTTATAATCCCTTTATTTTGATGACCTCTAACTTTTTTATTTTTCCGTATAAATGGCGGTATGGAGGCTCATTTTTTGCGCCATGATCTATACCTTTTTTTGATGCCACATTTGCATATAAAAAACTTTTAATAAATTTTTTATAAAAAAAATGTTTAATAAAATGTATTAAAAAAGTAGGAATTTTGGACTTTTTTTTATTTTTTTTCGTTCACGACGTTCACCGTACGGGATAATTAACATTTTATTTTAATAGTTCAAACATTTACGCACGCGGAGATACCAAATATGTCTATAAAAAATGTTTTTTACGCTTTTTGGGGGTAAAATAGGAAAAAACGGACGTTTTACTTTTTTATTGGGGTAGGGGATTTTTCACTTTTTTTTACTTTTACTTTTAAATTTTTTTACTTTTTTTTTTACACTTGAATAGTCCCCATAGGGGACTATTCATAGCAATACCATGATTGCTAATACTGATCTGTTCTATGTATAGGACATAGAACAGATCAGTATTATCGGTCATCTCCTCCTCTGGTCTGCTCGATCACAGACCAGAGCAGGAGACGCCGGGAGCCGGACGGAGGAAGGAGAGGGGACCTCCGTGCGGCGTTATGAATGATCGGATCCCCGCAGCAGTGCTGCGGGCGATCCGATCGTTCATTTAAATGGCGAACTGCCGCAGATGCCGGGATCTGTATTGATCCCGGCACCTGAGGGGTTAATGGCGGACGCCCGCGAGATCGCGGGCGTCGGCCAATGCCGGCGGGTCCCTGGCTGCGATCAGCAGCCGGGATCAGCCGCGCATGACACGGGCATCGCTCCGATGCCCGCGGTTATGCTTAGGACGTAAATGTACGTCCTGGTGCGTTAAGTACCACCTCACCAGGACGTACATTTACGTCCTGCGTCCTTAAGGGGTTAAAAGGGCACTCCAGTGGAAAACTATTTTTTTTTTAAATCAACTGGTGCCAGAAAGTTAAACAGATTTGTAAATCACTTCTATTAAAAAATCTTAATCCTTCCAGTACTTTTTAGGGGCTGTATACTAAAGAGAAATTCAAAAAAGAAATGCATTTCCTCTGATGTCATGACCACAGTGCTCTCTGCTGACCTCTGCTGTCCATTTTTAGGAACTGTCCAGAGCAGCATATTTTTTCTATGGGGATTTTTTTCCTGCTCTTGGCAGTTCCTAAAATGGACAGCAGAGGTCAGCAGAGAGCACTGTGATATAAAAGGAAATGCATTTCTTTTTTGGATTTCTCTTTAGCATACAGCCCCTAAAAATTACTGTAAGGATTAAGATTTTTTTTTTTTTTATAAAAGTGATTTACAAATCTGTTTAACTTCCTGGCACCATTTGCTAAAAAAAATAAAAATAAAAGTTTTCCATGGGAGTACCCCTCTAAGGTAAAAATGGACTTGGTCCTTAAGGGATTAAATGGGATTGCCAACTAGCAGAAAGGTTATGTTTCTTTTCCAGAGTGATCCACAAGTGTGGGCCTTGTCTCATTTAACCAATGCTTCCAAACTTGGAACTTGTCTCTTGGTTTACTATATGATGAACCAGATAGGGCTGCATATGCCAACTCCTATCTAGATCCTCTTTGTTAGGGTCATAGGCCAATGGATGCTGTAGAAAGTGGTATGTTTCCTCTCAAAGATTAAGAAGCCAATTTAGGTTAGGGTTTTCTGAAACAATTAAAGACCTATTAATCAGTTTCCCGGCACCTGGCTATTACTATTACAGTTCATTTGGGTAGGCGACTGAGAGATCATAAATGGAGATGGTCCCCCACTCCACTTATCAGCTGCCAGACCAATCTTCTGCTCCTACCCAATCGCTGGTAGTAGATGCATCACTGCAGATGTGCTACATGACCCTACCCTTAAAGTATATTTTTAAAAACTAAATTAGTATGTGAAGTGGGCAATATATTGGCAAGAGATTGATTTGATTTAGGGGGGGGGGGGGATTTTTCAATGTCAGACATTTAAATTTCCATAAAAATACAAACATGCATAGGAGAGACAGTATGCATGAGCAATAAATACTGTACTTCATTATGCTTATTGTTGTCTTTTAAAATCATTGCATCCAATAGAACCAGAGAAAAGCAGTACCTATGGCTCCGTGTACAGGACCTGTGTTCTTTCTTTGCACTTTTTCACATGCATGAGCCATTTTTTTCTAAATCAAATGGTGCCATAAAGTTTTGTAAATAACTTCTATTAAAAAAATCCTAATCCTTCCAGTACTTATTAGCTGCTGAATACTACAGAGGAAATTATTTTCTTTTTGGAACAAAGAGCTCTTTGCTGACATCTCTGTCCGTTTTAAGACCTGTCCAGAGTAGGAGAAAATTGACAAAATGTCTTTTAAAAGTGATCAATTATATTTACATTTCTTTTGAATGCAATAAAAATGGTATTTTGGTAAAGTTTTGATATTTCCTGATATAAATAAACATCAAGAACACATATTTTCCTATTCACACTTATGTGTTCCAAAAGGAAAGGTCTTAAATCCTAATCAAAAACCATCATCCAGCTCCCTCTCCTACTCACATTTCACATTTTTCTTTATGTGAGTTAAAATATATCTATCTATCTATCTATATATATATATATATATATATATATATATATATATATATATATATATATATATATATATATATATATATATATATATAAAACTCAACGTGTGTGTGTATGTATGTATGTTCAACAAAAACTTTCAAACGGCTAAAGATATTAACATGAAACTTGGCACACATGTTACTTATATGTCAACAACAAACATAGGATAGGTAATTTAACCCTTACTCACCCCCATTTGCCAGGGGCGGGGCTTATGTTTAAAGTCCCATGCAAGTCAATGGGAAATATGTGTTACTGCATAACTTCCAAACGGCTGGAGATATTTCCATAATACTTGGTCACATGTTACTTATATGTCCACTTAAAATATAATTTAACCCTTAACTACCCCCATTTGTGAGGGTCAGGGTTTTAGTTTAAAGTCCCATGCAAATCAATGGGAAATGTATGTTCCCATATAATTTCCGTATAGCTGGAGCTATTTCAGTACCTGGTACACATATTATGAGTCGGGATATGAGGACGGGATGGGACGTCGGGATAGGAGGTCGAGATAGGAGGTCGGGATAGGAGGACGGCCTATGAGGACTAGATATGAGGTCTGAATAGGAGGTCGAGTAGGAGGTCGGGATAGGAGGACGAGATATAAGGACGGGATGGGAGGTCTGGATAGGAGGTTGGGATGGTAGGTCGAGATAGGAGGATGGGATAGGAAGTCAAGATAGGAGGTCGAGATATGAGGACGGGAAAGGAGGTCAGGATAGGAGGTCGTGATAGGAGGTCTGGATAGGAGGTCTGGATAGGAGGTCAGGATAGGAGGATGGGATAGGAGGATAGGATAGGAGGTCGAGATAGGAGGTTGAGATATGAGGATGGGAAAGGAGGTCGGGATAGGAGGTCGGGATAGGAGGTCGGGATAGGAGGACGGGATAGGAGGTTGAGATAGGAGGTTGAGATAGGAGGACAGGATAGGAGGTCAGGATAGGAGGTCGGGATAGGAGGTCCAGATTGGAGGACAGGATAGGAGGTCGGGAAAGGAGGTCGAGATAGGAGGACTGGATTGGAGGACGGGATAGGAGGACGGGACAGGAGGGCGGGACAGGAGGGCAGATAGGAGGACGGGATAGGAGGACGGTGTAGGAGGACGGGATAGGAGGTCGAGATAGGAGGTCGAGATAGGAGGACGGGATAGGACGGGATAGGAGGTTGGGATAGGAGGTCGGGATAGGAGGTCAGGATAGGAGGTCAGGATAGGAGGACGGTATAGGAGGTCGGAACAGGAGGTTGAGATAGGAGGACGGGATAGGAGGTCGATATAGGAGGTCGAGATAGGAGGACTGGATTGGAGGACGGGACAGGAGGGCGGATAGGAGGACGGGATAGGAGGACGGTATAGGAGGACGGGATAGGAGGACGGGATAGGAGGTCCAGATAGGAGGTCGGGATAGGAGGACGGGATAGGAGGACGGGATAGGAGGTCGGGATAGGAGGACGGTATAGGAGGTCGGGACAGGAGGTCGAGATAGGAGGACGGGATAGGAGGTCGGGATGTGGGGTTGGGATATGACAACCATATATGAGGACTGCATATGAAGTCAAAAGCTTCCTCCTTTGTTTATTTTCCTCCCGAAAAAGGATTTGGAAGGAAAAACCAGGCAATGCCGGGTACTCAGTTGGTCTTTACTATAAAGAAGTGTTATATCCTTTTTCAAAGTTCTATTGAAAAAAATATAATCAAACATAGCAACTAAAGAAAAAGCCAATTCAAATGAAATTGGTATTTGTAAATGCTATTAATCTGACTTGACTCCTAAGAAAGTGTTTGAGGTAGCAGAACACATGGGGGGACATTTATCAAAGCATTTAGTAGTTTTTTTTTTTTTGCTTAAAATTGTCGCAATAAAGTCACACTTGCGACTACACTCTTTTTTCTGCGACTTTTTGCATGTTTAGTGTCCTAAGCAAAAAATAAAAATCTTGCTTACCAAAGCAAAAAGTGATTTTTGACTTACAGTGGTAAGAGATTTATCAAGTGCGAAAGTCGCAAAAAAGTTGCATCGCATGAAAAAAACTACTAAATTTACTCCAGCTCAGACATGGAGCAGAAAAGCCACTACCAAAGCGAAAAAAATAAAAAGTGCTTAAGTGAACGAAATTTATCAACAGGCTGAAAGCAGTTGATAAATAAGTCGCACATAAGCAAAAAAAAATTGTAAGAAAAAAAATAACCAAAAAAAGGAATACATAAGCAAACATTCATAAATGTCCCCTATGGAGCCTCAAGACTTCACTGGAGTATAAGACTGCATTATACTTAAACAATGTTATTCCTATATTCTCCAGACTTCTTCATATTCTTTGCATTCTTTTGGGTCCGGCCCAGTGAGTGATTTATGCCACACCTTTTTTAAGGGAATTGTTGTTACATTTGTGTTTTAAGTGTTTTAAACCTGTTTTGTGGCATTCACACTTTATTATATGAGGTATGAGGCCATACTTCCTGGTTACTGATACAGAGGCAAATTAAAAATCTATTCCTAGCACAATGTATTGAAGTATTTGTTCCCTGGCACCCATAACATTAAAGTCCTTAGATATTGTGTAAAACTGGTTTAAAAAAATGTAAGGATTTTATTTAATTTTTTTAATATTAATTCATAAACTGCTCCTTTTTTTCTCCATGCTTCCTAAGGCTATGGCTGCTTTCACACTATAAAATTCATCCATTTTAAAGATCCGTTTGATGTTCCGTTATGAAAACCCTGAAAATTGGCCATAAAACGTCAGTTAGAAAATCTCATATGTCCGTTAGAAAATCTTATTATAGTCTATGGGATTTTTATATTATTTGTTTTAATCCGTTATAGTCCGTTATTAATAACGGACGTTATTTTGTGACGGAAGATAGTAACGGGAGAAATCGTGCATGTACCCTGTTTGCCCGAAAATAAACCCTACCCCGAAAGTAAGCCCTAGCAGGATTATCAGGGTGGGCTGCAATATAAGCCCTACCCCGAAAATAAGACCTAGGCAAGGGGTAATCAACTGGCGGACCGCGGTCCAGATCTGGACCACGGCCGCCAGTAATGCCCGCAGACCAGAACCCACCCCCACCCCTCACCTCCTTTAGCTGGTTGCGGCAAGTTACCGTAATTGACCCGGGGCAGGGACGCTGTCGCTTTAAAAAGTCTGCGCGTATGCACGGCCGACGTCACGGACATGTCCCTGCCCCCGGCTGCTCTGCAACAGGCAACAGAAGGAGATCCCGTACAGTACAAGTTGCGGACGATACGGTACGGACGAAGGTGGGGAAGTGCTGGTCTCCGCTGGGGATGAAATGTGTAAGGTACCGTAGTTTATTATGGCAGAGGGGTGGGGGGCACTGTAGGAGTGTGGAGGACGATGGGGGAAGGGGAGGCTGGGGGGCTGTAGCAGTGTGGAGGATGGGGGGGCTGCAGGAGTGTGGAGGATGGGGGGGCTGTAGCAGTGTGGTGGATGGGGGGCTGTAGCAGTGTGGAAGATGGGTGGGGTGCGGCATCCTCCACACTGCTACAGCCAGCCATCTTCCACACTCCTGCAGCCCCCATAAATAAATAAGCCCTACCCTGAAAATAAGCCCTAGTGTGTTTTTTGGGACTAAAATTAATATAAGACCCGGTCTTATTTTCAGAGAAACACAGTGCTATTTCTTCCGTTCATTCTCCCATCACAAACTAACATCCGTTATTAATAACGGACTATAACAGATTAAAACGGATAATGTAAAAATCCCATAGACTATAATGGGATTTTCTAACGGACGTTTGGGATTTTCTAACGGACGTTTTATGGCCGATTTTAAGGGTTTTCATAACGGAACATCAAACGGATCTTTGATAGTGTGAAAGCAGCCTATGATGTTTTGCCAAGCCTTCAACCCAGTGTGGAATATTTAATTTCTGAAGGATCTATAGTATTCAGCTTATATTATTTTTTAAATAGTGAGATAATGTTATTATTTTGTTAGTTGCTCACTTAGATGTGTTACTTATAGCAAATAAAGTACATCAAAATCCTATTATTTTTATTGTGTTAACACATTTTATCTATTTGAAACAAAAAAAAAAAAAAAACACTCATGCAAATTAATGTTTCCAAAGACCTTTCATTGCATTTCATAGTCAGTATGTGCCAAGTTGCACTATATATTGCTGAATATTAATATTTACTTCAACCCAATGGGTATGATAGTATTCCTTGCTATACATTTATATGTGGTGTGTACACTGTTCTCTCCAACTGCTACATGTAAGCCCCTACCTTTATTACCTTCTAAGATCACATTGAAAATAAATGTCATACCACAGATTCTTGGGGAAATCCTATAATTGAAAATGCAAACAATTTATGGAAATCAACTAGGTGATGAATATTGTCAAAAGATCAAAGCTTGTTCATTTAGGGGTAAACAAATTAGGAAACAACTTCCTACATCTTTCATCGATATGTGTTGTCACATAATTCGTCCTCCTTAATTACATCCTGAAGAATTCTAGAAAACACCCAAGTGTTTAAAGTCCCACATGAGAGGCTAAAGACAATATTGGAAGATGAAGGTGTGAATAAATGAATCTGTAATTATATATTTATTTATGTATTTAATATAAAGTAAAATGTAACAAGGTTTCCGTTCTTCAGAGAGCAAAATGTCTTCAGTAAGTTGTTCTCAACGGGGGGAGGCATTTTCTATCTATACATAGGCAAATGTGTCAGATTTGATTCTCTGTCTGTGGTAATTATCTTAACAATATAAAGTATTCTAAGGAAATGTGCAGATTTTAGTCAAATTTATTTATATATATTTTTCAAAACCAAACATGTGAACTATTTTAATTTTGAATAAAGTAGAACAACAATTTTGAAAGTATGTATGTTACTTGAGTAACACATTTTTCATGTGTGCTTGACACGTTTCATGTCTAGCTCAATACCTTTACAAAGTGTTGGGAGAACAAGACCTGGCTTAAAGAATTATAAAATGTTTCAATGTTTCTCAGTGTTATTTCTTATTGGTTAATATTAGAGATGAGCAAATTTTTTTGAAAGATTTTATTCAGCCGATTAGGCGAATTTTCCGAAAAAAAATTGGTTTGGTCCAAATTTAGTGGCTGAATGACACAGCGAGGAGGTGGCGGCAGCATGAGGAGACCATATAATGGCTTAACAACATAGCGTGGAGGTGGCGGCAGCAAGAGCAGATCATATAGTGGCTGAATGACACATCCTGGAGTTAATGACAGCATGACGAGACCATATAGTGGCTGAATGACACAACCTGGAGTTGGCGGCAACATGAGGAGACCATACAGTGGCTGAATGACAGCCTAGAGTTGGCAGCAGCATAAGGAGACAATATTGTGGCTGAATGACACAGCCTTGAGGTGGTGGAAGCATGAGGATACCATATAGTTGCAGAATAAGACAGCCTGAAGGTGGTAGCAAAATGAGGAAAGCATATGGTGGCAGAATGAGACAGCCTGGAGCTGGCATCAGCATGGGAGAACATATGGTGGCAGTTTGAGACAGCCTGGAGGTGGCATCAGCAGCATGAGGAGTCCTGAAAGTGACCCAGTGACATAGTTGGGCGGTGGGTTGCAATACTAGTACCCGGTGACGAAGGTGGGTAAAAAAAATTAGAACTTGGCATCAGATGTGTGGCATCAGGTGGGTGGCAGGATCAGAATAGTAGCTGAGGCAGGTAGGCAGAACAAAATGGTCTCTTTTCAAAAAGTGTTAGTGTGCACAAGTAAGTATTAAGGATATGCATTACATAAAATGTAACTTTTAATAATATTCTTAGGATAAAATATTTGTATAACAAATTTATTTAAAATCAAACAAAGTACCACCAAGTATTGATGTAATGCAAAGACCTCTAAAAGGTGGAAGGGAACAACGTATGGTTCATTGTAACCGATGGGGTTAAAAACTTCCCATGTAAGGCCCTACTCTCGCATTATTAATTCCCTTCTTGGCAAGTGTCACTCGCACTAAAAAGGATGGCCCCACACAGGTACCTCTCCCTATTTCCACCTAAAAACACTGCCATTTTCCAGAGTTTTTAAGTGCAAATAGGGAGAGGTTCTAGTTTATCCATGCCTGATTCATCTTAACAAAGGTCAGTCTCTCTACATTTTGTGTGGACAGACGAGTTCTCCTTGTGGTTACTAAGGCCCCTGCCACACTAAACACCTGCTCTGATGGCACACTACTGCCCAGGCAAGACAGCTTTTCCCTGGCAAACTCTGCGAGTTGCAGCCACAAATCAAGTTTTGCTTAGCAGAAGTCCAGAAAATCTTTAAAGCGTGTTGGCATGGTCCTGTTAAGGTATGCCACTACCTGCTGGTTCAGGTCCTGCTATAGGTCTACCTGCTTCTGATGAGTTGCTATGTGGGTGAAGTAAGCTACTCATCAGCGACTGTAGATCGAGGCTGCTGCTGATGGAGCTGATACTTCTCTTGCCACCCCACCCCTCCCCAGCAGCTATGGCAGTGGAAGGTAAGCGCAGAGGGCTATGTAGGATGTCTCTGTAGTAGGTCAGTTTGTCCTCCCTCTCAGTGGGTGTAAAAAAGGCCCCCATATTGTGCCAGTAGCGAGGGTCCAATAAGGTGGAGAGCCAGAAGTCATCCCGCTACAGAATGGTGACAATTCGACAGTCAGTACGCAAGCAAGTGAGCATGCAACGTGCCATTTGTGCAAGTGACTCGGAGGAACTCCCTGCCTCCATTTCCACTGCATACTGCCATGGAGTGTCTGGGTCCTCTGTCTCACCTTCCTCATAACCCTCTAACTGCTTCTGTTCCTCCTGCTCCATCTCGCGAAACCTAAACTGTGCTCCCCTGTGCCCCTCCCCCTCCTCCTCCTCCAGTTCATCCCCCACAGGGCTCATGTGGCCATGAGATGTAGGTGCCACATCTCCAGTGCCCTGACCAGCCATCGTTTCAAACAGGTGTTGTAGTAAATGAAGCAGTGGAATGACATCATTCATCCCATAATCCTGGCTACTGACTAATAATGGGGATTCCTCAAAGGGCCTGAGCAAACGGCAGGTGTAACGTATGAGCTGCCACTGGTTGACATTGAAGTTACACAGGGAGTTCCCCTATCTGCTTGGATCATCAAGAAATTGGTGATGGCTTTTCTCTGTTCGTATAGTCGGTCCAACATATGGAGGGTGGAATGCCAATATCTGGAAATGTCACAAATCAGACTATGTTGGGTGATACCATTCTGACGCTGCAGCTCAAGGAAGGTGTGCTTTGCGGTGTACGAGTGGCTAAAGTGCATGCAAAGTTTCCTTCCCATTGTTAGGATGTCTTGCAGATTGGGGGAACACTTCAGGAACCACTTGACAACCAGATTGAACATGTGTGCCATGCAGGGCACATGTCTCAGGCTTCCTTGTCACAGTGCAGACAAGATGTTCTTCCCGTTGTCAGTCACCATGGTTCCCATTTCCAGTTTTTGTGGAGTAAGCCAAGATTCAATTTCATGATGAATGACTTTTAGCAGTGTGACTCCGTTCGTCAAGGCAAACCATGTGAAGAACAGCATGACACAGCCCTGCACTCATGGTAAGCTGGAGGGGCACTGTGACTTGTCTGTGCAGTGGAGGCTGAGGACACGGTGGAGGATGAGGAGGCTGAGTCGCACACTGTCACAGGACCAATGGCATGAGAGCGTGGAAGCAGAAGCGGCTTGGCCTGTTCAAGTTACTGTATTGGCTGTGCAGGAACCACATTTACCCAGTGGGCCGCAAAAGACATGTATTGTCTCTGACCCTTGTTAGAGCTTCACACATCGGCACTGCTGTGCACTTTGGTACACACTGACAGGCTCAAGGACTGGCCCACTTTCTGTTCTACAAAATTGTGCAGGGCTGGTACGGCCTTCTTCGCAAATAAAATTACGGCTTGGGACTCTCCACCTCGGCTCGGCACAACCCATCAGTTATCTGAAAGGTGTAGAGTCCACCACTTGAAAAGGGAGGGACTACAGCACCAGCAACTTGGATAGGAGCACATTCAGCTTTTCTGCCATTAGATGAGTGGGCGCATACTGTTGTCTCTTAGACATGGCTTTGCTGATAGATTGCTGGTGGAATGACTGACTCAAAGTTGGAGGAGCAGGAGCATCTGGAGCGACAGAAGATGGGAATGACACACAGCTCCCTTTGGCTGAGGTGGTGGAGCCTTGGCTGGCTGAAACAGGGAGCGGCGTGCCACTGGGTGATGCAGCAGGCTGGACCACCACATCGGATCCACGGTTCTCCCAGGTGGCTTTATGGGGACGCTGCATATGTTGATGCAGGGCCGCGGTGCCAATATTGGGACCCTGGCCACGTTTCACCTTCTGCCGACACATCTAGCATGTGGCCAGGTTAACATCCTCTGGATGCTTGATGAAAAACTGCCACACCGCCGAGTAGCTGATTTTCTCACCAACAGTCTGCACTGATTGACTGCTACTGCTGCCAACTCTAGGAACCCCTGTTCCACCACCTCTCGGCAAGGTAGGCCCTTAAGACTTAAACAGGAACAAAATGGTACACCACTTAGATATACCTATATGGTATGCACTTATGGAGGGGAGGACAATGCATTCCAGTATGCTTAAAACAATAGTATTTGTGGTCAGGACTTATCAGTGTGCGTGGTCTTACCTGTTACCTGCTGCCAGGGAAACCTGAAAGAGACATGATTAATACCACTCGAAGCTTAACAACTACCTGCCCCCTGAACAGCAGTTGAGGTGTGCCTGAAAACCGCGTTGAGGGTCTGCCTTTAGAGGGCATCCCCTTATGTACATGATAAATGAAAGAAAGGGTGAGGCGGGTGGGTTTCGCCAACCCAACATACGCCCCTAGGAAGGGGTTGCCGGGGATTAAATATCCTAAGCCCCTCCCACAAATGCAGCCTGATAGGCTTTCTACTTGTGGTCAGGACTTATCAGTGTGCGTGGCCTTACCTGTTACCTGCTGCCAGGGAAACCTGAAAGAGACATGATTAATACCACTCGAAGCTTAACAACTACCTGCCCCCTGAAAAGCGGTTGAGGTGTGCCTGAAAACCGCGTTGAGGGTCTGCCTTTAGAGGGCAAAAAGACAACACTATTAGGGTAATTTGAAAGTTAACTTTATTATAAAGCTAAATGATGAAACGCATCAGCCATCTCCCTTGAGGGATCTGGGACATACGTGGCGTACGCATCAGAGCGCCACCTGCCCAACTTTTGAATCACATGTACTGGCACCTTATGCCTGGAGGCCGCTGATGCCGCTCCGATCCGAAAGGAGTGCCCTGAGTATTCCCTGGGGTTGTGGCCTAACGTACGAAGTAACGTGCGAATATGTGACATGAATGTGGAAGTAGTCAGCGCCCCTGCACCGAAGGGCAACAGAGGTGACTCCGGAGGTTTGTCGTGTAGAATGTTAGCCAGTTGTGACAACACCGCCACCGGGCACCATTTATTACCTGAAGGGAAATACCTCACCACTGCACCCCACCTGCATGTCTTAGTGACAGAAAGTGCAACCTCAAACCAAGAACCTTGCCACCTCAAGTGAGCTTTCTGTAATTGTGTGGTGCCCCGCCTAGCACATGAGAATTCTCCCGGACAGAGGAAACCATAAAAACCCAGATACACGGCAGACTTTAGAATCAAGCTGCGCTCGAAACCGAACGGGTTACCGTCCAAAGCATCAGACAACGCCCTGAACAGATCACCGCTGATAGGTCTCCGGAGAGCCGGAACTCTGGAGCTACGGGCCAAGACCCCTCTGAGCGCAGCCTTGACAGCCTGAGATGAAAGAATAGAGAGCCTGTCCGGGTGAGCTAAAGAAATGAAGTGCTGGATACCTGACAGATAAGATTTGATGGTACTATGAGATAAGTGCAGAGAAGAGTGGCAAAAACCGATGAAAGATAGAATGACCTTAGTGTCGAAAGAGAAAGGAATATTGTGATGCAATAGATAAGACCTAAAAGTGTTGTAAGCCGCGTGGTATGCCTTCTTAGTGTTGGGTGCCAAGGCGTCAGACATTAAGTCCCGGGCCACTTTCGTGTAATAGGCTAATCCATGACTAGCTGGGCCAAACCTGGGGCCTGAGCTCCGACCAGCTCTGCCTGTGGGACCACCTGTGAAAAAAGACGGAAATTAGCCCTGGATAGCGCATCAGCAGCTGTATTCTCCACCCCCGGTATATGTATGGCCACAAAATTAAACTTGAACTGCAGGGACACCCAGACTAACTTACGAACGAACCTCATGACTGTGGCGTGATTGGAACTGCCTTTGTTTACTATGGCTACTGTCGCCTGATTGTCGCATAGGAATTGCACCGTCTGCCCTGCCCATTTGTCACCCCATACCACTGCCGCCGCTACAATAGGCAATATCTCAAATAGAGCAGACGTGCTGCCAAAACCCCCCAGCGCCAACATCTACTCGGACCATCCACCTGTTGCCCCACACTGCACCATATCCGGTGGAAGAGGACGCATCAGTGCAGACTTTGGGGGACCACTCGGAGGCTGGCGGAACAAACATCGCTGTTCCATTCCAATGCTCCATGTACCTGTCCCACATCCCAAGATCAGCCAGGGCTTGCCGATCCAGGGATACCCTACTGTGCTGGTGTGGGACACCGTGTAGGAGGGACAAGATCCTGGACACAAATGCCCTACCCTGCGGAATGACACTCATGGCAAAAGCGAGCATACCTAGCAAACTTTGTAATTCAACCTTGGTCGTGATGCGAGAGATCGTGAACTTGTGGATGGTCTGTCTGATTCTATTGAGTTTGTCGGTAGGCAGGCTAACTTGCATGGTAACTGAGTCTAGGACTACTCCCAGAAAGGTGAGGCATCTGGCTGGACCAACTGTCTTCTTGGGAGACACCGGCACCCCAATGTCAGCAAACAGCTTGAGTAATCTGCCCAACTGGCCTGGCTCTTCCCTCGGACCACTGAGCAGAAGAAAGTCATCCAGGTAATGGATGACTTGGCTGCATCCGGAGACATTGACCAGCAGCCAGTGCAATGCCTGGGCCAGTTGGTCAAACAACCACGGGCTGCTTTTACAACCGAAGGTCAGCTTGGTAGCGAAATAATATGAACCCTGCCACTTAAGACCGAACCATTGCCACTGATCCCTGCGTAATGGAAGCAACTTAAACGCGTCTGTGACGTCTGCTTTAGCCATCCAGGCCCCTGGACCGAGTTTCAGGATGAGCTGAATGGCCTCGTCTATCGATGACTACTGCATGCTAAATTCGTCTGATGGTATGAGCGAATTGATGCTGGGAATTACTGAACCGTGGGGAGCCAACAAGTCAAAAATCATCCTTTTCTTCCCACTGAACTTCCCCGTCACCACCCCTACCGGGCTGACTCTCCATGAAGTGAAGGGAGAAACTGCAAAGGGCCCAATCATGTAACCTTTCAATAACTCAGTGTTTATTAAATCGGTGATGACTACGGGATCGTGCAGAGCCGTCAACAAATTATCACATTCATGTGTGGATTGTGGAATCGTGACCATGCCAGCGTGGAAACCCTCTGTCAACCCGGTGACCAACCACTGCACCCAGGCCGGGTCTGGGTGATCTACGAGTAAGGCAGCTAGGACTGCGGTGCGAGCCCCGCCTAGTCATGCTGGCCCCATTTGCCTGCAAGCCGAGCCCGGGTGTGCCCTAAAACAGTAAAAACAGACATGCAACAACCTGCAGTTGGAGTAGTTGCAGGAAGAGATGTTGTAATTGTTGCTTATCTGCGAGCCACCGAGGTAATGCACCGGACGGCCCAACTTATCCACTGACGGAGCGGGCCTCGAGAAGGTATCTGAGGATGTGGATGGTCTGGCCGCCCCACGCTCCCCCTGTTGCCCAAGCCCTGCGCACCATGCGGTGGCGTGAGTGATGGCCTGACAGTGAGCGCACGCTGGGAACTTCAGATTTGCAAAATGACTGCAAAACATCTGCAAATCCTCTAGGCTCCAGTCAGTCACGTAACCATCCTGGCTGAAAGCGGCCGCTGCTATAGCCGAGAAACTTCTATGATAGTCGTAGAAGTGGGTGCCACCATACTTGTACGCATACTCAGTGACCCTCAGCAAGCACAGGTCGAGCTCCTCCCTTCTCTCCGGCCTGACAGAGCATATCACTTCCCTGTACTTGCTGAAGGCAATAACATACTCATGAATGTTCAATTTCCGTTTCAACCTAGCGTCCTAACTTTTGAGGACCACTGATAACTCTGCACAAGCTACCGTCTTAGTGTCCTCCACATCAAAAGCAGATATCAGAAGTGAAGCCAAGTTAATGTCCTTCCCTTCCAGTATGTCGTTTCTCAGGGCCGCCGGGACAAAATGCACCGGTGACACCCTTGGTGGCCCTGGACGCCTACCTGGATTGACCTCCACTACTGGGGCAGTCGCTACCGCAGGGGCAGGCCCCTGTGGGGCTACTGGGGCTGCCGACTCCTGAGTACCCCTCTTCTCAAGAGACTCCAGTCGGCCCATCATGGATATCATCATGGCATGTAGTTTCTTTAGTGTAGCCTGGCTCGAGATACCCTCCAGAGTGCCAGTAGCATCCTGATCCGCAAAGAGGAGCTTATTAAAGTCCGCTTTACGGGCGGTGGCCGGGAAAGGAATTGCCCTCTTGCGCAATTCCTCCATTAGCTTGGGAATCGTCCACGCTCTGTATGTCGCAGAGGAGGACGTCCCTCGCATGGAGCTCCTGCCTGGAGTTTCGGGGATGGACATCGGGTCCTCGATGTCTGAAACGTGAGACATGACCTGTCCGGGCCGAACCGAGTGCCGGGGAAAAAGCGATAATAGTGAGTATCTTGACAAAACTGAAAAACGTGCCCCCCTCAATGACAGCTACTGACCTGACCCCTAACGAAACAACAACAAATCGAAATATCCGATGGAAACCTGTAACGCCTGTGGATAGCCAAATGAGAACACTTATTACCTCGTACCCCTAACCGTGCCTGAAGTGTGCAAAGGTGTGGACCCTGAAACGAGTGATGACCGCCAGTCGAGTGTACCCCTTGGTACCCCTGATGCCACGTGCAAGGTGACTGACAGTATGTAGGAGAGCGCTATGAAATGCATGACGCGTGTAGCCATGATGTGTATTATGACAGTGAATACCTCCTGACAGCGGGCCAGGATTACAGTACGCACCATCTCTGACTAACTAGCAATGGTCCTGAAGACGTGTCAGCAACCATCGCAGGTAAACGGTCACCCTTGAAGAAGAGTGAAGATAACAGCAACCGTTACCCATGTACCGGGAAATGCTCTGAACGCGTGCCAGACCAATGAATGCGCTGTAATCCTTCTGACGGATTGGAGTCAGACTACTCTTGATAACAGCGTCTATGTGATACCGCTACTGTATGTACCAATTAAGTTGGTGTAGACCAATATTATGTGAACTGAAAACGGAAGGCACGAACTGGCCCCACTACCAGGAAAGTGACAACCAAAGTGTAACACAAGAACAGAAAACAAGCGAAATTGCCGTGCGGCTAGTACTAACCGAAGCCCCTAGGCGTAGATGCAATGTACAACACAGGAACGTAGCGACCACCTAACCGGAATACACCCAATCTGAAACAAAATAATAACCAGTGTTTCTGAGCTGAAACTAACCACAGAGTTACCTAGCTAACAAACCTGGAAATGACCCGACTAAACCCCCGCTAGCCCCCTACTGCCCCCCTCCCTGTTGATGTGAACCATAATCGTGTGTATGAACTACTGGGTATCTATATGTATGAGTACATATATGCGGGGGGAGGGGGGGGGCATCCACCTTATCTTTTACTTTTAATGTATATATATGTATATATATATATATATATATATATATATATATATATATATTTTTTTTTTTTTACTGGTGCATGTATCCGAGGCCTGTGCCCCCCGAACACTGGTGCACCCCACTACAAATGCTTCCCCCTTTTTTTTTTTTTTTAGTTTGTGCATGTGTTTGAGGCCTATGCCCCCCCCCCCCCAAACACTGGTGCACCTGCCAGAATTACACCACCTCCAATACCACCACAGTGTATGCATGAATATACCACTATACATGTACCCCCCCCTTTTTTTTTTTTTCGTACTGCAGCACCACCTGCTGTCTGCAGGCGGAACTGCAGCCAGAAACCAGCTACTCCCCCGGCCTGCCGACTCCACTCAACCAGAGACCCAGCGTGTCACGTGAGACGCTGGAGCTGTGCGCCCACGTGGGACGCTTCTCCCGGCGCCGGCTGTGTGAGAGCGACCGTGCCCTGCCGGTGAGGCCTGCCCCAGCATCCGCTGACCTACGTGAGGTTGTACCGTCCCGCCCGAGTGCAACGGCACTCCGACTACGAGTGGATGAGCCGGCGCAGGGAGACTCCGGGTGCCGCGTCTCCCCGCCCACCCCCGCTGCAGCCACGCGCCACATAATATATCTCTGCATGACCGGCCAGCCTGGCTAAGCTGTCGGTGCCCCCTGAAGGATACTGCTGCCTTGCGGACCTTGGGTGTCGGAGACCGCCCGCCTGAGGGGAGAAAAGCTGCGGCCCAGGGCACCCAAGTGAGTGAACAACCCGCCGGTACTCCGGCACTTACCTGTATTACCAGTCCCACCTGCCTTGCGTACGCAATGAAAATCCCAGCCGATTTCGCCAACCCAGCATACGCCCCTAGGAAGGGGTTGCCGGGGATTAAATATCCTAAGCCCCTCCCACAAATGCAGCCTGATAGGCTTTCTACTTATCTACAACACCAGCAGGTATGTACTTTTGGCTGCCCTTTCACAGTATCTAGGCCCGTAAGACTTTAAAGGGGTACTCCAGTGAAAACCTTTTTTCTTTTAAATCAACTGGTGGCAGAAAGTTAAACATATTTGTAAATTTCTTCTATTAAAAAATCTTAATCATTCCAGTACTTATTAGCTGCTGAATGCTACAGAGGAGATTCCTTTCTTTTTGGAACACTGATGACATCACGAACACAGTGCTCTCTGCTGACACCTCTGTCCATTTTAGCAACCATGCATAGCAGATGCATAGCAGATGCATAGCAGATATATGCTAAGGGCAGCATGGTGGCTCAGTGGTTAGCACTGCTGCCTTGCAGTGCTGGGGACTTGGGTTCAAATCCCACTAAGGACAACAATAAATAAAGTGTTATTATAATAACGTCAGCAGAGAGAACTGTGGTCGTGATGTCATCAGAGAGCATTCCAAAAAGAAAAGAATTTCCTCTGTAGTATTCAGCAGCTAATAAGTACAGGAAGGATTAAGATTTTTTAATAGAAGTAATTTACAAATATTTGTAACTTTCTGCTACCAGTTGATTTAAAAGAAAAAAGCTTTTCACCGGAGTACCCCTTTAACAAGAAGAAAATGGTAGAACACTTAGATGTATGCACAGGTTACACTTAATAGAGGACAATATGCTTTCAGTGCTCTGCTCACCCTAACTGGCTGGCTACTGTCACGTATGAGCAGGGAAGGAGTGCACACTAATCTCGCCTGCTCCCCTATCCCTGCCTACTTACGTACATGCCCTAATCGACAGGTCCGTAATCACGGTGACAGTCCCTTCCTAAATAATTGAGGGACAGTCAAAAAGTCAAAACAACAAACTACAAAACTGACAGGAGGTCGGGAGAGGCACACAACTAACAGATAACAAACCTAAACATGCACACACAAATATAAGTAGTCAGAGGGCTGCGTCAAAACCTGGAGAGCACGAAGTACAGTAACAGAGTAACAAAGGGAAGTCAAAAGCAGAGCCAAAAGTCACAAAACGAGAATAAACAGAACGAGTACAGAGTAAGCTAGGTAAGTTACCTAACTATCACAAGGGCCTCCTTATATATGCCAGAGTTACAACCGGGAGGACACTAATTGGCTCAGCAAGCTAAACCTCACCCAGGAGCACAGAGGCGTTGTCCCAGCAACCAAAACAACAACAGGGCTAGAAATCATTAACCCTGTGGGTTCTGGCAGAACCAGTCCTCAAAGCTACTATTAGCTTTTCAGTTGTTGTACACACCAGTGCTGCAGCACACAGTTGCTGTGTACTACACCCAAAATTGCACTCTCTCTCTCAATCTCACTCCCTTCCTATCAGTGCTTCTAGGCTGGATTTGGGCTTGAGGTTAATCTCTGCTGTAAAAAAGCCTTTCTGTGGAACACACTGCTCTCTGTCCCTCTCTGAAATAGAACGCTGATCTGACTGGGAGGTGAATTGCTGCTGTAAAAAGGCTTTTCTATGCAACACACACTGCTGTCTGTCCCTCTCTCTCTGTAATAGAACGCTGATGTGACTGGCTGCAAGATGGCTGACAATTATATAGGGCTGTTACATCACAGGGGTTGCTGGCTGCTGATAGGCTGCATGCTGCATTTGATTCAGGGTCATCCCGCCAACCCTTGTTCAGGCCTTCCCAGAATTCCTTGCCCCATGTCCTCACATGTGGATCTGCCATTTTAGATGCCCTGGAGTCTGGACCGCACTAAATGGAGTTTAATAAAGTGATTCGCGCAATGAAGGGAAGTGATTCGTGAATCACAGCGATATTTGCATTCGTAACGAATGCAATTTTTCCTGAAAGTCATAACAAATTTGGATTCATCAGATTCGATTCGCACATCCCTAGTTAATATGTGCACCAACCAAAAAGTGTCATAAGAATGAAAAAAATATTTGAAGTGCCTAGTGAGTGACACCAAATATATTATGCTATTATGATATATTTATTGTATTTGCACTACTTGAGCCATATTGTAAATGTACTGTTTGTATCTTCCAAGCTATTGAGGAATCTCTCTCATTAAGTGTAGTGTGAGTGTTTATTGATTTATGTAACTATGCTAAGGAATGTGAATCAAAACTAAATTAAAAATAGATCTGTGTGATAACATATGAGGCTGGGGTCAAACATAGGGGAGACATGGTATTGCAATTTCTTATAGAATCCTATAAAAGAACAAGTTTAAAAGTATTTGTTACTTGTGAGGCATTTTGGAACATTTCTTTACTTGCTCTTTTTATTTAATTGAAAATAAATCAATACTACAAAAATCTAAACCTTAAAGGGGTACTCCAGTGCTTAGACATCTTATCCCCTATCCAAAGGATAGGGGATAAGATGCCTGATTGCGGGAGTCCCGCCGCTGGGGACCCTCGGGATCATGCACGTGCAAGGGCGTACCTAGAGCATTTGGCACCCGAGGCGGACCCTTTGTTTGTCACCCCCCCCCCTCACACCCTTCCCCCCTTAATTACACCCCCCTCCCTTCCCCCCCTTTATTTACCTCCCTCCTTCCCCCCCCTTAATTACACCCCCTCCCAGGAGCGGATTGACAACACTCGGGGCCCACGGACCAAAAAAAAGCAAGGGCCCCTACTAGGCTCTGCAGCTCGTCAATCTTCTGCCATGCCCCTTTTCCACCTAAATCCCACAGACAATAAACTACAATTTATATATATAAGAAACACTTTAACATAGGTACATTTCCAAGACTAATAATACTGGTATACAAGGAGTAAATATATACCACCATACAATATCTGGATAATACTGCCATACTGTACTGAATAAAACCACTATACACAGACCAGTACACTATAAAGGATCTGTATAAGTGATTATATACAGGACCATATGGCGGTAGATATCAGCTGTACACAGGATCTGTATACAATATAAGTGATTATATACAGGACCATATGGTGGTAGATATCAGCTATACACAGGATGCATATACCATATAAGCGATTACATTTACATGTACAGTTACATTTTGGGACTCACAATTACGTCTTTTCTGATCAGCGGCGTCCTCTTCCCTTTTCTTCTCCGTCCGAATAAGACCGCCATGTGGATCTCTTAACATCTGCAGGAAAAACATGTCAGACTCTGCATTTTTTCAGTGCCCTCCCCTCCTCTACACAATCTTTCCATCTATAGGCCCACAAACTGTAATAATGCCCTCCTTGGTGTCCTGCACAGTACATGGCAGGTAGGTAGGTAGCCAGGTAAATAGGTAACTAGGTAGGTAGATCAGGAAGCCAGATATGAAGGTAGGTGACAAGTTAGGTAGGTAGGGGGCTAGCTAGGTAGTTAGGCAGCCATGTATGAAGGCCAGGTATGTACATAGTTAGGTAGCTGGGTATGTAGGTAAGTAGTTAAGTATCCAGGTATAAAGTTAGATAGCCCCCCTTCCCTGTAGGTATAGGCAGCAGAGTTAACCCCCTTTCTCCTTGGGTATAGGCAGCAGAGTCCCCCCACCCCCTTTCCCCATAGGTATAGGCAGAGTTAAAACCCCCTTCCCCCATTTCCCATAGGTATAGGCAGAGTTAAACCCCTTTTTTCCCATAGGTATAGGCAGATTTCCCCCCCCTCTTCCCCATTGGTATAGGCAGAGTTACCTTCCCCTCCCCTCTTTCCCATAGGTATAAGCAGGTACACCCCCCTCTTTCCCATTGGTATAAGCAGAGCTATACCCCCCCTTTCCCATAGGTATATGCAGTTACACCCCCCCTCTCTTTCCCATAGGTATATGCAGTTACACCGCCCCCTCTTTCCGATAGATATATGCAGTTTCATCCCCCCTTTCCCATAGGTATATGCAGTTACATCCCCCCTTTCCCATAGGTATATGCAGTTACACCCCCCTTCCCATAGGTATATGCAGTTACATCCCTCCTCTTTCCCATAGGTATATGCAGTTACACCCCCCCCCCTTTCCCATAGGTATATGCAGTTACACCCCCCTCTATCCCATAGGTATATGCAGTTACACCCCCCCTTTCCCATAGGTATATGCAGTTACACCCCCCCCTTTCCCATAGGTATATGCAGTTATATCCCCCCCTCTTTCCCATAGGTATATGCAGTTAAACCCCCCTTTCCCATAGGTGTATATGCAGTTACACCCCCTCTTTCCCACATGTATATGCAGCTACACCCCCCTCCTCCCCATAGGTATATGTAGAGTAACCCCTCCCCTTCCCCATAGGTATATGTAGAGTAACCCCTCCCCGTTCCCATAGGTATATGTAGAGCAACCCCCCTCCCTTTCCCCATAGATATATGTAGAGTAACCCCCCCTCCCCTTCCCAACAGGTATATGTAGAGTAACCCCTCCCTTTCCCCATAGGTATATGTAGAGTAACCCCCCCTCCCCTTCCCCATAGGTATATGTAGAGTAACCCCCCCCCCCTCCCCTTCCCCATAGAGTAACCCCTCCGCTTCCCCATAGGTATATGTAGAGTAACCCCCCCTCCCCTTCCCCATAGGTATATGTAGAGTAACCCCTCCCCTTCCCCATCGGTATATGTAGAGTAACCCCCCCTCCCCTTCCCCATAGGTATATGTAGAGTAACCCCCCCTCCCCTTCCCTTCCCCATAGGTATATGTAGAGTAACCCCTCCCCTTCCCCATAGGTATATGTAAAGTAACACCCCCCCTTCCCCATAGGTGTATGCAGAGTTGAGAAAAAAATAAAAATAACGCTCACCTGATATCCCACGCAGCGATCTCCTTAGCTGCAGGACCCGTGTCTTCTCCCCTCCACAGTACAGGTGCCGGATGAGTGACGTCATCAGCGCCTGTACTGCATGCTGCGTGGGGGCGGAGGTCACGTCTCCTCTGTGTAAGCTGCAGATGCAGCTCACACAGAGGGGACGCATTCTTCTGTATGTGCGTGTATCGCGCATACAGGAGAATGTAGCGCTGTCTGCTGGAGTGTCCCGGATCCTCAGTAGTGGTGGCGGCGGCGGGTCAGTCCGCCCCTGGCACCCTCCTTGTGAGCGGCACCCGGGGCGGGCCATAGGTATATGCAGTTACATCCCCCCCTCTTTCCCATAGGTATATGCAGTTACACCCCAACTTCCCATAGGTATATGCAGTTACACCCCCTCTTTCCCATAGGTATATGAAGTTACACCCCCCCTTTCCCATAGGTATATGCAGTTACACCCCCCTTTCCCATAGATATACCGTGTTTCTCCGAAAATAAGACCGGGTCTTATATTAATTTAAGTCACAAAAAACACACTAGGGCTTATTTTCAGGGTAGGGCTTATTTATTTACGGTATGTACCTTGAACAACATGGGGGGGCTGTAGTAGTGTGGAGGATGGGGGGCTGTAGCAGTGTGCAGGATGCCGCACCCCCCCATCTTCCACACTGCTACAGCCCCCCATCCTCCCAAAGCCCCCCCATCCTCCACACTCCTGCAGTCCCCCATCCTCCACACTCCTGCAGTCCCCCATCCTCCACACTCCTGCAGCCCCCCATCCTCCACACTCCTGCAGCCCCCCATCCTTCAAACTCCTGCAGCCCCTCCATCCTCCACACTCCTGCAGCCCCCTCATCCTCCACACTCCTGCAGCCCCCATCCTCCACACCCCTGCAGCCCCCCATCCTCCACACTGCTACAGCCCCCCATCCTCCCCTTTCCCCGTCGTCCTCCAGACTCCTACAGTGCCCCCCACTTGGCATTCTGCCAGTTGATTACCCCTGGCCTATGTCTTATTTTCAGGGTAGGGCTTATATTGCAGCCCACCATGATAATCCTGATAGGGCTTACTTTCGGGGTAGGGTTTATTTTCGGGGAAACAGGGTGCAGGGCGCACGTCTTCTCCCCTCCACAGTACAGGCGCTGGATGAGTGACGTCATCGGCGCCTGTACTGCGTGCTGCGTGGGGGCGGAGGTCACGTCTCCTCTGTGTAAACTGCAGATGCAGCTCACACAGAGGGGATGCCTTCTCCTGTATGTGCGTGTATCGCGCATACAGGAGAATGTAGAGCTGTCTGCTGGGGATCTGGAACGAGTGTCCCGGATCCTCAGTAGTGGTGGCGGTGGCGACGGCAGGTCAGTCCGCCCCTGGCACCCTCCTTGTGAGTGGCACCAGGGGCATACACATACCACCAAATTCAAACACAATACACTATGCTAGGCTGGAGTGATGCCACCCCAAGGCATGTTTCGGGATTTCCCTCATCCTGGGGGAACAGTTACCTTGTATTATGCCTATGATATATATTTGTGATGTGGCTTTGTCTTGAGTGGCACTCCTTTCTCTATCCAGCGGAGATTCTCCCTCCCATTTGATATTTTATATTGTATATTTATGTTGTTTTTAAGTATTCCAATAAAATATATGTATTTTTATATGTAAATAAGTGACTCTGTCCCCTTCTTGTGCAATATTATTTCTTAATTTGTAAAAAAATAAAAAATATATAAAAAAAAAAAATAAGCAATATACTATAAGTTTTTATGTTAAATATACATTTAGTTATTTTTTTATTCTAGCCAATAGGCCTTTTAATAATAAGTTGAACGAGAGTGTGGGGCATGGGAACTGCACACAATGGGAACAACTAGTAATACAGCATGACAGTAGTACACCTGGTGAAGCAGTGATATCATCAATGGGGTGCCAGACAATAGTAGAACCAGTAATTCCACAAATAAATCCACAGAAGCAAAGGAAGATGTCTGCACTCACAATTCAGGATGAAATAGTAGCGGACTATATTGAAGCGATGTCCATGTGTACAAGCATATGCGGACACATACAGTAGCCAGTCCAGATACAATAAAAGTCCATCCAGGTGCAGGGAGGGGAAGGCTACCACCAGCCAGCAGCCGGAGTGTAGTAGAATGAAAGCCGTAGTATCGTAGTAGAAAAAAGCCACAATTAATCTAATCGGCTTACTAGAAATATACCAGTCGGCAATTTTCCTTGTGGACACTGTAATTATTGCAAACATATTATAAAAAAAAAAAAAAAATACATACAATTAGGCAGTTATACTGTTAAAATCAATCAATTTGTTTCTTGCAGATCTAATTTCTTAGTCTATTGTCTTGACTGTACCTGCGGCTTTTTTTACATAGGAAAAACAAAAAGAAATGTTAATATTAGATTTCGAGAACATCTATACTCCTTACGTACAAAAATAGGTGCCACTAGATTCATATCCCATACGAATATGGGAACATATTCGCAGGCATACAACATATTCCATAACAGCAGACACATAAAATGATTGCAATGTGAAGCAAGGATTACCAAATTAAAAGCACTGGGCCCTCTAGGTCTAAATGAAAGAAATTATTTCAGCTCTTTCCTATAAAGAAAATAGCAGGATAAAAAATTTGTCTAAGATTTCTATTTGGTATTAACATGTATACTTTGTATTTATGTATGGTGAAGGGTCACTCCTCTGCCTCCCTCCCTTTTCTCATATATACTTGGTTGTTGATCCAAGAAATCAGGAACCAGATGATGCGTAATTGACGCGAAACCGGGCTGTCGTTCTACTACACTCTGGCTGCCAGCTTGTAGCAGTCTTCCCCTGCCTGGACCTGGGTGAACTTTTTTTTATTGTATCTGGGCTGGTTACTGTATGTGTCCGTATATGCTTGTACATATAGACATCGCTTCAATAAAGTCCGCTACTATTTCATCCTGAATGGTGAGTCGAGACATCTTCCTTTTCTTCTGTGGAATTACTTATAACAATAAGCTTGCTTTAAAGCATGTTTGTAAATACTGTTATAAACAATTGGGACAAAATGACCGCTCCCATAATAAAACAATTTAAGAAAATCTTTTACAATCAGAAAATAGAAACCAATTACAGAAAAAGAAATACATTTCTAGATCCTGTAAAAATTAATTAGAAAAGTAATTGTAGGAAGTACAATATATGCCATTTGTAGAGTATCTACATAGTAATAAAGTAAAATAGTTCAGAAAATTAAAAAAAGTCCATCAAGTTCAATCTATATCCTTATTGCGTCCCTACAGTGTTGATCCAGAGGAAGGAAAAAAAACCTTTATGAAGCTGATAACAATTGCCACATACTAGGAGAAAAATTCATTGAAATCAGAATAAATCCCTGGATCAATGTTCTGTCCCTATTAATCTAGTATCCATAACCTGTAATGTTATTATGCTCCAGAAATGCGTCCAGGCCCCTTTTGAAGTCTTTAATTTAGTTCACCATGACCACATGCTCAGGCAGAGAGTTCCATAGTCTCTCTGCTCTTACAGTAAAGAACCCCCACAACGTGGGACACGGATCGTATCTATGTGTTGACATCACAGATCTCCAGTGCAGTTTGTATACACAATATAGTTGTGTTCAATCAGGGCTAGTTCAAGGATTTCTGCCTACACAAGGGAAGTTCCATTTTGGCGCCAAAGCCTACCCCCCCCCCCCTAGGCCACCAGCTTCAGTCTCAGTAAGCCTCCCCCCGACTATCAGCCTCAGTTCCTACTCCCACCCCCGGCCATAAGCGACGTGCAGGCATCGGTCACCCCTTCTCAACCCTCCCCACTCTGGTCCAAGTGGGCGGTGGCAGCAGTAATCCTGCTGTGAGTCAAAGACGTAGGATACACAGCCCCTCTGCCACCTGTTGTGCTGCTACTATACAAGTGAGTCATGCGACAGTCACTCATAGTGCCCCAGCCCAGAGAGGCAGCAGCAGGTAATTTAATCCCCAGGTCCAGGTGGGCGGTAGCAGCGGCTGTCCAGCTGCAAGTCAAAGACTTTACTAAGTTAGGAAGAACAGCCCTTCTGTCTCCTGCCATCACTGCACCAGTCAGTCCACTGTGCCAGTCTACTACGATGCTATGCACGTGAGTGACGCGCATCCCAGCACATCTCAGCGGGCTGAGGCCAGTCCACACACGTCCCCCACAACATAAGTGACGTGTTTATAAGGACTGATTTTTCGTCCGCCCCTAGGCTTTGCAGTGTCAGCTGCTTGAGCAGCCTTTCACATGCGCCAGACCTGTGCTCAATAAGCTTAACCCCTTAACGACCATGGATGTAAATGATCGTCCTGGTTTGGCGGGACTTCCCACACCAGGACGTACATTTGCGTCCTGTGTATGACCGCGAGCATCGGAAGGGTGCTCGAGTCATACACGGCAGGTTCCAGCTGCTAGCAGCAGCCGGGGACCCACCCGTAATGGCCGACATCCGCGATCGTGCGGATGTCCGCCATTAACTCCTCCGATGCTGTGATCAATACAGATAACGGCATCTGCGGCATTGCGGCACTTTGATTGAATGATCGAATCGCCTGCAGCGCTGACGCGGGGATCCGATCATCCAGCATGACAGCCGGAGGTCCCCTTACTTAGCTCCGCCCATCTACCGGGATCTTCTGCTCTGGTCTGTGATCAAGCAGACCAGAGCAGAAGATCACCGATAATACTGAGCAGTGCTGTGTCCTATGCATAGCACTGCACAGTATTAGCAATCAAACGATTGTTATAGATAGTCCCCTGTGGGGACAAAAAAAGTGTAAAAAAAAAAAGTTGAACATTTTAAAAATAAAAAGTAAAAAAAAATTAAAAATCCCCTCCCACAATAAAAATGAAAATTGTCAGTTTTTCCCATTTTACCCTCAAAAAGCGTAACATTTTTTTTAATAAACATATTTGGTATCGGCGTGTGCATAAATGTCCAATCTATCAAAATATAATGTAAATGATCCCTTACGATGAATGATGTAAACGTAAAAAAATTAAAAAGTCCACAAATGCTGCTTTTTTGTCATATTTTATTTTAAAAAATGAATTAAAAATTAGTTAAAAGTTTTATATATGCAAATGTGGTATCTAAAAAAAAGTACAGATGACGGCGCAAAAAATGAGCCCTCATACCGCCCCATATACGGAAAAATGAAAAAGTTATAGGTGGTCAAAATAGGGCGATTTTAGATTACTGATTTTGTACTAAAAGTTTTAGATTTTTTTTAAGCGGTACAAAAATATAAAAGTATCTAGCCATGGGTATCATTTTAATCGTATTGACCCACAGAATAAAGAACACATGTCATTTTTACTGTAAAGTGTACAGTGTGAAAACAAAACCCTCCAAAATGTACAAAATTTGGGTTTTCATTAAAATTTCCTCCCTAAAATTTTTTTGGGGGGGTTTGCCGTACATTTGATGGTAAAATGAGAGGTTTAATTACAAAGTACAATTGGTCAAGCTAAAAACAAGCCCTTATATGGGTCTGTACATGGAAATATAAAGGAGTTAGGGATTTTAGAAGGCGAGGAGGAAAAAACAAAAACGCAAAAATAAAATTGGCCTGGTCCTTGAGGTGAAAATGGGCTTGGTCATTAAGGAGTTAAAGGAGTACTCCTGGTAACTGAACTTATTACACACTTATTCCTGATCCTGTGTCTAATTACAGGGGTATGACCCCCTGGCTACCTACCCCTCGTCATCACGCTCCGGCCCCCACCTTTCTGAACAAGTCAAAGTGACGGCCCGCTCAGCCAATCATCAACCACAGTAATGTCCAGCCTCAGATGGTGATTGGCTGAGAGGGCCATTTGTACAATAAGCTAGGGGCAGGGGCACACCAAGGAACAATAGCAAAGAGTAGGTCTCAGTGGTCAGAACCCTTGCAATTAGACACCTATCTCTCATTGTGTTGGATAAGTTTAGTTTCGTGTAGTACTCCTTTAAGAGGACTCCTGCTGACAAAGATTTTTCCATCATGCTAATGATGCTACAGTGCTATAAGTTCCAGTATGTAATCAACTTCTAAGTTATAACTTTATGCAACATAGTTTTTCACTTCTACTATGTCTAAATTGGGAAAATTACTAATTTTGGTAAAATTAGTAAGTCAATGACTCATTTCCTGTTGCTTACACTAATCAAACAAAAAACTATTTCAAAATAACAAACAAGAAACCATGTTCACTAAAGTGTAAATGAGACATTATATAAACATAAGACTTAAAAATATATCCATTCTTCCTCTTGTGTGGAAATGCAATACTGTGTGAGGAACTTTCAAAGCAAAGCAGAGGGAATGGGAAATTAGAGTAGACAAAACAACCTGATTCATGACAAATCTTCACATCTGTTCAGGCAATTACACAGAGTTAGTGAGAGATGTTGCCGATTAAACTACTGTGGTGCAGTTAGCACATTGTCATTATTTATATAATTATGCTCCCAGTTGGTTTCCTGTAAAGCATGACAATTGAAAGAAAAACTTAAAGCACAGTACATTGGGAGGAAAATGCTTTATTTTTATAGGTGTTGTATTAGCTATTTATTATTTTATGGAATATTTTTAGACAATCACACATTTTCATGTACTTTTGTCCTTGTTCAAATAGTGCACATTTGGTGATAGATTTGTTCAGCTAAAACCCCAATTAATCAATAAAAACCTCATTTTGTTTCCATGGGAGAGTTTTATGGACATGGTTGGTGACATTTGAAGAGGTCACTCTGCAGAGAGTGTAATGGGATTTCTGAAATTCCATGTTTTTTGTAATTTTGTCCTGTGATGATAATGAAATTAGAAAAGTGAGTCTACGTAATAGTGATCAATAACTTGTGTGAAACCTGCATAACAGTGATCAATAACTTATGTGAAACCTGCAATATTCAAGAATATTTTCAAATAGAAGCTGACATACAAAATTATGATTAAAGTGGTACTCCACTGGAAAACATTTTTTTTCTAAATCAACTGGTGCCAGAAAGTGAAGCAGATTTGTAAATTACTTCTATATAAAAAATCTTAATCCTTCCAGTATTTATCAGCTGTTATATGCTCTACAGGAAATTATTTTCTTTTTGAATTTCCTTTCTGTCTGACCACACTGCTCTCTGCTGACACCTCTTTCCAATTTGGGAACTGTCCAGAGTAAGAGAAAATCCCCTTAGAAAACCTCTTCTGCTCTGGACAGTTCCTGATATGGACAGAGGTGTCAACAGAGAGCACTATGGTCAGGCAGAAAATAAATTCAAAAAGAAAAGAACTTCAAAAAGAAAAGACCTTTCTGTGGATCATACAGCAGCTGATACGTACTGGAAGGATTAAGATTTTTTAATAGAAATCATTTACAAAACTGTTTTACTTTCTGACACCAGTTGATTTGTTAGGGTGGACAATATATTTGTCCAACAACCCGCCAATGCTAAAATGGTGTGTTATATCTATTTGGAGATTATAATAAGGAAAATTCAATATGCCTTCTTGATGACTGTGTTTCTACTGTTAGGATATAGATCATTATAGGATGCTATAGTGATCTGAATTCTGTTTAGAAGACCCAATAAGGATCTGGGTATTGAAAACAAAATGTAATCATGTAAAAAAAAGTTTAATCTGCCCATAATATATAAAAATATTAATGTCACATCTCTGACTCTCGTTGTTACTTAATGTTGAGAAGTATAATGCTTTGCTGAATGGCTAAGAGGGATCATTTAAGGCGCGATTATCACAGGTGTTAATCCCCCCCCCCCCCCAGACTACCCACATGAGTTTGCTGTTGTAAACACATGTAATACAGCAATACCTTTGGCTGCGCTTCTGGCTGCTTTATCCAGGCAAAAAATCATGTTTAGATGCCGGTCATCAACAGTCGGATAGGTGTGGTTGGGCTCCGCAATAGCCCTCTCACTTCCACACTTATCCTCCCTACATCACCGCTTGGACCATTGCAAGAGAGACAGAGGTCCTCAGCACATGCACCCCTGACGTCCTGGAAGAGCGCGTGGCTTGGCGTGACTTACCAGAGCGAGTGCTTGCTTCCTGCCTCTGGCACAGCACAGGCACAAAAAATGTTTTAGCCAGTAGGATCCAGCGCTCATGGAGGGAACAAGTGCTCGCTCTGTAAACTCATGCTGGGCCCCGTGCATAGCCAAGATGTGCTGAGGACCTCTGTCTCTGGCAGCAGTCCAAGTGGTGACATAGGGAGGATAGGCTTGGTAGCATGGGGGGGGGGGGTCATTATGAAGCCTTATCCGACTGTCGCTGACCGGCATTAAGGAATAATTTCCACTTGGATAAGACAGCCAGAAGCACAGCCAAAGGTATTGCATTACATGTGTTCACAACAGTAAGCAAATGTGGGTAGTCTAGGGGGTAAACCACTGGTGACTGATGCACTTTAAGATAAAGTTACAACAGCATATGTTTGTACTCTGTTTACCCAATAGTGACAACTTCCCTTAGGTTCTGTTTGGCCTGATTTCCATTAAGGTATGTCCACATAATACATATCTGCTCCATATGTTATGCAACTGATCTGTGAAAGATTTTAAATACATATTATTTTTGTTTTTATTCACACGGCAGATATCTGATAATTTTCTGCAAATGATCAGCAGTGGATCTGCATTAAGTAAACTCACTCTAGTGGAAATGTATATATTTTTTTTTTAGCCTAAATTGAAAAAAAATTTAAGTTACAAAACATAATAGCAAGTTACAAAAAGTTATTGCTATGTTCATTGTATATAAGTGATTTTTTGTAAATTGGTTTCTCTCAGCTGGAGATAGAGCTGAGGTATTCCATGGTCACCACATATCACATTCATGTCATCATAGAAGCAATGCAAGAATTTCTAGTCTCGGTACTAAATCTAGTTAAATACTTTAAAATGAAGATGTACTACTCCACAAAAAATGTGTTATGGTTGTTTTCCCCTTCCTGCTTTTTTTCAACAAAAAAGCATTTTTTTTTTAAAAGCATGACCAATTTCAAAGTGAGGAATCACATTGAGCTGATCTGTAAAATATTAACATGATAAAATACCCCATAAAGCATTCAGAAGATGAAAACACAACATAAAGGAAATCAGGATGTCAAAAAATGTTCATTAGCTATTGACACGATGGAAGATTTACAGATCTAATAGAATTGTCAACTCTTGTGAGTCAAAATTCATATGGATTCAATTGCATTATGAAGAGTTCCTGAATTTGTGCCTCAAAGGTTTTATTGGGAGATCAATACCTAAAGGTGCATATTTAGTATTATCTAAGTGTGTTATGGTTGGATACATATGGTAGCAATGGTGAAGTCACAACTATTAATATTTTGATAGAACTAAAATTTAAAAATGATACATTGAATATTGACTGACAAATAAATCATATACTAAGAAAGAGCTGTTGGAATCAAATGAAATGTTTTACATTCATGAATGTAATTATCATATACTACATGCCTAGATATGAGATGAGACACGGTTGGGCATGGAGACAAACAGATTCTGTATGACATTCAGCGGCACATTTAATTTTGCAGCTGGGCCTGTAGATCCTGTACACCTAAAGGTTGCTGAAGCTAGGTTTCAATCCATGGATAATTGGTGATAAATCTGGGTCTGGGCAGGATAAGTAAGTGTAGCTTTGCTATTAATACGCAACACATTTGACTGCAGGATGTACTGCACAACTGTTAGTGTCCCTTCTATCACTACTAGAGGTGAGGCCTCCATACTCCAACCCAAGTGTCTTCTGGTCAAACAGAACATGGATTAGCCACTTAAGATCATATAGTTCGAGTCCTTTGAAGTCCAGGTTTCTCGCTCGCAACACCACTGCAAATGAAGACAATGGTCGGTGGATAACAATGGCGGGACACATAAGGCTCTGTGACACAAAATTTCCTTTTGCCAAGTGCCTGGAAATGGTCTGTGATAGTGGTGTGTAATAAGGGTGCCACCTGTGTCTAAATGGGGAACGAGACCACCACAGTGAAAAATAAAAAAGTTATAGGGGTCAGAAGATGACAATTTTAAACATATAAATTTTCCTGCATGAAGTTATGATTTTTTCCAGAAGTACGACAAAATCAAACCTATACAAGTAGGGTATAATTTTAACCGTATGGACCTACAGAATAAATATCAGGTGTCATTTTTACCGAAAAATGTACTACGTAGAAACGGAAGCCCACAAAAGTTACAAAATTGCGTTTTTTTTTTCAATTTTGTCTTACAATGATTTTTTTTCCGTTTCACCGTAGATTTTTGGGCACAATGACTGACGTCATTACAAAGTAGAATTAGTGATGCAAAAAACGAAAATGCAAAAACAGAAAACCCCCGGTCCTTAACCCCTTAAGGACCGGGGGTTTTTCCGTTTTTGCATTTTCGTTTTTTGCTCCTTGCCTTTAAAAAATCATAACTCTTTCAATTTTGCACCTAAAAATCCATATGATGGCTTATTTTTTGCGCCACCAATTCTACTTTGTAATGACGTCAGTCATTTTGCTCAAAAATCTACGGTGAAACGGAAAAAAAAATCATTGTGCGACAAAATTGAAAAAAAAACCGCTGCTTTGTAACTTTTGGGGGCTTCCGTTTCTACGTAGTACATTTTTGGGTAAAAATGACACCTTATATTTATTCTGTAGGTCAATACGATTAAAATGATACCCTACTTATATAGGTTTGATTTTGTCGGACTTCTGGAAAAAATCATAACTACATGCAGGAAAATTAATACGTTTAAAATTGTCATCTTCTGACCCCTATAACTTTTTTATTTTTCCGTGTATGGGGCAGAATGAGGGCTCATTTTTTGCGCCGTGATCTGAAGTTTTCAATGGTACCATTTTTGCATTGATAGGACTTATTGATCGCTTTTTATTCATTTTTAAATGATATAAAAAGTGACCAAAAATGCACTATTTTGGACTTTGGAATTTTTTTTATTTTTTATTTTTATAATTCGGACATTTCCACACCCGGTGATACCATACATGTTTATTTTTATTTTTATTTACACTGTGTTTTTTTTTTATTGGAAAAGGGGGGTGATTCAAACTTTTAATAGGGGAGGAGTTAAATGATCTTTATTCACTTTTTTTTTTCACTTTTTTTTTGCAGTGTTATAGGTCCCATAGGGACCTATAACACTGCACACACTGATCTCCTATGCTGATCACTGGTTTCTCATAAGAAACCAGTGATCAACAATTCTGCCGCATGACTGCTCATGCCTGGATCTCAGGCACTGAGCAGTCATTCGGCGATCGGACAGCGAGGAGGCAGGTAGTTGCCCTCCCGCTGTCCTGTCAGCTGTTCGGGATGCCGCGATTAGCCGCGGCTATCCCGAACAGCCCGACTGAGTTAGCCGGCCACTTTCACTTTCACTTTTAGCCGCGCGGCTCAGCTCTGCACGCTATTAGAGGCGGGTCCCGGCTTCACTATGACGCCGGGCCCGCCGTGATATGACGTGGGGTTACTGTGTAACCCCGCATTATATCAGGAGAGCAGGACCAAGGGCGTACCTGTACGCCCTTGGTCCTTAAGGGGTTAAGGGGTTAATAGTCCCCCATGGGACTAAAAATTTTGTAAAGAATATAATAAAAAAAAGTTAATAAATGCGATTTAACCTCTTACCAAATAAAAATTTTAATCATCCCCTTTTTCCCATAAAAAAAATAAAATAAAATATGTAAACAAAAATAAACAGAGACATATGTGGTAAATGTGTGTTAATGTCTGAATTATAAAAATATAATATTAATTAAACCACAGGATCAATGGTATATAAGTAAAAAAAAAAACTAGTACAGCCTTGATAGAAGAATATAATCAGAGCACTCACCAGGTGGATATTCAAAGGTGTGTCTTCTTTCTTATTGAATAAAATCCAGCGGCATACACAGGAAGGGAGTAGGTGAACTGGCGTGCAGGGCGGAAGGAGAGAGGCAATGGACCATTGTGCGTACGTAGCGCTTTGTCAGGCCGTATATCATGCTGCAAGTGGGAGTGCTCTTAAACCTGCATGTGCAGGTGTCTCTATGGTAACAGGTAAACACAATACAACAAATATATATATATATATATATATATATATATATATATATAAACACATAGAAATAACAATTAACATTAAAAGTAGGGATGAGAGAATCAGATCTGACAAATCAAAATTCTTTACAAATTTCAGGAAAAGTTTGATTTGTAACAAATGTGAATATCGCCACGATTCGATTGCGTGAATCGCTTTATTAAACTCCATTTAGTGCAGCCAAGGCCCCAGGACATCTGAAATGGCAGATCCACATATGAGGACATGGGGCAAGGAATCTTGGGAAGGGGGGAACAAGGGTTGGCGGGATGACCCTGAATCACATGCAGCATGCAGCCTATCAGCAGCCAGCCACCCCTGTGATGTCACAGCCCTATATAAACGGCAGCCATCTTGCGGCCAGTCACATCAGCGTTCTATTGCAGAGAGAGAGAGGGACAGAGAGCAGTGTGTGTTGCACAGAAAAGCATTTTTACAGCGGCGATTCACCTCCCAGTCACATCAGCGTTCTATTGCAGAGAAGGGACAGAGAGCAGTGTATTGCATAGAAAACCTTTTTTACAGCAGCGATTCACCTCAAGCCCAAATCCAGCATAGAAGCACTGATAGGGAAGGGAGTGAGACTGAGAGAGAGAGTACAATTTTGGGTGTATTAAACAGCGACTATGTGCTTCAGCACTGGTGTGTACAACAACTGAAAAACTAATAGTAGCCAGCCAGTTAGGGTGAGCAGTATAACCAGTGTACCATTTTGTTCCTGTTAAAGTCTTAAGGGCCTAGATAATGTGAAAGGCCAGGTACAAAAGTACACACCTGCTGGTGTTGTAGACAGATACTGTTTTAAGTTTACTGGGGCGCATTGTCCTCCCCTCATAAGTGCATACCACATACCTACATCTAAGTGTTGTACCATTTTGTTCTTGTTAAAGTCTTAAAGGGGTACTCATGTGGAAAAATGTTTTTTTTTAAATCAACTGGTGCCAGAAAGTTAAACAGATTTGTAAATTACTTCTATTAAAAAATCTTAATCCTTCCAGTACTTTTTAGGGGCTGTACACTATACTACAGAGGAAATGATTTTATTTTTGGATTTCTCTAATGTCATGACCACTGTGCTCTCTGCTGACCTCTGCTTTCCATTTAAGGAACTGTCCAGAGCAGGAGAAAATGCCTATAGCAAACATATGCTGCTCTGGACAGTTCCTAAAATGGACAGCAGAGGTCAGCAGAGAGCACTGTGGTCATGACATCAGAGAAATCCAAAAAGCAAATAATTTCCTCTGTAGTATACAGCCCCCTAAAAAGTACTGGAAGGATTAAGATTTTTTAATCAAAGTAAGTTACAAATCTGTTTAACTTTCTGGCACCATTTGATTTAAAAACAAAAGTTTTCTGTGGGAGTACCCCTTTAAAGGTCTAGATTGTCAAGAATGGACAGGAAAGGAGTGCACACTATTTTTGCCCATTCCTCTGTCCCTGCCTACTTACATACATGTCCTAAACAACAGGTCCACAACCACGAAGACAGTCCATTCCTATATACATGAGGGGGCGTATTTGTCAAAATAATAAAGTACAATGACACAGACTAGGTCCAGGGACAGTAGGATAACAGACAGACTAACAAAGAAAGACTAAACACTCATACAATAAGTTTATTGTTAACTATCCACGTCTGAAGCCACTAGATGTCACAGTACAAAATCGCTAATACCAGAGAGAATAGTCAGAGAGAGGAGCAAAATGTTCAAAAATCCAGATATAACAAATACAGACGACAGCTAGCTAGAGTACAAACTGAGCTCTATAGCAGGCATTGACTGGGAGTAGACTGCCAGCTTATATGGAGCCAGAACAGGTGCTCCTTTCAAGGTCAGCTGACCAGTTAGACAGCCAGGCGTAACCCAGCAACAACAAACAACCTTTTAACCCTATAGGTTCTGACATAGATAATGTGAAAGGCCAGCCAAATGTACACACCTGCTGGTGTTGTAGACAAATGCTGTTTTAAGTGTACTGGAGCGCATTGTCCTCCCCTCATCAGTGAATACCACATACATACATCTAAGTGGTGTACCATTTTGTTCCTGTTAAAGTCTTAAGGGCTAGATATTTGTTGTAGACAAATACTGTTTTAAGCATATTGGAGAGTATTGTACTCCCCTCACATACGCACTAAGTATATCAGGCAGGTATATCAGGCAAGTACCAGGACATGCACAGAGGTCGCAGCAGACTAGGGGCGAGTGGCAGCAGGAGTCGCAGCGAGAGACTTGAGCTCCCGGTATTAGCTAGCGGTCGTGTCTCGACCAGCAACCCATCTGCCGTCATCGATTGGTTAACACGGTAATCCACTTCATCATAAGTGACATCTGACACCCCCAGTCAACAGTTGGTGGGTTCCTAAGACGCAACCCTCAGTTGGCATGGCCCGGGAGCAGTCCATGTCTTCCGATTGCCTCTGTTCCCTCATCCACAGAAGTATCTTATGCTGTGGGTTTAGCTACACTATATAGTGTGGACGATATACTAGAGGACAGTCAGCAGCTACTGCCCAGCCAAGAAGTGGAGGAGACATCAGCCAGAGACAACTAGATGATGATGAATCCGTTCACACTTGGGAGCAGGGTGCAGTAGGGGCTTCATCATCATCAGGAGAAGAGGTTTGCAGGTTGCCCGTTAGGCAGCAGCTGAGCCAGCAAGGTGGTAGCATGGTTGTCAGTCAGCATATTGGCAGAAGTGGAAAGTCTGGAGCCAAACGTGCCTGGGGTAGACCACCTACTTCACGGCAGCCTACCTTCCCGGGAGGTAGTGGAACAGGGGTTTCTGGAGTCGGCGGCAGTAACAGTCAATTAGTGCGGACTGTTGGTGGGAAAATCAGCTACTTGGCAGCGTGGCAGTTTTTCATCAAGCATCCGAAGAATGTTAACCTGGCCCCATGCAAGATGTGTCAGCAGAAGGTGAAGCGTTGCCAGGGTCCCAAAGTTGGCACCACAGCCCTGCATCAACATATGCAGCTTCAGCATAAAGCAGCCTGGGAGAACCATGACTCTGATGTGGTGGTCCAGCCTGCTGCATCACCCAGTGGCACGTCTCTCCCTGTTTCAGGCAGCCAAGGGTCCACCACCTCAGCCGAAGGGAGCTGTGTGTCATTCCCATCTTCTGTCGCTCCAGATGCTCCTGCTCCTCCTACTTTGAGTCAGTCATTCTGCCAGCAATCCCTCAGAAAGCCATGTCCAAGAGATAACATTATGTGCCCGGTAATCCAATGGCACAGAAGCTGAATGTGCTCCTGTCCAAGTTTCTAGGGCTGCAGTCCCTCCCTTTTCAAGTGGTGGACTCTGCACCTTTCAGATAACTGATTGCTTGTGCCGAGCCGAGGTGGAGAGTCCCAAGCCGTCATTGCTTTGCAAAGAAGACAGTACCAGAACTGCACAGTTTTGTGGAACAGAAGGTGGGACAGTCTTTGAGCCTGTCAGTGTGTACGAAAGTGCATGGCAGCATCGATGTGTAGATCTGTTAATATGGTCATGGACAATACATGTCCTTTACTGCCCACTGGGTAAATGTGGTTCCTGCACAGCCACAACAGCAACTTGGACAAGCCACGCAGCCAAGCTTCTGCCTCCAAGCTCTCAGGCCGTTGGTCCTGTGACAGTGTGAAACTCTGCCTGCTCATCCTCCACCGTGTCCTCAGCCTCCACTTCACGGAAAAGTCACAGTGCCCCTCCAGCATACCATGTGTGCAGGGCACGGGGGTGTCACTCTGTTCTTCACATGGTTTACCTTGCAAACGGAGTCACACAGGGGAAAAACTGCTAAAAGTCATTCATCAAGAAATCGAATCATGGCTTACTCCACAAAATTGGAAATGTAATGGTGAACGACAACAGGAAGAACATCTTGTCTGTGCTGTGTTACGAAGCCTGGCCTCACAGAAGCCGCCGCACGTGAATGATTTAAAGCGCTTTCTTTAAATAATTGAACTGCAGAAGCCACCAGAAACAGTTTATCCAGGTACACCTGCACACACACGCACCCTCATTTTTCCAAGGATATTTTGGTAAAAAAAACTTTTCTACCAAAATTTCCTTGGAAAAATGAGGGTGCGTGTTATAGGCTGGTGCGTGTTATACCCCGATAAATACGGTATGCATTAACTAAAACTTAACTTTTCTTAGGATAAAATATATGTACCCAAACATTTTTTTTAATCAAACAAAAGGAAAGGTGTGCAAAAAAAACAATATGTCAGTTCCCCCAAGTATTGATGTGATGTAAAGAGCTCTAAAAGGTGGAAGGGAACAACGTATCGTCCATTGTAACCGGTGGGGTTAAAAACTTCCGCTGTAAGGCTACTCTCGCATTATTAATTCCCTTCTTGGCAAGTGTTACTTGCCCTAAAAAGGGCGGCCCCACACAGGAACCTCTCGCCTATTTCCACCTACAAACACTGCCATTGTACAGGGTTTTTAGGTGGAAATAGAGAGAGTTTCCTGTGTGGAGCTGCCCTTTTAAGGGCAAGTAACACTAAGAATATCCTAAGTTAAGTCTTACGTAATGCATATTCTCAAAACTTTCTTGTGCACACTAATACGTTTCTTCTGCCTTCCTGCCTTAGCTACTATTCTGATCCTGCCACCTGCCTGATGCCACACGTCTGATGCCAAATTCTCCTTTTTTCACCCACCTTGGTCACCGGGTACTGTTTTTGCCAACCACCCCCCCCCACTATCAGGACCCCTGATGCTGCTTATGTCACCTCCAGGCTGTCTCATACTGCCACCATATGTTCTCCTCATGCTGCTGCTATTTCCAGGCTGTCTCATTCTGCAACTATATGGTCTCCTAATGCTTCTGCCACCTCCAGGCTGTGTCATTCAGCCACTATATGGTCTGCTGTTGCTGCCGGCAAATCCAGGCTGTGTCATTCAGCGACTATGTGGTCTCCTCATGCTTCTGCCACCTTCAGGCTGTGTCACTGTACCGCCATGTGGTCTCCTCATGCTGCTGGCACATTAAATAAAACTTTTTAGGTTCATCTATTTGAAATCTTCAAATTAAATGTTAAAAATATATTTAATCTTTTCAATTGTGAGGCGCTATGGTCTCGTATGGCTGTTGCCACCTCCATACTGGGTCATTCAGCCACTATATGGTCTGCTCCTGCTGCCCCCACCTCCACGCTGTGTTATTCAGGCACTACATGGTCTTCTCATTCTGCCGCCACCTCCACTCTGTGTCATTCAGCCACTATATGGTCTCCTCATACTGATGCCACCTCCAGGCTCTGTCAGTGTGCCACTCTGCAACAGTGATTCTAACAGTGATGCCTCTAATCTACATGTCATACTAAATACCAGTATTATTTACTAACCCAGCAGACACTATATGCGTATTACAGCAAGGCAAAGTGTTTTACACCCCTATTGAGGCTCTCTGTAGGACAGAAATAGCCATTTTAAATACAGATTCATTGCAAATAAATTCGGACCAAACCAAATTTTTTCGGAAAATTTGACGAATCTGCCGAATCGAAATTTTCAAAAATTTGCTGATCTCTCATTGCAGAAAGTAGTACAAGAAAAAACTTTTTTTGGGAGCGGTGTACTAATCCTTCCGTTGGTAACACTTTTGAATGAATAAAATTCACACTTACACTTGGTGAGTGGTTACTAGAACCACTCACCCACTTTCAAAAGCCTGTAGATACAACCAGTGATCTCTTATATCAGTCCTTTCTCCGCATCAATCCTCCTCGGCAAGTGACTCGTCACTCCGAATAATATAATGAAGAAACACAAAAACAAATATAGGAGAGCGGACAGGATCGATATTCATATGCAGCCACTTTACAACTTTCCAAGCGCAATTTTACTTACGTCGGCGAGAGGGGTTTTTCCGTCCTTAAACCCCCCTCAATCCGGCTAGCCTTCGAACAAGTTTGTTTCCACCACGCCGTCCAGATATATGGCACACCGTCAATCGATCACTTCTTTTTCGGATCCGTCCGAAATTTTTCTTTAAAATCACTGCAATGCACTTAACTTCATTCAAAATAATAATTTATTTCATAATCCATACAATCCGACGCGTTGCGGGGAGAAAATGCCCCTTCCTCAGGGATACCTATTCCTAACACAATTACTACTTTTATATGGATCTATGACCCCATGTTCACCCGGAAACATTAAAATACCAAAAATTTCTATTTTCTTTATACTCGCTCAATACATTCATTAAAACCATTCGGAATCAATGTATTTAGTTTAAAAATATAAAAACTTTCTCTCCTACATAAAATGGAGAATCTACGTAAACTTTCCGCTATCTGCTCCACGGGAATCACCCGTAGCAACCCTGGATCTGCATTATGATGTGTTAAAAAATGACGGGAAACACTATGCTTTAAATATTTATGCTTGATATTAAATCTATGCAAATTTATTCTTTTTCGAAGTGTTTGAGATGTGCGGCCCACATATTGGGTCCCACACGGACATTCGAGCACATAAATGACAAAATTGCTAGCACAATTTAATCTGGATTTTATAGGGATTTCCTCACCAGTGGACGCACTTTTTATTTTCTGTTTCCCGTTTTCTATATGTGAACAGGTACCACATCTCTTTTCGTTACATCTAAAAGATCCTTTCAGTGTTTCTTGTTCTTTTTTTGTTTTTTTATTCATTATATTAGTATTTACTCTAGGGTATGAAGGTGCAATTTCTTGTGCAACTGTTTTTGCTCGCCTATAAATGAACTTTGGCCTAAATTCATTAGTTCCTAGAGCTTCTTTTAAAAAAGGGTCTTGTTGTAATATATCCCAATTTTTTTAAAAAATAATTTCTATTTTTTTGGCATCTCTAGAATAACGAGATACAAATGCTGTACAATAATTTATTTTTTTCTCCTTTTTATCTTTTTTCTTATAGTTTAAACTTAGTTTTTTTATTTGATCTGTTCTTACGATAAGATCTGCTTTTTTTCTAGCGCCTTCAACAATTGATACGGGATAACCCTTATCTAGAAATCTATTCTCTATTAATTTAGCTTGATTTTCATAACTTTTATTTTCAGAACAGTTTCTTTTTATTCTGTTTAATTGTCCGAACGGAATATTCACCTTCCAATTTTTTTGATGACAGCTTTTAACCCCTTAAGGACACATGACGTACTGGAACGTCATGTGTCCACTCCCGATCTATAACGCGGGGCCACGGCGTGGCCCCGCGTCATAGCGGTTCGGGCCCGGCCTCTAACAACGGCCGGGACCCGTGGCTAATAGCGCGCGGCATTGATCGCTGTGCCGCGCGCTATTAACCCTTTAGACGCGGCGTTCAAAGTTGAACGCCGCGTCTAAAGTGAAACCGAAAGCATGCCGGCTAGCTCAGTGGGCTGTTCGGGATAGCCGCGGTGAAATCGCGGCATCCCGAACAGCTGACAGGACAGCGGGAGGGCCCCTACCTGCCTCCTCGCTGTCCGATCGCCGAATGACAGCTCAGTGCCTGAGATCCAGGCATGAGCAGTCATGTGGCAGAATCATCGATCACTGGTTTCTTATGAGAAACCAGTGATCAATGTAAAAGATCAGTGTGTGCAGTGTGATAGGTCCCTATGGGACCTATAACACTGCAAAAAAAAAAGTGCAAAAAAAAGTGAATAAACATCATTTAACCCCTTCCCTATTAAAAGTTTGAATCGACCCCCTTTTCCCATAAAAGAAAAAACACAGTGTAAATAAAAATAAAAATAAACATAAATGGTATCGCCGCGTGCAGAAATGTCCGAATTATAAAAATATATCGTTAATTAAACCGCACGGTCAATGGCGTGCGCGCAAAAAAATTCCAAAGTCCAAAATAGTGCATTTTTGGTCACTTTTTATATCATGAAAAAATGAATAAAAAGCGATCAATAAGTCCTATCAATGCAAAAATGGTACCGTTAAAAACTTCAGATCACGGCGCAAAAAATTAGCCCTCATACCGCCCCATACACGGAAAAATAAAAAAGTTATAGGGGTCAGAAGATGACAATTTTAAACGTATAAATTTTTCTGCATGAAGTTATGATTTTTTCCAGAAGTGCGACAAATTCAAACCTGTATAAGTAGGGTATCATTTTAATCATATGGACCTACAGAATAAAGGTAAGGTGTCATTTTTACCGAAAAATGTACTACGTAGAAACGGAAGCCCCCAAAAGCTACAAAATGGCGTTTTTTTTTTTCAATTTTGTCTCACAATGATTTTTTTTCCCGTTTCACCGTAGATTTTTGGGCACAATGACTGACGTCATTACAAAGTAGAATTGGTGGTGCAAAAAATAAGCCATCATATGGATTTTTAGGTGCAAAATTGAAAGAGTTATGATTTTTTAAAGGCAAGGAGCAAAAAACGAAAATGCAAAAACGGAAAAAACCCCGGTCCTTAAGGGGTTAAAATGCAGATAGCCATTCGAGACAATAGATTTAAAGTGCGTGCGAGTATTAATTTTATTTTCTTTTATATATATTTCTAAATCCAAAAAAGTAATATTTTCTTTATCTATATGTTCAGTAAATTTAAGGCCCCATTGATTATTATTTAATTCATTAAAAAACTCATAGAAACTATTTTTACTCCCTTCCCAAATTAAAATCAAATCGTCTATATATCTTTTGTAAAATTTTATATGTTTATAGTAAGGACTGTTCTCTATGCACATTTCTTCTACTTTTCCCATATAAAGATTTGCAAAAACTGGTGCGCATTTCGTGCCCATCGCAGTTCCGTGATGTTGAATAAAAAACTGATCCTCAAATGTAAAATAATTATGACTTAAAATGAAACTCAAACTTTTTACTATAAAATCCTTCTGACCATCCGGCATTAAGATATCCATATCCAACATTTCTTTGATGACTCTCACTCCTATTCCCTGTGGGATATTCGAATAGAGAGATACTACATCCATTGTAATTAACCACAAATTTTCGCTCCAATCATATTCCTGTAAATATCCCAATAATTGTCCTGAATCTCTCAGGTACGATGGGAGAGATGTGACATAATTTTGTAAGATGCGATCCACATATTCTCCCAACCTACTTGTGAGGGAATTTACTCCCGCAATTATAGGTCTTCCAGGAGGACAAAGGGGATTTTTTTGCAATTTTGGGAGAAAGTAAAAATAGAGGGTAGCTGGATTTTGAATCAATATATAATCTTTTTCGTTTTTATTCAGTACTCCCTTCTCTGTACCTTCCTGTATTAATATTTCTAATTCTTTTCTAAATTTTGGTAACGGATCTGATACTAACTTACTTTGCCAATTTTTTACAAATAATTCATCATTAACAAAACTTGGTTTCTGTTTGATTTGTAAACCCTTGGGGACTATACCATACTTTCTACAATATTCCAAATATTTCATATCAATATCATGTCGCATATAATCTTCCATTGTTCTTATTAGTTGTACTTCTTTTTCTCCATTATACATTACACCCTCTAAAGTATTTTTAATAATACCCTCCATACAATTCAAACTTAATTTTTTCACATTACACATTGAATGTTCCCAGCCTCCCATATAGTTCAAAAACTGTTGGAAGCGAGCCCCTGTTCCAAAACATACTTGATTTACGAAAATTGGAGGTAGAAAATGAGGGTTCTCGTGCAACGATCAGATGGGAGAAAGAACATAAAATGTTAGAAAAAGAGAGGAAAACAAAAGATCGCTTAAAGAAAATCGAGAAATAGTAATAAAAAAAGCTGATAAGGGGGGGGGGAATTGTTATAGTGAACAAAAATTACTATTGCGATGAATCTCTAAGAATTATTGAAGATGAAATGTATTATAAAAAATTACCCTCAGATCCATTACCAAAATTTTGAAAAGAATTCGAAATATTAATACAGGAAGGTACAGAGAAGGGAGTACTGAATAAAAACGAAAAAGATTATATATTGATTCAAAATCCAGCTACCCTCTATTTTTACTTTCTCCCAAAATTGCAAAAAAATCCCCTTTGTCCTCCTGGAAGACCTATAATTGCGGGAGTAAATTCCCTCACAAGTAGGTTGGGAGAATATGTGGATCGCATCTTACAAAATTATATCACATCTCTCCCATCGTACCTGAGAGATTCAGGACAATTATTGGGATATTTACAGGAATATGATTGGAGCGAAAATTTGTGGTTAATTACAATGGATGTAGTATCTCTCTATTCGAATATCCCACAGGGACTAGGAGTGAGAGTCATCAAAGAAATGTTGGATATGGATTTCTTAATGCCGGATGGTCAGAAGGATTTTATAGTAAAAAGTTTGAGTTTCATTTTAAGTCATAATTATTTTACATTTGAGGATCAGTTTTTTATTTAACATCACGGAACTGCGATGGGCACGAAATGCGCACCAGTTTTCGCAAATCTTTATATGGGAAAGAAGAAGAAATGTGCATGGAGAACAGTCCTTACTATAAACATATAAAATTTTACAAAAGATATATAGACGATTTGATTTTAATTTGGGAAGGGAGTAAAAATAGTTTCTATGAGTTTTTTAATGAATTAAATAATAATCAATGGGGCCTTAAATTTACTGAACATATAGATAAAGAAAATATTACTTTTTTGGATTTAGAAATATATATAAAAGAAAATAAAATTAATACTCGCACGCACTTTAAATCTATTGTCTCGAATGGCTATCTGCATTTTAAAAGCTGTCATCAACAAAATTGGAAGGTGAATATTCCGTTCGGACAATTAAACAGAATAAAAAGAAACTGTTCTGAAAATAAAAGTTATGAAAATCAAGCTAAATTAATAGAGAATAGATTTCTAGATAAGGGTTATCCCGTATCAATTGTTGAAGGCGCTAGAAAAAAAGCAGATCTTATCGTAAGAACAGATCAAATAAAAAAACTTAGTTTAAACTATAAGAAAAAAGATAAAAAGGAGAAAAAAATAAATTATTGTACAGCATTTGTATCTCGTTATTCTAGAGATGCCAAAAAAATATAAATTCTTTAAAAAAAAATTTGGGATATATTACAACAAGACCCTTTTTTAAAAGAAGCTCTAGGAACTAATGAATTTAGGCCAAAGTTCATTTATAGGCGAGCAAAAACAGTTGCACAAGAAATTGCACCTTCATACCCTAGATTAAATACAAATATAATGAATAAAAAAATAAAAAAAAGAACAAGAAACATTGAAAGGATCGTTTAGATGTAACGAAAAGAGATGTGGTACCTGTTCACATATAGAAAACGGGAAACAGAAAATAAAAAGTGCGTCCACTGGTGAGGAAATCCCTATAAAGTCCAGATTAAATTGTGCTAGCAATTTTGTCATTTATGTGCTCGAATGTCCACACATGTGGGCCGCACATCTCAAACACTTTGAAAAAGAAGACATTCGCATAGATTTAATATCAAGCATAAATATTTAAAGCATAGTGTTTCCCATCATTTTTTAACACATCATAATGCAGACTCAGGGTTGCTACGGGTGATTCCCGTGGAGCAGATAGCGGAAAGTTTACGTAGATTCTCCATTTTATGTAGGAGAAAAAGTTTTTATATTTTTAAACTAAATAAATTGATTCCGAATGGTTTTAATGAATGTATTGAGCGAGTATAAAGAAAATAGAAATTTTTGGTATTTTAATGTTTCGTCCAATGGACAATTGTTTCCGGGTGAACATGGGGTCATAGATCCATATAAAAGTAGTAATTGTGTTAGGAATAGGTATCCCTGAGGAAGGGGAATTTTCTCCCCGCAACGCGTCGGATTGTATGGATTATGAAATAAATTATTATTTTGAATGAAGTTAAGTGCATTGCAGTGATTTTAAAGAAAATTTTCGGACGGATCCGAAAAAGAAGTGATCGATTGACGGTGTGCCATATATCTGGACGGCGTGGTGGAAACAAACTTGTTCGAAGGCTAGCCGGATTGAGGGGGGTTTAAGGACGGAAAAACCCCTCTCGCCGAAGTAAGTAAAATTGCGCTTGGAAAGTTGTAAAGTGGCTGCATATGAATATCGATCCTGTCCGCTCTCCTATATTTGTTTTTGTGTTTCTTCTCATCTCTCATTAAAAGCAATGACCTAAAATGTGAGTGGGCGACAACAGTCATGTAGCAATCTTAGGGAGTAATGAATACTCTCATTTTGTTGCGTTTGTCTAAACCGAGCTGACCTAATGCTTTAGTGTGGAGAATCTCTCTGCTTGAGTCAACGCTTAAGCCCTATCATATCATATGATACTTCACCTGAGCCTTACTCCATTCTGTGTGCCAGGTCAGTCAGTTCCATCACTGTGACACTTTTCCTTTTTTCTGTGGTGTTCTCCTGGTATTTTGCATTGACACAGGTTTTCTGTTTAATTTTAGCATACAGTATCACTCTGTATCTGAGTAGGATGTATCACCATTGTAATGCCTGAGTTATTTCTGTGCCAGCTGTGATTAGGTAAGTGGCCCGTCATGGGGCACTTTTTGGCTGACATTTCTCTTTTTTTCATTTTTCCTGGGTTTCTGATGGATATCTCTGTATTTTTGGGAGTCTTTCTGTATCTATAGGGTCATTATGTAGCCTTGTGTCTGTATATCTTAAGATAAGAGGACATTATCCGTGACATTAGGTTGCTATACTTCTTGTAGCTCTCTATGATTGGTAAGCTTCTTATGACCATATGTATATCTTTATTTAGAATTTTATTTTTGGGATTCTGTTGAGTCACACGGGTTTTTCTTTACAGTGTCTACATCACAGATTCAGCATAATATTCATGCAGAAGACCAATAATGGTCTCACATGCATGATGCTATATTTGCTCTCTGTCTGAGATGCTGTTTGATGATTGCTACTATGTAATAACTTGTGCAACCTACTCTCTGTGACTTACTCTGTCACCTATTTATTGTCCTACTCTGACTAAACATTGACTCCCACCTAAACATACCTATACACCAGACTGGTTGACATCTACTAACCCGTTGTACTAACATGATTGACATCATTCTGCGGTGTCCCGGTACTGCATCCTATACGGTACCTGTTTGTAGGTCCCCATAGCCAGAGTCCCTAGGACGTCGGGGTCCTTTGTATAGTCCACCCTTAGTCACCTCTCACCCCTATAGTCATTGCTCTAGTCATATGCTCCTTATTTGTGGAAGTTTAACTGTATAAAATGTATATAAATAGTTAATTACCTGTGAGAAGCGTAGCAGGTAAATCAGGTAAACTCCATGGTATTTCTGCTTGAGGACCTTCGGAGGTCCTTGTGACATAATTCACTAATTTCCTTTGTGACGGTGAGTGACAGATGGCTGGACCAATCAAAACGGCACCGCCCCTGCCCATATAAGGGTGCGGTGGCCATTAATCTCTCTCTTGGTTCCTGGCTGTTGACGAGAAAGGATCTGTGCTTCTGTCATCAGTGAGTCTAGGCCTCAGCCTTGCGGCGATGGCTGTTCTATTCCAAATTGTGAGTGTATCAATCCCTAAACACTCTGCAAGACCACCGGACCTTATCTATCCCCTAAATCCGGACGGATCTTCGCAATATACCCTGAATTCAGAGACTATTATCTAAAGTCAAGGTCCGCAACATCTGTCAGTCATTGAAGTATTTAGAGACTGTTTAATTGAGACGGTTACTACTCTGTGGATGTACCGCAAGCTGTTGAGTAAAGTTTATGCAAGTTCAAATTCAACTACCTTGTGGACCTTCAGTCTTTATTCTTATGCACCTGTCTTTACTGGGAAGGGCGGCGATAGGCCGGAGAATCATCTCAGCATACTAGCCCTCAGCCTGGAGTCACGAACTATAAGGTTAACATTAACCCCTGATATACCAAAGCAAATCCCTGACTGTACTACCCCTACCCCTGAGGCCTACCAAAAAGCAAAGAACTTTATTGATGTACTGTGATTTATACTCCGGAGTAAGGGGTTGCGCGCACGGTGCTGTGTGGAGGAAGTGCGTATGTAAAGTAATGGGGGAGGGCTGTGAAAAGAAGAACTGAAGTTAGCGCGGGCCCTCCTGCACATGTGATCTAGAGACCCCGCCCACCGAAGCTCTCGGTGCCACGGCGGCCATTTTGTTGGAGTCTAGTGCCGAAAACAAACAAAGAGAGGCAGTTCAGCGCAGGAAAAGGCGCAGAGTGCGACAGCAAGTTAGAAGCTTTAAAGAGCCGTAACAGTGCAGGACTGTGAGACACCAGATTGTTGAACTGAAATCTTATATAGAGTCATTCCAGTGGCCGATCAACGCCCTCAAATTTCAATTAAAGGCTGTTGAGTTTCAAGTCACCGCTCTCAAATTTGAAATCTACGCTCTCAAGTTCCAGATTAAAGAACAGCTGCGTATCTCCTCGGGACTTAAGAATTCAAGATCTATTTAAAGGGCCAGCGTACCAAACACAAAAATGTCAGAACCTGCAGCACCACAGTCCCCATCTGAACAACAAGAGAGCAATGCTCCAGTGGCCCCATCAATGGGGTCTCCACCCCAAATCAGAAGGGTGTTGCCGCCTTCACCAATACCGTCTACCTCACAAAGACGTGCTTTACCTGCGATTCCAGAAAGACCTCCATCACCGGTAGAGCAGGACCCAGCCAGTCCACCTCCAGTCTCTCCCTATGTGTTGGGAGCCCCTGTTGCTGCACCTGTCTTCTTGGGGAATCCTGTGCTTCCCACCTACAGTGGTGACCCTTTTACGTTGAGAGACTTTAAAGAAAAGTTTTACAGCCTCTTTGGATTTTATACATTACCCCCTCACCAACAGATACAACTGCTTCTGGGACAGCTACAGGGACCAGCCTTGCTGTTCCCTCCCCTAAAGAATTATTATATACTGTGGTTTCAGCTCCACTATTCCTGAGGACGAGCTAATAGAGAACAGTCAGCAGCTACTGCCCAGCCAAGAAGTGGAGAAATCCGCTGCTACCTCCGCTAGGCGGGCAAGTAGTGATGAGGAGATTGATGTGGGAGGCGGTGTTGCCAGGGTTCAGGGTCCTGAAGCAGACATTGTTGAGGAACCTGAGGAGAACATCAGTGACATGCAGACACTTGTTGATGATGATGAAGCTGATCGCAATTGGGAGCCGGGTGCAGAACGGGCTTCATCATCATCAGGAGAAGAGATTTGCAGGTTGCTCGTGAGACAGCAGCTGAGCTAGCAAAGCGGTAGCATGGTTGGCAGTCAGTATGGTGGCAGAAGTAGAAATTATGGAGCCAAAGGTGCCCAGCGGAGACCACCTGCTTCGCGGCAGCCTATCTTCCCGGGAGGTAGTGGAACAGGGGTTCCTGGAGTCGGCGGCAGTAGCAGTCAATTAGCGTGGACTGTTGGTGGGAAAATCAGCTACTCGGCGGTGTGGCAGTTTTTCATCAGGCATCCGGAGGAGGTTCACATAGCCACATGCAAGATATGCTGGCAGAAGGTAAAGCGTGGCCAGGGTCCCAATGTTGGCACTAAGGCCCTGCATCAACATATGCAGAACTGATGGCTTGTGCCAGGCCGAGGTGGAGAATGCCAAGCCGTCATTTCTTTGCGAAGAAGGCAGTACCAGCCCTGTACAATTTTGTGGAAGAGAAGGTGGTCCAGTCCTTGAGCCTATCGGTGTGCACCAAAGTGCACCCAAGAGCACGGCAGTGCCGACGCCTGAAGCTGTAACTACGGTCAGGGACAATACATATCCTTTACGGCAGACTGAGTGAATGTGGTTCTTGCACAGCCACAAACCCAATTTGGAAAAGTTACGCAGCTTCCTCCTCCATGCTCTCAGCCCGTTGGTCCTGTGACAGTGTGCGACTCCACCTCCACAGCCTCCACTGCCCAGACAAGTCTCAGGGGCCCTTCAGCATACCATGTGTGCAGGGCACGGCGGTGTCACGCTGTTCTTCACATGGTTAGCCTTGGCGAAAAGAGTCACTCAGGGGAGGAACTGCTAAAAGTCATTCATAAAGAAATCGGATCATGGCTTACTCCACCAAAACTGTAAATGGGAACCATGGTGACTGGCAACGGGAAGAACATCTTGCATGAGCTGTGACTGGGAAGGCTGAGCCCTGCATGGCACACATATTCAATCTGGTTGTAAAGCAGTTCCTGAAGTGTTCCCCCATTTGCAAGACATCCTAACAATGGGAAGGAAACTTTGCATGCACTTCAGCCACTAGTACACCGCAAAGCACACCCTGCTTGAGCTGCAGTGTCAGATTGGTATCCCGTAGAGGAGCTAGAGGGTTAATAGAAAGGTGAGACAGATGACCCAGACACACCATGGCACAAATGGCATGATGCATGTCCACCTGCTTGCGTAATGACAGCCGAATTGTCACCATTCAGCAGCAGGATTACTTCTGGATCTCCACCTTATTGGACCCTCGCTACTGCCACAAAATAGGGGCCTTTTTTTACACCTACAGAGAGGGACGACAAAATGACCTACTACAGAGGCATCCTATGTAGTCAGTTGGCTGATACCTATTGGCACCATCGTCCATACTCTCGCAGGTCTGAATCGGGGGGTGCCCCCTGCGCTCACCTTCCTCTGTCATGGCTGCTGTGGGGTGGCAGAAGAAGTACCAGCTCCATCAGCAGCAGCCTACAGTCCACAGTCGCTGATGAGTAGCTTTCTTCACCCGCATATTGAAGCAACTCATCAGCAGTAGGTAGACCTGGAGCAGGACTTGAACCATCAGGTGGTGGCATACCTTGACATGCCCATGCCAACAAACCTTGAAGATCTGCTGGACTTCTGGGGAGCCAAACTTGATTTGTGGCCGCAACTAGCAGAGTTTTCCCTGGAAAGCTGTCCTGCACAGCCAACAGTGTGCCATCAGAGCGGGTGTTTAGTGTGGCGGGGGCCATAGTCACCCTATGGAGAACTCGTCTGTCCACGAAAAATGTGGAGAGACTGACCTTTGTGAAGATGAATCAGGCATGGATCAGCCAGGATTTCCAACCACCAATGCCTGGTGCATGAGAGTAGTTTGACCATGGTGCCACACCAACACTTCCCAAATATGGATAGTGCATAACAGATTTATGGCGTTGCTCCCCAGTTACAAACATTCCTCCGCATCAGACCTTTTTTAACTCACCTTCGTCTCCAGGTACTGGTATTGCCACCACTCTGTCACCGCGTCACTTTAAGGACTCCTGATGCTGCTGCTGCCACCTCCAGGCTGTCTCATTCAGCCACTATATGGTCTCTTCTCATGCTTCAGCCAAATCCAGACTGTGCCATTCAGACACTACATTGCCTCCCCATGCTGCCACAAACTTCAGGCAGTCAATCAGCCACTATATGGTCTCCTCATACTGATGCCATCTCCAGGCTCTATCATTGTGCCGCCATGTGACATGTGACACCATGTTAAATTTGGTCCTTTGTACCCACACGCTGGGGCCCAGGGCACTAAAACTTGTGAGTTAAAATTTCAGTTTCAAAATCCTCAATTTCAATTTCCTCAATTTCAAAATCTTAAATTTCAATGGTCTCTTCATGCTTCTGCCAACTCCAGGCTGTACCATTCAGACACTATATGGTCTCCTCATGCTTCAGTCAACACCAGGCTGTGTCATTCAGCCAGTATATGGTTTACTGATGCTGCTGGGCCTGGGCCTAAAAAAATTAAAAAAAAACATTTTATGCTAGCAATAGCTACTATAAATCTTCAATTTAAATTTCAAAATTTATCTTTTAATCTTCGGGATTGTGAAGCCCTAGTGTCTACTCATGCTGCTGCCAACTCCAGGCTGTGCCATTCAGACATTATATTGTCTCCCCATGCTGCCACAAACTCCAGGCAGTAATTCAGCCACTATATGGTCTACTCATGCTTCAGCCACCACCAGGCTGTGTCCTTCATCCAATATATGGTTTACTGATGCTGCTGGGCCTGGGCCTAAACATTTTTTTATGGTAGCAATAGCTACCATAAATTTTCAATTAAAATTTAAAAATTCATCTTTTAATCTTAGGGATTGTAAAGCCCTAGTGTCTACTCATGCTGCTGCCAGCTCCAGGCTGTGTCATTCAGCAACTATATGGTCTCCTCATGCTGCCAACACCTCCACACTGTGTCATTCAGCCACTATATGGTCTCCTCATGCTGCCAGCTCCACACTGTGTCATTCAGCAATTATAAGGTCTCCTCATGCTGCCAACACCATCCACACTGTGTCATTCAGCCACTATATGGTCTCTTCATGCTGCCAACACTTCCACGCTGTGTCATTTGGCCACTATATGGTCTCATACTGATTACACCTCCAGAGACTGTCATTGTGCCGCTCTGCGGCAGTGATTATGAAAGAGATGCCTGTAATTTGCATGTCATACAGTATTATTTCACTACCCCAGCACACTCCATATGTGTGTTAGAAAAAAGCAAAGTGTTCTACACCCCTATTGAGGCTCTCTGTACACCAGAAATAGTAATTTTAACCCCTTAAGGACCAAGCCCATTTTCACCTGAAAGACCAGAGCATTTTTTGCACATCTGACCACTGTCGCTTTAAACATCAATAACTCTGGGATGCTTTTACTTTTTATTCTTATTCTGAGATTGTTTATTCGTGACATATTCTACTTTTTGTCAGTGGTAAATTTTTGTCAATACTTGCATCATTTCTTGGTGAAAAATTGATGAAAAGCTCTCTGCTTGTAAGGAAAATAGACATTCCCAAAAAATTATATACTGATTCACATATAAAATATGTCTACTTTATGTTTGCATCATAAAGTTGACATGTTTTTACTTTTGGAAGACATCAGAGGGCCAGAGGACTTCAAAGTTCAGCAGAAATTTTCCAATGTTTCACAGAATTTTCAAAATCTGAAGTTTTCATGGATAAGTTCAGTTTTGAAGTGGATTTGAAGGGCCTTCATATTAGACATACCCCACAAATGATCCCATTATAAAAACTGCACCACTCAAAGTATTCAAAATGACATTCTGTAAGTGTGTTAACCCTTTAGGTGTTTCCCAGGAATAGCACCAAAGTGAAGGAGTGATCTTGTAGACACAGTTTTTGAATTTTTGCAAGGGGTAAAAGGAGAGAAATCTTCCTAAAATTTGTAATCCAATTTCTCTTGAGTAAGGAAATACCTCATATGTGTGTGTCAAGTGCTCTGTGGGTGCACTACAAGGCTCAGAAGGGAAGGAGCGACAATGTGGTTTTGGAGAGTGAGTCTTTCTGTAATGGTTTTCGGGGGGAATTTCACATTTAGGAAGCCTCTATGGTGCCAGAACAGTAAGAAACCCCCCACATGGCATACTATTTTGGAAACTACACCCCTCAAGGAACGTAACAAGGGGTAAAGTGATCCTTAACACCCCACAGGTGTTTGATGACTTTTCGTTAAAGTTGGATGTATAAATTATAATTTTTTTCACTAAAATGCTTGTTTTCCCCCAAATTTTAGATTTTTACAAGGGGTAATAGTAGATATTGCCTCCCAAAATTTGTAACCCCATCTCTTCTAAGTATGATAATACACCATGTGTGGACGTCAAGTGCACTGCCTGCGGGTGCACTACAATGCTCAGAAAAGAAGGAGTCACATTTGGCTTTTGGAAAGCAAATTTTGCTGAAATGGTTTTTCTGGGGGCATGTCCCATTTAGGAAGCCCCTAAGGTGCCAGGAGAAAAAAAAACACATGGCATACTTTTTTGGAAACTACAACCCTCAAGGAACATAACAAGGGGTACAGTAGTCTTAACACCCCACAGTTGTTAGACTTTTCGTTAAATTTGGATGTGTAAATAATTTTTTTTTTCACCAAAATGCTTGTTTTCCCCCAAATTTTACATTTTTACAAGAGGTAAAAGTAGAAAATGCCCCCCAAAATTTGTAACCTCATATCTTCTGAGTATGGTAATACTCCATGTGTGAACGTCAAGTGCACTGTGGGCGCACTACAATGCTCAGAAGAGAAGGAGTCACATTTGCAAATTTTGCTGAAATGGGGGTGGGGGGGGCATGTCACATTTAGGAAGCATTATGGTGCCAGGACAGCAAAAAACTAAAAACAAATGGCATATTTTGGAAACTACACCCCTCAAGGAACGTAACAAGCAGTACAGTGAGCCTTAACACCCCACAGGTGTTTGATAAATGTTCATTAAGTGGGATGTGAAAAGGAAAAAATTGATTTTTTACACTAAAGTGCTGGGGTTACCCCAATTTTTCTATTAATTTATTTTAATCCCTTAAGGACCTAGGGTGTACAGGTACGTGTTGGCTCCTTGGTACTTATGGACCCAGGGCGTACCTGTACGCCCGTGGGAATTCCAGTCCCCGCTGCTCACCAGGAGGGGACCAAACCAGGATGCCTGCTGAAATCATTCAGCAGCCACCCTGTGCAAACCCCTGGGAGGGTCCTGAGACACCCCCCCCCCCCCCATGTTGGCGATTACCGTAAGTCGCCGGTGACCCGGAAAATAAGGGAGATTGGAGCTGTCCAAGACACCCCCGATCCACCTGAAGGGATAGGAGTTAGGTGGCAGGGGTGCCACCCCTCCTATACCTGCTATTGGTCATACAGAAGCGATCGACCAATAGCAGATCGGTGGCAGGGGGGTTAAAGTTCGATTCCCTCGCTCTGCCCACCCACGGTAGTCTGGGCAGAACGGGGAGCTGTGCTGTGGCCGGCGGTCACTTACCGACGGTGATCAGCGGCAGCAGGCGGCAATGAGGTGCGGCTCCCTGGTGCAGACAACGGAAGCTGGGGAGTTGTTGCCTAGCAACATGTGGAGGTCTACAGTTTGGAGACCCCTATGCAGTGGTCTCTAAACTGTTGCCCTCCAAATGGTGCAAAACTATAACTCTCAGCATGCCCAGAGAGCTGTTTGCTGTTTGGGCATGCTGGGTTTTGTAGTTTTGCAATATTTGGAGGTCTACCATTTGGATATCACTGTGCAGGGGTCTCTAAACTGTGGCCCTCTAGATCTTGCAAAACTACAACTCGCAGCATGCCCACACAGAAGTTTGCTGTCTGTGCATGCTGGGATTTTTAATTTTGCAACATCTGGAGGGCTACAGTTTGTAGATCACTGTGTGGTGGTTTCTAAACCGTGGCCCTCTAAATCATGTAAAACTATAACTCCCAGCATGCACGAACATCAAACAGCTATCTCAGCATGCTGGGAGTTGTACTTTGGCGATCAATACATGCTGGGAGTTGCAGTTTTGCAACAGCTGGAGGCACACTGGTTGGGAAATACTGAGTTAGGTAACAGAACCTAACTGAAGGTTTTCCAAACAGTATGCCTCCAGCTGTTGCAAAAGTACAACTCCCAGCATGCACGGTCTGTCAGTGCATGCTGGGAGTTGTAGTTTTGCAAGTGCTGGAGGTTTGCCCCCCCCCCCCCCCCCCCGCCCCCCATGTGAATGTACAGGGCACATTTACATGGGCGGGTTTACAGTGAGTTTCCTGCTTAAATTTTGAGCTGCAGTAAATTTCTCACTTCAGTGCAAACTCCCAGCCGGAAACTCACCATAAACCCCCACCAGTGTGAATGTATCCTAAAAACACTACACTATACTACACTAGCACATAATAAAGGGGAAAACACTACATATATACCCCCTTACATGGTCCCCCAATAAAAATGAAAAACATATCGTACGTCAGTGTTTCCAAAATGGAGCCTCCAGCTGTTGCAAAACAACAACTCCCAGCATTTTCGGACAGCCAATGAATGTCCAGGCATGCTGGGAGTTTAGCAACAGCTGGAGGCACCCTGTTTGGGAATCACTGGCGTAGAATACCCCTATGTCGACCCCTATGCAACCCCTAATGTAGTCCTCAAATGCGCATGGCGCACTTTCACTTTGGAGCCCTGTCGTATTTCAAGGCAACAGTTTAGGGCCACATATGGGGTATTTCCGTACTTGGGAGCAATTGCATTACACATTTTTAGGGGCTTTCTCTCCTTTTACCCCATATGAAAAGGAAAAGTTGGGGTCTACACCAACTTATTAGTATAAAAAAAATTAATGTACACTAACATGCTGGTATTGCCACAAACATTTTATTTTCACAAGAGGTAAGTACGGAAATACCCATAATGTGGGCGTAAAATGCTCTGCACACTATGTACATATGAGACCTAAATTGGTGATTTGCACAGAGGTGGCTGATTTTACAGCGGTTCTGACATAAACGCAAGAAAATAAATACCCACATGTGACCCCATTTTGGAAAAAACACCCCTCACAGAACGTAACAAGGGGTATAGTGAGCCTTAACAGGTGTTTGACGAATTTTCGTTAAAGTTGGATGGGAAAATGAAAAAAATTTTTTTTTTACTAAAATGCTGGTGTTACCCTACATTTTTCATTTTCACAAGGGAAAGTAGGAAAAAAAGCCCCCAAAAATGTGTAACCCCATTTCTTCTGAATAAGAACATACCCCATATGTGGATGTACAGTGCTCTGCGGGTGAACTACAATGCTCAGAAGAAAAGGAGCGCCATTGGGCCAATGCTCCCAATTACTGTGCTGCAAAGTATGACACAATGCACAAAAAATACAATAGACGTGTCGAAATAATGAGTACCTTGTACTATGCTAATGTGTAATATGATATGTATGAGGATATTCATGGCTATAGTATGTGCAAGGTTATGATGCAGAACCAATTTGAACACAATCTAGCCAAGAATATGCTATGCTTGCATATGGAATGTTTTTACTTTAACTTTATTCTTGGCTAGATTGTGTTCAAATTGGTTCTGCATCATGACCTTGCACAAACTATAGCCATGAATATCATCATAGATATCGTTTTACACTTTAGCATAGTACAAGGTACTCATTATTTCCACAAGTCTATTGTATTTTTTGTGCATTGTGTCATACTTCTGCAGCATAGTAATTGGGAGCCTTGTGTATGACCTATCATTATACTACAGGGTCATATCTCGGGAGTGGGGGTTCATGGCCCTGCTCTGAGATAGTATTGTGGCTCTTAAAGAGCATTTTAAATGTTTTTAATTGTTGATGTGACCATCATGTATGTTGTTTTTGATATTTAATAAAATCATGGGACATGATTGTTAAAACAGTAGTGTGCACTTTATATTCAGTGCTTGCTTTTCTTGGAGGAGTTTCTATCATGGGGTCATATATGGGGTATTTCTAATATGAAGGCCCTTCAAATCCACTTCAAAACTGAACTGGTCCCTGAAAACTTCCTATTTAGAAAATTTTGTGAAAAATTTGAAAATTGCTGCCGAACTTTGAAGCCATCTGATGTCTTCCAAAAGTAAAAAGATGTCAACTTTATGATGCAAACATAAAGTAGACGTATTGTATAATGTGAATCAATATTAAAAAAAATATATATATATATTTGGAAAGTCTATTTTCCTTACAAGCAGAGAGCTTCAAAGTTAGAAAAATGCAGAATTTTCAAATTTTTATGAAATTGTTGAATTTTTAAACAAGAAATGATGCAAGTATCAACAAAAATTTACCACTATGTTAAAGTAGAATATGTCATGAAAAAAAAACTATCTTGGAATTAAATTAATTAGTAAAAGCCTCCCAGAGTTATTAATGCTTAAAGTGACAGTGGTCAGATGTGCAAATAAATGTTTTGGTCCTTAAGGTGAAAATGGGCTGATCTGATATTTTTATTAATACCATTTTTTTTCTTTTTGAATGGAATTTGGCATTTTTTTTAAAGTTTATGTCATTTACATTTGGTTTCATTAACAGACATGTTGATGTTTATTTGAAAAATGGGAAACAGGAGGAGATTTAAACTTTTATTTGGAACATCCGAACCCACTGGAACGAGTAAGTTTGATTTCTAGATCCTGCGATCAACTTTGATCATGGGTAGAAAAAAATGTGGTTCAATCCAAATTTATTTGTGGTGAATCTATATTAAAAATGGCTATTTCTGGCTTACAGAGAGCCTCAATAAGGTTTATGTTCTAACACGCATATGGAGTGTGCTGAGGCAGTGAAATAATACTGTTGTTCAGTATGACATGCAGATTACAGGCATCACTTTTAGAATCACTGCCGCAGAGCGTCACAATGACAGAGCCTGGAGGTGTTGGCAGCATGAGGATACCGTATAGTGGCTGAATGACACAGCGTGGAGGTGTTGGAAGCATGAGGAGACCATATAGTGGGTGAATGACACAGCTTGGATGAGGCTGAAGCATGAGGAGACCATATAGTGGGTGAATGACACAGCCTGGAACTGGCAGCAGTATGAGTAGATACTAGGGCTTCATAATCCCTAAGATTAAAAAATGAATTTTGAAATTTAAATTGAAGATTTATGGTAGCCATGCCCAGGCCCAGCAGCATCAGTAAACAATATATTGGCTGAATGACACAACCTGGAGTTGGCTAAAGCATGAGGAGACCATATAGTGTCTGAATGGCACAGCCAGGAGTTGGCAGCAGCATGAGTAAATACTAAGGCTTCAGAATCCCTAAGATAAAAAGATGAATTCTGAAATTTAAACTGAAGATTTTGGATATCTAGTGCTACCATAACAACATTTTTATTCCCAGACCCAGGCCTAGCAGCATCATTAAACCATATATTGCCTGAACGACACAGCCTGGAGTTGGCTGAAGCATGAGGAGACCATATAGTGTCTGAATGGCACAGCCTGGAGTTGGCAGCAGCATGAGTAGACATTAGTGCTTCACAATACCTAAAATTAAAAGATGAATTCTGAAATTCAAACTGAAGATTTTGGGTAGCCAGTGCTACCATAACAATTTTTTTTATTCCCAGACCCAGGTCCAGCAGCATCTGTAAACTATATATTGCCTGAATGGCACAGCCTGAATTTGTCTAAAGCATGTGGAGACCATATAGTGTCTGAAAGGCACAGCTTGGAGTTGGCAGCAGAATGAGTAGACACCAGGGCTTCACAATCCCTAAGAATAAAAGATTAATATTGAAATTTGAATTGAAGATTTAGGGTAGCTTGTGCTACCATAATATTATTTTATGACCAGACCCAGGTCCAGCAGCATCAGTAAACCATATATTGGCTGAATGACACAGCCTGGAGTTGGCTGAAGCATGAGGAGACCATTGCAATTTATGATTTTGAAATGTAAATTTAAGATTTTTAAATTTAAATTAAGGATTTTGAAATTGAACTTTTAACTCCCAAGTTTTAGTGTCCTGGGCCCCGGCATGTGAGTACAAAAGACCAAATCTAACATGAAGTCACATGTCACATGGCAGCACAATGACAGAGGCTGGAGGTGGCATCAGTAGTAGGAGACCATATAGTGGCTGAATCGCACAGCCTGGAGTTGGCTGAAGCATGAGAAGAGATCATATAGTAGCTGAATGACTGCCTTGAGTTTGTGGCAGCATGGGGAGACCATATAGTTTCTGAATGGCACAGCCTGGAGTTGGCGGCAGATGAGGAGACAATAGGGCCTCACAAACTCTAAGAATAAAAGATAAATTTTGAAATTTCCATTGAAGATGTATAGTACCTAGTGTTACCATAAACATATATAGGTAATGTCCTAGGCCCAGCAGCATCACTAAACCATGTAGTTGCTGAATGACATAGACTGGAGCTGGCTGAAGCATCAGTAGACCATATAATGGATGAATGGCACAGTCTGGAGGTGGCTGAAGCATAAGGAGACCATATAGTGGCTGAATGGCACTGCCTGGAGTTGGCTGAAGCATGAGATGAGAAAGCCAGCAGCAGCATCAGGAATCCTGAAAGTTACCTGACGACAGAGTGGTGCGGTGGGTGGCAATACCAGTACCTGGTGACGAAGGTTGGTGACAAAAGGTCTTATGCCGAGGAATGTTTGTAACTGGCGAGCAGCCTTATATCTGTTTGGAACTATTCATATTTGTGAAGTGTTGGTGTGACACCATGGTCAATCTACTCTCATGCATCAGGCATTGGTGGTTGGAAATCCTGGCTGATCCATGCCTCATTCATCATCACAAAGGTAAATCTCTCCACATTTTTCGTGGACAGACAAGTTCTCCTTGGTCTTATATCGCCCCTGCCACACTAAACACCCGCTCTGATGGCACACTACTGGCCGGGCAGGACAGTTTTTCCAGGGCAAACTCTGCTAGTTGTGGCCACAAATCAAGTTAGGCTGACCAGAAGTCCAGTGGCTCTTCAAGGTGTGTTGGCATGGGCATGTCAAGGTATGCCAACCCCTGCTGGTTTAGGTCGTGCTCCAGGTGTACCTGCTGCTGATGAGTTGCTTCACTATGCGGGTGAAGAAAGCTACTCATCAGCTAATGTAGACTCAGGCTGCTGCTGATGGAGCTGGTACTGCTCCAGCCACCCCACCCCTCCCCAGCAGCCATGGCAGTGCAAGGTGAGCGCAGGGGGGCCCCCGATTTAGACCTGCGAGAGGATGGACGATTGCGCTGATAGGCAACGGATAACTGACTACATAGGATGCCTCTGTAGTAGGTCATTGTGTCCTCCCTCTCAGTGGGTGTAAAAAAGACCCCTATTTTGTGGTGGAAGCAAGGGTGCAATAAGGTGGAGATCCAAAAGTCAACCCGCTGCTGAATGGTGACATTTCGGCTGTCACTGTGCAAGCAGGTAAGCATACATTGTGCCATTTGTGCAAGTGACTCGGAGGGACTCACTGCCTCCATCTCAACTGCATACTGCCAAAGTGTGTCTGGGTCCTTTGTCTCGCCTTCCTCATAACCCACTAGCTCCATTGGCTGCTCCTGCTCCTCCTCTCCTGTCAGATTACTAGAAAAGCCGCCCATTTGGCAAAACCTAAACTGTGCTCCACTGTGTCCCTCCCCCTCCTCCTCCAGTTCAGCCCCCACAGGGCTCATATGGCCGTTAGATGTAGGCGCCACGTCTCAAGTGCCCTGAACAGCCATCGTTTTCAACACGTGTTGTAAGAAATGAAGCAGTGGAATGACGTTGTTCATCCCGTAATCCGGCCTACTTACTAATAATGTGGCTGTCACGATGCCGGCTGGCAGGTAGTGGATCCTCTGTGCCAGAGAGGGATTGGCGTGGACCGTGCTAGTGGATCGGTTCTAAGTCACTACTGGTTTTCACCAGAGCCCGCCGCAAAGCGGGATGGTCTTGCTGCGGCGGTAGTGACCAGGTCGTATCCACTAGCAACGGCTCAACCTCTCTGGCTGCTGAAGATAGGCGCGGTACAAGGGAGTAGACAGAAGCGAGGTCGGACGTAGCAGAAGGTCGGGGCAGGCAGCAAGGATCGTAGTCAGGGGCAACGGCAGGAGGTCTGGAACACAGGCTAGGAACATACAAGGAAACGCTTTCACTGGCACAATGGCAACAAGATCCGGCGAGGGAGTGCAGGGGAAGTGAGGTGATATAGGGAAGTGCCCAGGTGATAACACTAATTGGAACCACTGCGCCAATCAGCGGCGCAGTGGCCCTTTAAATCGCAAAGACCCGGTGCGCGCGCGCCCTAGGGAGCGGGGCCGCGCGCGCCGGGACAGGACTGACGGGGAGCGAGTCAGGTACAGGAGCCGGGGTGCGCATCGCGAGCGGGCGCTACCCGCATCGCGAATCGCATCCTGGCTGGAGGCGGTATCGCAGCGCCCCGGGTCAGTGGATCCGACCGGAGCGCTGCGGTGAGGAGAGTGTAGCGAGCGCTCCGGGGAGGAGCGGGGACCCGGAGCGCTCGGCGTAACAGTACCCCCCCCCTTGGGTCTCCCACTCTTCTTAGAGCCTGAGAACCTGAGGAGCAGACTTTTGTCTAGGATATTGTCCTCAGGTTCCCAGGATCTCTCTTCTGGACCACAACCCTCCCAATCCACTAAAAAAAAAGTTTTCCCTCTGACCTTTTTGGATGCCAAAATTTCTTTGACGGAGAAGATGTCCGAGGAGCCGGAAACAGGAGTGGGAGGAACAGATTTGGGAGAGAAACGGTTAATGATAAGTGGTTTAAGGAGAGAAACGTGAAAGGCATTAGGAATACGAAGAGAAGGAGGAAGAAGAAGTTTGTAAGAGACAGGATTAATCTGGCACAAAATTTTGAAAGGACCAAGATAGCGTGGTCCCAACTTATAGCTAGGGACACGGAAGCGGACATATTTAGCGGAGAGCCATACCTTGTCTCCAGGGGAAAAAATGGGAGGAGCTCTTCTTTTCTTATCCGCGAATTTCTTCATGCGTGAAGAAGCCTGTAAGAGAGAATTTTGGGTCTCTCTCCATATGATGGAAAGATCACGAGAAATTTCATCCACAGCGGGCAGACCAGAGGGCAAGGGGGTAGGGAGGGGGGGAAGAGGGTGACGGCCGTACACCACGAAAAATGGGGATTTGGAGGAGGATTCAGAGACTCTGAAGTTATACGAGAATTCGGCCCATGGTAGAAGATCTGCCCAGTCATCCTGGCGGGAGGAAACAAAATGTCGTAAATAATCACCCAAGACCTGGTTAATTCTTTCCACTTGTCCATTGGATTGAGGATGATATGCAGAAGAAAAATTCAATTTAATCTTGAGTTGTTTACAGAGAGCCCTCCAGAATTTAGACACGAATTGGACGCCTCTATCCGAGACGATCTGCGTAGGCAACCCGTGAAGACGAAAAATGTGTACAAAAAATTGTTTAGCCAACTGAGGCGCTGAAGGAAGACCAGGAAGAGGGATGAAATGTGCCATTTTGGAGAATCGATCAACGACCACCCAAATAACAGTGTTGCCACGGGATGGGGGTAAGTCAGTAATAAAATCCATACCAATCAGAGACCAAGGCTGTTCAGGGACAGGCAGAGGATGAAGAAAACCAGCGGGCTTCTGGCGAGGAGTCTTATCCCGGGCACAGATAGTGCAGGCTCGCACAAAGTCCACCACATCTGTCTCTAGAGTCGGCCACCAATAGAAGCGAGAGATGAGTTGCACAGATTTCTTGATGCCCGCATGACCTGCGAGATGGGAGGAGTGACCCCATTTGAGGATTCCGAGGCGTTGGCGTGGAGAAACAAAGGTCTTTCCTGGAGGAGTTTGCCTGATGGAGGCTGGAGAAGTGGAAATCAGGCAGTCAGGAGGAATGATGTGTTGAGGAGAGAGTTCAACTTCAGAGGCATCTGAGGAACGAGAGAGAGCATCGGCCCTAATGTTCTTATCGGCAGGCCGAAAGTGAATTTCAAAATTAAATCGGGCAAAGAACAGAGACCACCTGGCCTGGCGAGGATTCAGCCGTTGGGCAGACTGGAGGTAGGAGAGGTTTTTGTGATCGGTGTAAATAATAACTGGAAATCTTGATCCCTCCAGCAGATGCCTCCATTCCTCAAGTGCTAATTTAATGGCTAGAAGCTCTCGATCCCCGATGGAGTAGTTCCTCTCCGCCGGAGAGAAGGTCCTAGAAAAAAAACCACAAGTAACAGCATGCCCGGAAGGATTTTTTTGTAGAAGGACAGCTCCAGCTCCCACTGAGGAGGCATCAACCTCCAATAGGAAGGGTTTAGATGGGTCAGGTCTGGAGAGCACGGGAGCCGAAGAAAAGGCAGACTTGAGCCGTTTAAAGGCGACTTCCGCTTGAGGAGGCCAAGACTTGGGATCGGCATTTTTTTTGGTTAAAGCCACAATAGGAGCCACAACGGTAGAAAAATGTGGAATAAATTGCCTGTAATAATTGGCGAACCCCAAAAAACGTTGGATGGCACGGAGTCCGGAGGGGCGTGGCCAATCTAAGACGGCAGAGAGTTTGTCTGGATCCATTTGTAGTCCCTGGCCAGAGACCAAGTATCCTAGGAAAGGAAGAGATTGGCATTCAAACAGACATTTCTCTATTTTGGCATAGAGTTGATTGTCACGAAGTCTCTGAAGAACCATACGGACATGCTGGCGGTGTTCTTCTAGATTGGCAGAAAAAATCAGGATATCGTCCAGATATACAACAACACAGGAGTACAGGAGATCACGAAAAATTTCATTAACAAAGTCTTGGAAGACGGCAGGGGCGTTGCACAGGCCAAAGGGCATGACCAGATACTCAAAGTGTCCATCTCTGGTGTTAAATGCCGTTTTCCATTCATCCCCCTCTCTGATGCGGATGAGATTATAAGCACCTCTTAAGTCCAGTTTGGTAAAGATATGGGCACCTTGGAGACGATCAAAGAGTTCAGAGATGAGGGGTAGGGGGTAGCGGTTCTTAACCGTGATTTTATTAAGACCGCGGTAGTCAATGCAAGGACGTAGGGAGCCATCTTTTTTAGACACAAAGAAAAATCCGGCTCCGGCAGGAGAGGAGGATTTACGGATAAAGACCTTTTTTAAATTTTCCTGGACGTATTCAGACATGGCAAGAGTCTCTGGGACGGACAGAGGATAGATTCTGCCGCGGGGTGGAGTAGTGCCCGGGAGGAGGTCGATAGGACAATCATAAGGCCTGTGAGGAGGTAGAGTCTCAGCTTGTTTTTTGCAAAAAACATCCGCAAAGTCCATATAGGCCTTAGGGAGACCGGTTACAGGAGGAACCACAGAGTCACGGCAAGGGTTACTGGGAACCGGTTTTAGGCAGTCCTTGGAACAAGAGGGCCCCCAACTCTTGATCTCCCCAGAGGACCAATCCAGGGTTGGGGAATGAAGTTGAAGCCAGGGAAGTCCAAGGAGAATTTCAGAAGTGCAATTGGGGAGGACCAAAAGTTCAATCCTCTCGTGATGAGATCCGATGCACATTAGAAGGGGCTCCGTGCGGAAACGTATGGTACAGTCCAATCTTTCATTGTTTACACAATTGATGTAGAGGGGTCTGGCGAGACTGGTCACCGGGATGTTGAACCTGTTGACGAGAGAGGCCAAAATAAAATTTCCTGCAGATCCGGAGTCCAAGAAGGCCACAGTAGAGAAGGAGAAGGCAGAGGCAGATATCCGCACAGGCACAGTAAGACGTGGAGAAGCAGAGTAGACATCAAGGACTGTCTCACCTTTGTGCGGAGTCAGCGTACGTCTTTCCAGGCGGGGAGGACGGATAGGACAATCCTTCAGGAAGTGTTCGGTACTAGCACAGTACAGGCAGAGATTCTCCATGCGGCGTCGTGTCCTCTCTTGAGGTGTCAGGCGAGACCGGTCGACCTGCATAGCCTCCACGGCGGGAGGCACAGGAACAGATTGCAGGGGACCAGAGGAGAGAGGAGCCGGGGAGAAGAAACGCCTCGTGCGAACAGAGTCCATATCCTGGCGGAGCTCCTGACGCCTTTCGGAAAAACGCATGTCAATGCGAGTGGCTAGGTGAATGAGTTCATGTAGATTAGCAGGGATTTCTCGTGCGGCCAGAACATCTTTAATGTTGCTGGATAGGCCTTTTTTAAAGGTCGCGCAGAGGGCCTCATTATTCCAGGATAATTCTGAAGCAAGAGTACGGAATTGTACGGCATACTCGCCAACGGAAGAATTACCCTGGACCAGGTTCAACAGGGCAGTCTCAGCAGAAGAGGCTCGGGCAGGTTCCTCAAAGACACTTCGAATTTCCGAGAAGAAGGAGTGTACAGAGGCAGTGACGGGGTCATTGCGGTCCCAGAGCGGTGTGGCCCAAGACAGGGCTTTTCCAGACAGAAGGCTGACTACGAAAGCCACCTTAGACCTTTCAGTGGGGAACTGGTCCGACATCATCTCCAAGTGCAATGAACATTGGGAAAGAAAGCCACGGCAAAATTTAGAGTCCCCATCAAATTTATCCGGCAAGGATAGTCGTAGTCCAGAAGCGGCCACTCGCTGCGGAGGAGGTGCAGGAGCTGGCGGAGGAGATGATTGCTGAAGCTGTGGTAGTAACTGCTGTAGCATAACGGTCAGTTGAGACAGCTGTTGGCCTTGTTGCGCTATCTGTTGTGACTGCTGGGCGACCACCGTGGTGAGGTCAGCGACAACTGGCAGAGGAACTTCAGCGGGATCCATGGCCGGATCTACTGTCACGATGCCGGCTGGCAGGTAGTGGATCCTCTGTGCCAGAGAGGGATTGGCGTGGACCGTGCTAGTGGATCGGTTCTAAGTCACTACTGGTTTTCACCAGAGCCCGCCGCAAAGCGGGATGGTCTTGCTGCGGCGGTAGTGACCAGGTCGTATCCACTAGCAACGGCTCAACCTCTCTGGCTGCTGAAGATAGGCGCGGTACAAGGGAGTAGACAGAAGCGAGGTCGGACGTAGCAGAAGGTCGGGGCAGGCAGCAAGGATCGTAGTCAGGGGCAACGGCAGGAGGTCTGGAACACAGGCTAGGAACATACAAGGAAACGCTTTCACTGGCACAATGGCAACAAGATCCGGCGAGGGAGTGCAGGGGAAGTGAGGTGATATAGGGAAGTGCCCAGGTGATAACACTAATTGGAACCACTGCGCCAATCAGCGGCGCAGTGGCCCTTTAAATCGCAAAGACCCGGCACGCGCGCGCCCTAGGGAGCGGGGCCGCGCGCGCCGGGACAGGACTGACGGGGAGCGAGTCAGGTACAGGAGCCGGGGTGCGCATCGCGAGCGGGCGCTACCCGCATCGCGAATCGCATCCCGGCTGGAGGCGGTATCGCAGCGCCCCGGGTCAGTGGATCCGACCGGAGCGCTGCGGTGAGGAGAGTGTAGCGAGCGCTCCGGGGAGGAGCGGGGACCCGGAGCGCTCGGCGTAACAGTGGCTTCTTTAAAGGGCCTGAGCAAATGGCAGGTGTAACGTATGAGCTGCCACTGGATCATATTGAAGTTACACAGGGGAGTACCCCTATCCATTTGGAACATCAAGAAATCGGTGATGGCTTTTCTCTGTTCATACAGTCGGTCCTACATATGCAGGGTGGAATTCAAATCAGACTGTGTTGGGTGATACCGTTCTGACCCTGCAGCTCAAGGACTGTGTGCTTTGCAGTGTACGAGTGGCTGAATTGCATGCAAAGTTTCCTTCCCATTATTAGGATGTCTTTTAAATGGCAATTCAGGAACTGCTTGGCAACCAGATTGAACACGTGTGCCATGCAGGGTGCATGGCTCAAACTTCCCAGTTGCTGCGCATGCAAGATGTTCTTCCCGTTTTCAGTCACCATGGTTCCCATTTCCAGTTTTCGTGGAGTAAGCTATGCTCCAATTTATTTACAAATTACTTTTAGCAGTTCCTCCCCTGTGTGACTCTTTTCACCAAGGCAAACCATGTGAAGAACAGCGTGACACCACCGTGCTCTGCACACATGGTATGCTGAAGGGCCACTGAGACTTGCCTGGGCAGTGGAGGCTGAGGACACGGTGGAGGATGAGGAGGCGGAGTCGCACACTGTCCCAGGACTAACGGCCTGAGAGCACGCAGGAGGAAGCGGCGTGACCTGTCCAAGTTGTTGTTGTGGCTGTGCAGGAACCACATTCACCCAGTGAGCCGTAAAGGACATATATTGTCCCTGACCATAGTTACAGCTCCAGATGTCGTTGCTGCCATGCACTTTGTTACACACCGAAAGGCTCAAGGACTCGACCGCTCCTCTCCCACAAAATTTTGCAGGGCGGGTACTGACTTCTTCGCAAAGAAATGACGGCTTGACACTCTCCACCTCAGATCGTCACAAGCCATCAGTTCTCTGAAAGGTGCAGAGTCCACCACTTGAAAAGGGAGAGACTGTAGCACCAGCAACTTAGGCAGGAGCACCTTCAGCTTCTGCACCATTGGATGAGTGGGCGCATACTGTTGTCTCTTGGACATGGCTTCGCCGATGTAAAAGTAGGAGGAGCAGGAGCATCTGGAGCGACAGAAGGAGGGCATGACACACAGCTCCCTTCGGCTGAGGTGGTGGAGCCTTGGCTAGCTGAAAGAGGGAGCGGCGTGCCACTGGGTGATGCAGCAGGTTGGACCAATACATTGGAGCCACGGTTCTCCCAGGCCGCTTTATGGTGGCAAAGCATATGTTGACGCAGGGCTGTGGTGCCAGCATTGGGACCCTTAACACGCTTCACATTCTGCCGACATATCTTGCATGTGGCTATGTGAACCTCCTCCAGATGCTTGATGAAAAACCGCAACACCACTGAGTAGCTGATTTTCCCACCAACAGTCCGCACTAATTGACTGCTACTGCCGCTGACTGCAGGAACCCCTTTTACACCACATCCCAGGAAGGTAGGCTGCCGCGAAGCAAGTGATCTCCCCCAGGCACGTTTGGCTCCAGAATTTCCACTTCTGCCAACCATGCTGCCACCTTGTTGGCTCAGCTGCTGCCTCACGGGCAAACTGCAACTCTCTTCTCCTGATGATGATGATGAAGCCCCTTCTGCACCCGGCTCCCAATTGTGATCGGCGTCATCATCATCAACAAGTGTCTGCACGTCAATTATGTCCTCCTCAGGTTCCTCAACAGTGTCTGTTTCAGGACCCTGAACCCTGGCAACACCGCCACCCACGTCACTCTCCTCATCACTACTTACCCGCCTAGCGGAGGAAGCGGCGGATTTACCCTCGACTTCTTGGCTGAGCAGTAGCTGCTGACTGTCCTCTATTAGATCGTCCTCAGTGAATAGTGGAGCTGAACCCGCAGCATAAGATACTTCTGTAGGGGAGGAAACAGCATAGGACAGAGACAATGGGAGGATAGGGACTGCTCCTGAGCCATGCCAACTCCCGGGCCATGCCAAGTCACTTGTGATTAAGTGGATGACCGTGCTAACCAATTGACGACAGTGGATGGGTTGCATGTTGAGACACGACTGCTAGCTGATAACGGGAGCTCAGGCCTCTCTGTGCGACTCCTGCTGACACTCGCCGCTAGTCTGCTGAGATCTAAGCCTGAAGGATTTAGGCCTCTGCCACTCCTCTGTGCATGTCCTGGCACTTCTCTGCCTGACATACTTAGTGCGTATATGATGGGAGTACAATACGCTTCACTACGCTTAAAACAGTATTTGTCTAGAACAGCAGCAGGTGTGCACTTTTAGCTGGCCTTTCACAGTATTCTCTGTATTTTTGTAAAACACCAGCCTGTGATTACTTTTGTCTGTCCTTTCACAGTATGTAGCCCCTTGACAGATTAACAGGTACAAAATAGTACACTACATAGATGTACGTATGTGGTATGCACTTATGAGGGCAGAAAAATGCGCTACATTGTAACACACACCCACAGGCTCTGCGTCCTATGATCCTTCTGCAGTACATTGTGATGAAGTGAGGAGCTGTAATTATGGCTGATGATTATATAGGGCTGTTACATCACAGGGGTTACCGGCTACTGATAGGCTGCTTCCTGCATGTGATTCGGGGTCATCCCGCCTACTATCCTTCCTGTCTTGCCTTCCCAGCGTTCCTTGCCCCATGTACTGACATGTGGATTCACCAATTTAGATGCCCTGGAGCCTGCACCACAGTAAATTGAGTTTAATGAAGCAATTCACGCAATAGAATCGCGACAATATTTGCATTCGTTGCAAATCTAATATTTCCTGAAGTTCGTAACAAATTCAGGTTCGTCAGTTTCGATTCGCTCATCTATAATCAAGGGATCTAAAAGCCTTATGCTGGACATTAGCGGAGAGTCCTGGCTGCAAATAGCAGCCACTTCTCACCAACTTTGAAGCAAGTACAGCTCCTGTGCTCTCTTCATAGACTGTAAAGACAACATTAATTTAATATGCATAATTTCTTGTGATGTATTCCCACCCATGACTTGAATATTTGTCATAGGGCTGGAAGGGGATAATGTAAGTCTGACATAGCTATACAGTCATGAATGACCCTAAAATGCAAATGTGAAAATATGTCATCTGCATGCCTAAAAATTATTACAGTTGCTTAACTTATTAGTTCACACTCTTTTCTCAAATGACAGAACTTGGTGAATAAAACATTTTTCATTTGCTCCTTTCAAATGGGTAAACACTATATTGTTAGAATATGTAGTTTATGGCTGGGTACACACACAGTATTCTGGTCAATATTTTTAGTCAAAACTTTGAGTCAAACTAACACTGTTAAAAAAAAAAAAACAGAACTAAAAGTTTGAAAGCTTTTTTTAATGGTCAACCTATTTCTGGTTTTGCCTAAACACACCAACCAAAATACTATGTGTGAACTCAGTCTATTGGTAAATATATAGGCAAGAGTTGTTTCCCATGCCTTAAAGTGTACTCAGGAAGTGTTTGTGGGGCATGGCGAGGTGCAGCCCCCTCAGGCTTCAGTGACGTCGCGCCTGCTATGAAATGCCGCCTTTCTCCTGCCGGGAGCTCACACAATGTGAGCAAGGGGAAAGGTATGATACACAGCCTTTTAATCTGTTAAGGACCAAGGGCGTACAGGTATGCCTTTGCTCCCTGGTACTTAAGGACCAAGGGCGTACCTGTACGCCCGTGGGAATTTCGGTCCCCGCCATGCGCTGGGCGGGGACCAGACCGGGGTGACTGCTGATATCGATCAACAGGCACCCTGCGTGAATTCACACTTGCGATTTGCGTGATTATGGGTCATTACGGGTCTATGGTGAATTGGTGACCCGGAAAATATGGGGGATCGCGGTTGTCCAAGACAACCACGATCCCCCTGAAGGGATTGAAGTGAGTTGGCAGGGGTTCCACCCCTCCTATCCCTGCTATTGGGCATCTAGAAGTGACATCCAATGGCAGATAGGGGCGAGGGGGGGTTAACTTTCGTTTTCCCCCTTCTGCCCACCCACAATAGGCAGGGCAGAACGGGGAAACCGGAGGGGACCGGGCACCGAAGTCCATTCACCCTGCGGGCGAGGCTGCGGGCGATGATCGGTGTCGGAGATCGGCGGGTGGCATGTCGTGCGGCTGCCTCCCTGGATCCGACGGAAGCCGGTAAGTTGCCTAACAACCTCTAGAGGGCTACAGTTTCAGACCACTGTACAGTGGTCTCTACACTGTTGCCCTCCAGATACAAAGCCCAGACAGCTGTCATGCTGGGATTTGTAGTTTTGCGACAGCTTGAGGGCTACAGTTTGGATATCACTGTGCAATGAACTGTGGCCCTCTAGATGTTGCAAAACTACAACTCCCAGCATGCCCGCATAGCAGTTTGCTGTCTGGGCATGCTGGAATTTGTAGTTTTGCAACATCTGGAGGGTCACAGTTTGGAGATCACTGTGCAGTGGTTTTTAAACTGTAGCCCTCCAGATGTTGCAAAACTGCAAATCCCAGCATGCCCAAACAGCAAACAGCTGTCTCGGCATGCTCGGAGTTGTAGTTGGGTACCTCCAGCTGTTGCATAACTACATCTCCCAGAATGCACTTCGGCGATCAGTACATGCTGGGAGTTGTAGTTTTGCAACAGCTGGAGGCACACTGGTTGGAAGATACTGAGTTAAGTATCAGAACTTAACTGAAGGTTTCCCAACCAGTGTGCCTCCAGCTGTTGCAAAACTACAACTCCCAGCATGCACGGTCTGTCAATGCATGCTGGGAGTTGTAGTTTTGAAACAGCTAGAGCTTTGTCCCCCCCCCCCCCATGTGAATGTACAGGGTCCATTCACACGGGCAGGTTTACAGTAAGTTTCCTGCTTCAAGTATGAGCTGCTGCAATTTTTTTTGCAGCAGCGCAAACTCCTAGCGGTAAGGTCACTGTAAACCTCTGTCAGTGCGAATGTACCCTAAAGTTACACATAATAAAGGGTAAAACACAACATATACACCCCCTTACACTGTCCCCCCTCCCCAATAAAAATGAAAAATGTATTGTACAGCAGTGTTTCCAAAATGGAGCCTCCAGCTGTTGCAAAACAACAACTCCCAGCATTTCCGGACAGCCACTGACTGTCCAGGCATGCTGGGAGTTAAGCAACAGCTGGAGGCACCCTGTTTGGGAATCAATGGCATAGAGTACCCCTATGTCCACCCCTATGCAATCCCTAATTTAGACCTCAGATGCGCATGGCGCTCTCTAACTTCGGAGAAATTGCACTTCAAATTTTAGGGGTCTTTTTCTCCTTTTACCTCTTATGAAAAGGAAAAGTTGGGGTCTACACCAGCCTGTTAGTGTAAAAAAAAAAATTTACACTAACATGCTGGTGTTGCCCTTTACTTTTTATTTTGACAAGAGGTAAAAGGAAAAAAAGACCACCAAAATTTGTAACACAATTTCTCCTGAATACAGAAATACCCCATATGTGGGTGTAAAATGCTCTGCGGGCACACAACAAGGCTCAGGAGTGAGAACGCACCATGTACATTTGAGGCCTAAATTGGTGATTTGCATAGGGGTGGCTGATTTTACAGCGGTTCTGAGATAAACGGAAAAATAAATACCCACATGTGACCCCATTTTGAAAACTACACCCCTCATGGAACGTAACAAGGCTTATAGTGAACTTTAACCCCCCACAGGTGTTTCACTAATTTTCATTAAAGTTGGATGGGAAAAAAAAAATATTTCACTAAAATGCTGATGTTACCCTAAATTTTTCATTTTCACAAGGGAAAATAGTAAAAAAAAAGCCCCCCAAAATTTGTAACCCCATTTCTCTGGAGTATATAAATAGCCCATATGTGGATGTAAAGTGCTCTGCGGGCGAACTACAATGCTCAGAAGAGGAGTGCCATTGGGATTTTGAAGAGAAAATTTGTCCGGAATTGAAGGCCATGTGTTTACAAAACCCCCATAGTGCCAGATCAATGGACCCCTCCCACATGTGACCCCATTTGGAAACTACACCCCCTCAAGTAATGTAATAAGGGGTACAATGAGTATTTACGCCCAACAGGTGTCTGACAGATTTTTGGAACAGTCGTCCGTGAAAATGAAAAATGTAATTTTTAATTTGCTCAGCCCACTGTTCCAAAGATCTGTCAAACGCCAGTGGAGTGTAAATACTCACTGCACCCCTAATTAAATAATGTGAGGGGTGTAGTTTCCAAAATGGGGTCACATGTGGGGGGGGGGGGTCCACTGTTCTGGCTCCACGGGGGGCTTTGTAAACGCACTTGACACCTGACTTCCATTCCAAACAAATTCCCTTTCCAAAAGCTCAATGGCACTCCTCCTCTTCTGAGCATTGTAGTGCACCAGCAGAGCCCTTGACATCCACCCATGGGGTATTTCCATACTCAGAAGAAATGGGGGTTAAAAATTTTGTGGGGAATTTTCTCCTATTACCCCTTGTAAAATTGTAAAATTTGGGGAAAAAACAGAATTTTAGTGAAATTTTTAAAAAAAATTTATTTACACATCCAACTTCAACAAAAAGTCGTGAAATACCTGTGAGGTGTTAAGGCTCACTGGGCCCCCTGTTACATTCCTTGAGGGGTGTAGTTTCCAAAATAGTATGCATTGTGTTTTTTTGCTGTTCTGACACATAGGGGCTTCCAAAATGTGACATGCCCCCCCAAAAACCATTTCAGCAAAATTTGCTTTCAAAAACCAAATGTGACTCCTTCTCTTCTGAGCATTGTAGTTCGCCCGCAGAGCATTTTACGTCCTACATTGGGGTATTTGCATACTCAGAAGAGATGGGGTTACAAATTTTGGGGGGCATTTTCTCCCATTACCCTTTATAAAAATGGTAATTTTGGGGGGAAAAAACTGCACTTTAGTGAATTTTTTTTCATTTACACATCTGACTTTAACGAAAAGTCATCAAACACCTGTGGGGTGTTAAGGCTCACTGGACACCTTGCTACGTGCCTTGGGGGGTGTAGTTTCCAAAAGGGTATGCCATGTGGTTTTTTTTCTGCTGTTCTGGCACCATAGGGGCTTCCTAAATGTGACATGTCCCCCAAAAACCATTTCAGAAAAACTCACTCTCCAAAATCCCATTGTCGCTCCTTCCCATCTGAGCCCTCTACAGCGCCCGCCGAACACTTGACATACACATGAGGTATTTCCCTACTCGAAAAAAATTGGGTTACAAACTTTGAGAGGATTTTTCTCCTTTTACTGGGTCTACAAGAACATGCAAGTGTAAAAAATGAAGATTTAGAATTTTCTCCTTTATTTTGCTGTTATTCCTGTAAAACACTTAAAGGGTGAACACATGTACTGAATGTCATTTTGAACACTTTGAGGGGTGCAGTTTTATAATGGGGTCATTTGTGGGGTATTTCTAATAGGAAGGCCCTTCAAATCCACTTCAAACCTGAACTGGTCCATGAAAATTTCTGATTTTGAAAATTGGAAAATTGATGCTGAATTTTGAAGCCCTCTGATGTCTTCCAAAAGTAAAAACATGTCAACTTCATGATGCAAACATAAAGTAGACTTATTGTATTTGTGAATCAAAATATAATTTAGTTGGAATGTCTATTTTCCTTACAAGCACAGAGCTTCAAAATTAGAAAAATGCTAAATGTAAAATTTTTTCATCAAATTTTTGAATTTTTCACCAAGAAATGATGCAAGTATCAACAAAATTTCACCACTAACATAAAGTAGAATATGTCACAAAAAAAATATCTCGGAAACAGAATGAAAGGTAAAAGCATCCCAGAGTTATTAATGCTTAAAGTGAAAGTGGTAGGATGTGAAAAAAACGCTCTGGTCCTACAGTGAAAATTGGCCTGGTCCTTAAGGGGTTAAAGCTCAGATAATTATTTAAGGGCATGAAGGTTGATAGGAGTAGTTAGGGAATATAATCTGAGTTAGTTTAGAAAGTATGGTTTGATGACAGGTACTTTAGAGAGAACAGAAAATAGTAATGCGGATGAGATCTAACACAACTTTTTATCATTATTTATTTTTAAATGAATGTTTATTAAAAAATTTTTTTTATAAAAATCTCTGCATAGCTTTATTCCATGTATGTATAAATACATGGATACATAAATCTATGGATTCATTCTGATTGCTATACTGGATTCGGGAAGGGATTTTCCTCAAATGGCATTTGGCATCAGCTTTATGTTTTGTTTTTTTCCGTCCTCTGGATCAACACAGTAGGGCTTTAGGTCGAACTCAATGGACTTTTGTCTTTTTTCACCCTTACAAACTATTAAACACCACATAATTTAATGCTCAAACAACAGCTAGCTCTCTCTCTCTCTGTATATATATATATATATATATATATATATATATATATATATATATATATATATATATATACACACACATACACAGTCATGGCCATAAATGTTGGCACCCCTGAAATTTTTCAAGAAAATCAAGTATTTCTCACAGAAAAGGATTCCAGTAACATATGTTTTGCTATACACATGTTTATTCCATTTGTGTGTATTGGAACAAAACCAAAAAAGGGAGGAAAAAAAGCAAATTGGACATAATGTCCCACCAAACTCCAAAAATGGGCTGGACAAAATTATTGGTACCCTTAACTTAATATTTGGTTGCACACCCTTTGGAAAAAATAACTGAAATCAGCGGCTTCCTATAAACATCAATAAGCTTCTTACACCTGTCAGCCGGAATGTTGGACCACTCTTCATTTGCAAACTGCTCCAGGTCTCTCTTATTGGAAGGCGCCTTTTCCCAACAGCAGTTTTAAGATCTCTCCACAGTTGTTCAAGTTGTTCAATGGGGTTTAGATCTGGACTCATTGCTGGCCACTTCAGAACTCTCCAGCGCTTTGTTGCCATCCATTTCTGGGTGTTTTTTGACGTATGTTTAGGGTCATTTTCCTGCTGGACACTGGGCTGTACAGTGGAACCCAAAATCCATTGGTAATCCTCAGATTTCATGATGCCTTTCACACATTCAAGGCACCCAGTGCCAGAGGCAGCAAAACAACCACAAAACATCATTGAACGTCCACCATATTTCACTGTAGGTACTGTGTTCTTTTCTTTGTAGGCCTCATTCCATTTTTGGTAAACAGTAGAATGATGTGCTTTACTAAAAAGCTCTTTATTGGTCTCATCTGTCCACAAGATGTATTCCTAAAAGGATTTAGCTTTCTTAAGTTAATTTTGGCAAAATGTAGTCTTGCTTTTTATGTTTCTGTGTTACCAGTGGGGTCTTCCTAGGTCTCCTGCAATAGCGTTTCATTTCATTTAAATGTCGACGGATAGTTCACACTTACTCTGATGCTCCCTGAGCATGCAGGACAGTTTGAATATCTTTGGAACTTGTTCTCTTCCATCAATGCCCAGGGAGATTAGCTACAGTGCCATGGGTTGCAAACTTCTTGATAATGTTGCGCACTGTGGACAAAGGCAAATCTAGATCTCTGGAGATGGACTTGTAACCTTGAGATTGTTGATCTTTTTTACACAATTTTGGTTCTCAAGTCCTCAGACAGTTCTCTTCTCCTCTTTCTGTTGTACATGCTTAGTGTGGCACACACGGACAAACAATGCAATGACTAAGTGAACTTCTCTCCTTTTTATCTGCTTTTAGGTGTGATTTTTATATTGCCCACACCTGTTTCTTGCCCCAGATGAGTTTGAAGGTGCATCACATGTTTGAAACAATCATATTTTTCCACAATTTTGAAAGAGTGCCAATACATTTGGTCAGCCCAGTTTGGTGTGACATTATGTCCAATTTGCTTTTTTTCTTCCCATTTTTTGTTTATTTCTAATACACACAAAGGGAATAAACATGTGTATAGCAACACGTGTTACTGCAATCCTTTTCTGTGAAAAATACTTACTTTTCAAGAAAAATTTAGGGGGTGGCAACATTTACGGCCATGACTGTATATATATATATATATATATATATATATATATATATATATATACTGCTCAAAAAAATAAAGGGAACACTTAAACAACACAATGTAACTCCAAGTCAATCACACTTCTGTGAAATCACACTGTCCACTCAGGAAGCAACACTGATTGACAATCAATTTCACATGCTGTTGTGCAAATGGAACAGACAACTGGTGGAAATTATAGGCAATTATCAAGACACCCCCAATAAAGGAGTGGTTCTGCAGGTGGTGACCACAGCCCACTTCTCAGTTCCTATGCTTCCTGGCTGATGTTTTGGTCACTTTTGAATCCTGATGGTGCTTTCACTCTAGTGGTAACATGAGACGGAGTCTACAACCCACACAAGTGGCTCAGGTAGGTTAGTTCATCCAGGAGGGCACATCAGTGCGAGCTGTGGCAAGAAGGTTTGCTGTGTCTGTTAGCGTAGTGTCCAGAGCATGGAGGCGCTACAGGGAGACAGGCCAGTACATCAGGAGACATGGAGGAGGCCGTAGGAGGGCAACAACCCAGCAGAAGGACCGCTACCTCTGCCTTTGTGCAAGGAGGAGCACTACCAGAGCCCTGCAAAATTACCTCCAGCAGGCTACAAATGTGCATGTGTCCACTCAATTGGTCAGAAACAGACTCCCTGAGGGGGGTATGAGGGCCCGACATCCACAGGTGGAGGTTGTGCTTAAAGCCCAACACCGAGTAGGACATTTGGCATTTGCCAGAGAACACCAATATTGGTAAATTTGCCACTGACACCCTGTGCTCTTCACAGATGAAAGCAGGTTCATCATGAGCACATGTGACAGATGTGAGAGTCTGGAGATGCTGTGGAGAATGTTCTGCTGCCTGCAACATCCTCCAGCATGACCAGTTTGGCGGTTGGTCAGTAATGGTGTGGGGTGGCATTTCTTTGGGGGCTGCACAGCCCTCCATGTGCTTGCCAGAGGTAGCCTGATTGCCATTAGGTACCAAGATGAGATCCTCAGACCCCTTGGGAGACCATATGCTGGTGCGGTTGGCCCTGGGTTCCTCCTAATGCAAGACAATGCTAGACCTCATGTGGCTGGAGTGTGTCAGCAGTTCCTGCAAGAGGAAGGCATTGATGCTATGGACTGGCCGGCCAGTTCCCCAGACCTGAATCCGTTTGTGCACATCTGGGACATCAGGTCTCGCTCCATCCACCAATGCCATGTTGCACCACAGCCTGTCCAGGAGTTGGCGGATGCTTTAGACCATCTGCAACCTCCTCAGGAGCATGCCCAGGTATTGTAGGGAGGTCATACGGGCACATGAAGGCCACACACACTACTGAGCCTCATTTTAACTTGTTTTAAGGACATAATATTAAAGTTGGATCAGCCTGTAGTGTGGTTTTCCACTTTGATTTTGAGTGTGATTCCATATCCAGACCTCCATGGGTTGATAAATATAATTTCCATTGATCATTTTTGTGTGTTTTTGTTGTCAGCACAATCAACTATGTAAAGACGAAAGTATTTCATATGAATAATTCATCCATTCAGATCTAGGATGTGTTATCTTAGTGTTCCCTTCATTTTTTTTTAGCAATATATATATATATATATATATATATATTTATATATATTATATTTGTATATACAAATTATGTAAACTACAGATGTATTTCTAAACGCTTTGGAGCTATTTTATTGACCTATTGCTACACAATTTTTGCAGCCACTTTTTTATCTGTACTTGTGGATGATATTTCATTTGCTGTAGCTGTTTGTGATTGGGACAATAAATGGCCAAAATTATGTCTCAAAATTTGTGGCTAGGAAAAACTGCCATATATTGAACAGCCCAAAAAAAGGGCCTGAAATGTCATTTTATGGCTGTTACCATGCACACATGTAATCCTTTTGAGTTTAATTGAATTCAAAACTGCAAAAAATGGCTATTTTATTGAAACGTAATATGGCCCTTTTTATTGTTTAAAAAAGGGGCCAATATACTGTATGGGAACAAGACTCCTTAGTTTTGAGCCATGGCATTTCAAAGATGTTTTCCTTACAACCCCAATGTAATTTACAATTAATTCCCACTGATTTTTACAAACAAGTACCCCTCCCAAATCATGTCTGCCAAATACAATCATTCAACTATACCTTCTAAGTGCCAAAAAGAAATTTCAATAAATAAAGGGGCTGAAAAAGTATTACATTTGAAAAAAAAATGAAATTGTCTGCATAGTTTGGCTTCTATATAGCAGCCTATGTTTTACTTCACTTGTCTAAAAAAGAAAAAAAAATGTGAAGGCAAATATTGCCATATTTTCTGACAAATATGGCAGCAAAGTCAACTTGGCATGCCAAAGGAGCATTCCTATAGAATTTTCAGTTCTATCAGTTTGTAGAAAGCTTTCCAGTGTAAACAGTCTAAAATATTTATGAACTAAAAAGTAGCTTAATTTTAACTGTCTTCAAAAATTAGTTTAGACATCTTCTGGTCTATTTTAAGGGGCTGCCTTCCCAGAATAACTGCAATAAAACTATGAGAAAAAGAATGAAATAATTTTAGCAAGTATTTTTGTTAATATAGTTCTTAAATTGCTATTCAGCTATTAATATGTTTTAATCAAGAGAATTACAGCTTTGCTCAGTTAATTCTTTAAATATTTGCTTTCTAATAGAAAATTAACAGAACAAGATATTTTATTGATATATACCTGTATCCATACCCTTATCCAATGTCAATAGAGCTAGACATACTAAACCTTCATTTATTTTTTTTGATCTCATACATTTTATAAGCAAGTGAATAATGCTTTACATCAGCAAAGAGTTCAATTTCATGTAGTTTTTTTTTTTCAAGAACCAGCAACACTCTTGTCCATGAGCTGTATATTGTTTTGAAATAAAGCCCTAATCAACTGTTTTTATTTAAAAATGTAAACAAAATATGCAGACAACACAGAGAAACCAGAGGTGGGACTGCCACAGAAGTATGAGCGTAAGATATCCAAGACCTACATAGGTCGAAGTGTATCAGATTTTCAGATCTTGGCAACACCTACTATTTCTTCTGTTTGCGTAACCATAAAGTCTGTCCTTTTTGGTGTTGTAATTTAAAGGGAACCTGTCATCAGTGTCATCCATACCAATCTGTTGGTGCAAGCTTATAGTGCTGGTGACATCAATTAAAATGATACTTTCCACAGACTGATCCATGGCTTCATTTGTCCGTTATTCTTCTTATTCAGTTCATGGAGGTTTATGAATATTCATTAGGTGGGCGGAGTAAGGAAGCAGCAGCTGTGACATTAGCATGCTCCTGGAGGCTTGTAAACTCCGCCCATGTACCAAGTTTGAGGATTTCCATAAACAGAATTAAGAGAATATGGGGGAGATTTATCAAAACCTGTGCAAAGGAAAAGATGCCCAGTTGCCCATAGCAACCAATCAGATCGCTTCTTTCATTTTTAACAAGGCCTGTGCAAAATGAAAGAAGCGATCTGATTGGTTGCAAAGGACAACTGGGCAACTTTTCCTTTGGACAGGTTTTGATAAATCTCCCCCTATGTCCTTATTTTATCACATATCCCTATTCCTCTGTGATCATCACTATATTTAAAGGGTAACTATCATTGAAAATACTTTGGACATGTTTCCCAGAAATGTCACTGGTTTCGATCGCCCTGCGTCATACTCCTGAGACCCAAAGTGATCGCTAGTTATAGGTAGGGGAAGTGCTTGACTCCTCAGCAGGCCAACAGATCAGATAATTTTTCTGCATAGACTTATGCTGAGAAAAGGTCAAATTTGATTAAGAGCCAGGTAGTGAGACTCACACAGAAGTAAGACCCAGCTTTGATCAAAACTTATAACATGTCTAGGTATCAAGTCAAAAGTTTTTCTTAGTAATCCTTTACCCTTAAAATATTCTAGATGGTATATATTGTCCACATCTGTATAGTCAAATTGCATAATATTCATGTATTTTTGATGTATGTAAAAACAAAAAAACAATAGACATCTGTACTGTACATACAGAACGTAATATAATTTACTGTAATATTGTTACAGTGGGAGATGATGCTATGGGTAATCTAGTAGCCTCTAAAGGAGTACACGTCACTTTATTGGCTGCTTCCAAGGGTCTGTTAAAAAACTGGCAGTCCTGTCTATAACTGATACTGTAGATATATACGTGCTATAATGTGCTCCAGACAGAGAAGATTGCTACTTTCCGAAAAAAAAATCTGCCTTAAAACATTTCTTTGAAAAATGGCGGCCTTTTATTCTCATTGATGATTAAAGGAAGGATCTTATGTTTCTCTTTCACAACACAATATGGGTACAATAAGGAAAACTTAATGGGGACTGTTGGGCCTTTAAAACTGTTTGGTACATAGATGCATTGGGATTGTTGGTCACATGATTTCATGTTCTTTTGTTCTTTGTTCATGTTGTTCTTTTTTTGCTGACTATAACTTGGCCAATGATTAATTGTTTGCATGATGACTTAGGGTGGGTTCACATATGTCCAGCATCCGGCATAGGTGAACTCAGCCTTGATCTCCATGCAACTGATGCTCTTACTAATGACAGCGTTCATCAGTTGTCATCAGTTGTGTGGCATTGTGGGATCTGGTGGGTGATGATGTCTTTCTTGACACATTTAGCACTGTTATTTTCCCGGTCAGACTGATAATCACATGACCCAGTTACAAAATGAAAGACATAGATAATGTTGTCTAGGAAATGGTGCTGTAATACTATGGTAAGTGTGCATTATATGGACAAAAAAAAAAAAAAAACAGGAGTGCTTCTTTCAATTTAGCCTAGAGAATAGAACTGTAAACAGTGTACAAAATGTAATCAATAATTTCCGAATTAAAAAGAAATGAATAAAGTTACAAAGAAAGGCAGAATATTAAATTGTTTTGGCAGAACATCAAACAAGAAAGACTTCAAACAATGTATTATGCGTTGAAGGTTTTGTAATGTGAGAATTTTCTTGCACATACATTCTTCTAAATAATGTTCATCTCAAACAGTCATTTCAAGGTGAGTTACTTCCCATGTGATTTTTATTGCCATAACAAGTAAAATTTTATTATTTTGTTTTCCTGACAAGTACTTATACTTATTCAATCAAGTAAATGGTTAAGGCACCATGTATTCAATAATGCTTAAAATTGTATAAACGTGATTCATTCATTTTATATATATATATATATATATATATATATATATATATATATATATATATATCAAAAAAAGATCTTGTCCACAGCACCACGAAATGTGCAAAAAGTGCAAGTTCATTATTCCATAAAAGGTGTCATTACAGCAGCAACGTTTCAGTTAGCTCAATCCTGACCTTTCTCAAGCAGCATACTAACAGTGTTATCCACACATTTTATAAGGGCACCAATCAAATGGTTACCAAATTGATACATTACAAATCAGTGATAAATAATACATTATAATAATATATAATAGTGATATCACAACATATCAAAAGTGCAAGTCAAAAACAAACATAGTAAGATTACATAAAAAACTAAAATCACAAAGTGCAAAAGTATATTTAAGATAAATGCTTAATTGCATTTAATAATAGTCGTGTCACACATGTGCAATTAAAAGGTAAGGGTTAAAATGGGTGGAGAGAGCATACACTCACCGGATGACAAGTGAATACATATCGTAACTCCATTACATTACACGGCTTGCAGAAGTGAAAACTGTCCATGCGCACATAGTTCAGAGGGGAATACGTACATAGGATCACGGCCAATGACGGTTCGGCATTCCGGTTCCCATGGTTGCGCGCATAGCGTCACAACCGGCACATGCGTGCAGGGCCATGGAACCAGAAGCGCCATCTTTAAAAAGGGAATATAACCTAATCAAATAAAATTAAGTTATAGGTAAATCATAGATCATACATCAATCGGGTTCCCAGTTATGGGCCATCCCATTCAGCGGGGTCCCAGTCCCACACTCAGAAACAAGCATTCTATTCTTTTGTTAAGGTGTGTGGAGCTCGTGTCACTCCGTCCCGGAAAAATCTGAGCCGGGTACCGCATAATGTGCACGCGGACCAGCCACCCGACGTGGGAGGGCATGTCCACAGCACAAATAATGTCTCCACACCCCAGTAGAGACCCTCTCGGTCTATGTCAACCATTCACTCAGGGACATATAGGGACCCCCTGTAAGAAAATATATTATTTAAACAAAACAAAAACAAACAAAAATAATATATATGTAAAAACAAAATAAAGGGTAAAAAATAGAAAATGAAAAAATTATAGTCAAAATAAAAAAAATAAAGAAAACAATTATTCACTTGTCATCCGGTGAGTGTATGCTCTCTCCACCCATTTTAACCCTTACCTTTTAATTGCACATGTGTGACTCCACTATTATTAAATGCAATTAAGCATTTATCTTAAATATACTTTTGCACTTTGTGATTTTAGTTTTTTATGTAATCTTACTATGTTTGTTTTTGACTTTGCACTTTTGATATGTTGTGATATCACTGTTATATATTAATATAATGTATTATTTATCACTGATTTGTAATGTATCAATTTGGTAACCATTTGATTGGTGCCCTTATAAAATGTGTGGATAACACTGTTAGTATGCTGCTTGAGAAAGGTCAGGATTGAGCTGACTGAAACGTTGCTGCCGTAATGACACCTTTTATGGAATAAACTTGCACTTTTTGCACATTGATCTTTTTTTTGCTGTTTATGGGATGACCCTCTTACCAAGGGTCCAGGATCTGCGTGCACCCCCTATGGACTTTTTGGTTGTGCTGTTCTTCTACTCTTACTATATATATGTGTATTATTGAAAAAGGAGTCATGCTAATCTACCCTTTTTCCCATGCAGCTGCTGCTCCGTTGACTCGTCACATTTCATGGCAGCTTCCTGGTTCCAAAGATGTAGCCAGTGATTGGTGAAATGAAACATTTCCTACAGCATTAAACCCCTTAAGGACAATGGAAGTAAATGTTCATTGTTGTGCCCTGTGACCAAGTAGAATGACCAAGTAGATACATTTCCCACCCGAGCTGCATTCTGTCTATGAAGCAAGCGCAGAACTTGTGCTTGCATCATAGACTGTGAATGACGGCTGCTACCAGCAGCTTGCCACTCACAATTAATGGCAGACATCAGCTAACCAGTTGATGCCATTAACTTCTTAAAGGAGTTCTGTAGTGAAATATAGCTTGCGTAGGTCGGCACTGTGGCGTCGGAATGGCATAATGGATAAGTTGTAGATCGTGGGGGGGGGGGGGTCCAACTGCAGTTGCATAACATTGTTCAGTATTCTAATGATTACAATAGTTCCATAAGAAGACTTAAAAAGTGCAAAGTAGTTCCCTAAGAAGACTTAAAGGGGTACTCCGCCCCTGGCATCTTATCCCCTATCCAACAGGCAGTGATCTGTGTCTACAATAGACACCCAATGATAAATGTCCCCCTCCAAAGGATAGGGGATAAGATGTTAGATCACCGCGGTCCCGCTGCTGGGGACCCCGGGGATCGCTGCTGCAGCACCCCGCTATCATTACTGCACAGAGCGAGTTCGCTCTGTGCGTAATGACGGGCGATACAGGGGCCGGAGCAGCGTGATGTCATGGCTCCGCCCCTCATGACATCACGGCCCGTCCCCTTAATGCAAGTCTATGGCAGGGGGCAGTGATGACCGCAACACCCCCTCCCATAAACTTGTATTGAGAGGGGGCAGGCCGTGATGTCACGAGGGGCGGAGCCGTGACGTAACGATGCTCCGGCCCCTGTATTTCCCGTCATTACGTGCAGAGCGATCTCGCTCTGCGCAGTAATGATAGCGGGGTGCTGCAGCAGCGATCCCCGGGGGCCCCAGCAGCGGGACCCCGGCGATCTGACATCTTATCTGCTATCCTTTGGAGGGGGACATTTATCATTGGGTGTCTATTGTAGACACAGATCACTGCCTGTCTAATTTGCAATCTTGGTCAAAATTTACAAATTTGCACATGTCCTTTGATACATTTTGCGCAAATATAGAAACACCCTCCCCTTGCTCTACCGTGCACTACTTCTCTACCTCACACTTCACAGAGCTGCACTTCACAGGGCTGTGGCATTTTCTCACGGTACACTACTCACATAGTTAGAAGTGCCGGAGCAGCAGTGTGTGCCGAACAAAACTCTGCACAATAGTAAAATCATAAATCTTTTAAAAGTACACAGAATGTCTGGGTTTAAAAAATATGTAAATTTTGCTAAACAATCTGTCCCCTTACCTCTATATCAGTTTTACCAAAAAGAATGCCTCCAAGTGTTTCAAAACTTGGCATGCTGAGAAATGCAGTTTTGCAACAGCTGGAGGCACCCTAGTTGGTAAACACTTTGTACATGTACCAGAGCTGAGTGTGTGATCATGTACATGTAGCAAATAGTGTGCTGCATGTGTACGGAGCAGAGCTGAATGTGTGATTATGTTTATGCATTACCACTCACACACTCAACTCTGCTGCGTACACACAATCACACAGTCAGCTCTGCTGCATAAATATGATCACACACTCAGCTCTGCTGCATACACGCAATCACACACTCAGCTCTGCTGCATACACCAAATCACACATTCAGCTCTGCTGCATACACCCAATCACACATTCAGCTCTGCTGCATACACCCAATCACACACTCAGCTCTGCTGCATATACATGATCACACATATACATAGAGCTAAAAGCTGTACCTCCTTTTCCCTTCCTGCACATTCAGTGGTATTCTTAGCTGTACAGTCACCATGGTTACATTACACAGGTGCAATCTCCTGCACTCATCAAGAACAGTGGAAGTCAGAATTTTACACAGTTCTACAGATCTACAGTCTGAACAGATCAGAATCTAACTTAAATATGTATTACATATTGCTGGACTTATTCTTATAACATTTTAAGTGTCCTCCTTGATGGTGTATATTTGTGCAATAAAATCAGGACCTGCGCAAAATTTGTGAATGTAAAGAGAAAAGACGCAGTTGATAAATCGATGTCCTCCACATAATCAAAAATTGTGCAAAAAAATGCAAAAAAATTGAATTGCACTAAAAAGATTGAACAATATAGCCATATAGACAGTGAAAACTGTAAATATGTATATATATATATATATATATATATATATATATATATATATATATATATATAAATATATATATATAATGATAAATTCCCCCCAAAAAGTGTAAAATGTTTTTGAAAATATTTAATGTCCCTCCTTTAACCCCTTAAGGACCGGGGGTTTTTCAGTTTTTGCATTTTAGTTTTTTGCTCCTTGCCTTTAAAAATCATAACTCTTTCAATTTTGCACCTAAAAATCCATATGATTGCTTATTTTTTGTGCCTTCAATTCTACTTTGTAATGACGTCAGTCATTTTGCCCAAAAATCTACAGTGAAACGGAAAAAAAAATCATTGTAAAACAAAATTGAAAAAAAAAACGCAGTTTTGTAACTTTTGGGGGCTTCCGTTTCTACGCAGTACATTTTTCGGTAAAAATTACACCTTATCTTTATTCTGTAGGTTCATACGATTAAAATAATGCCCTACTTATATAGGTTTGATTTTGTCGTACTTCTGGAAAAAATCATAACTTCATGCAGGAAAATTAATACGTTTAAAATTGTCATTTCTGAGCCCTATAACTTTTTTATTTTTCCGTGTATGGGGCGGTATGAGGGCTCATTTTTTGCGCCGTGATCTGAAGTTTTTAACGGTACCATTTTTGCATTGATAGAACTTATTGATTTAAATATTGATATAAAAAGTTACCAAAAATGCACTATTTTGGACTTTGGAATTTTTTTGCGCGTACACCGTTGACCGTGTGGTTTAATTAATGGTATATTTTTATAATTCGGACATTTCCTCAACCGGCGATACCATATATGTTTATTTTTATTTACACTGTGTTTTTTTTTATATAGGAAAAGGGGGGTGATTCAAACTTTTAATAGGGGAGGGGTTAAAGGATCTTTATTCACTTTTAAATCACATGCTCAGCCACGTACTTATTTTCATGTCTGTTTTCCACCTGATAGGTCTGCTTTAAGTACACATTCCCAGCATGACAGATTCAACTACCCTTGTACAAATCCATGTTCTATGCTAAATTATAATATGTGTTTTTACTTGAAGAAATATAAATAAAATTTCATTAAACTTTTATATTCATATATGTGCTCACACTATTATTTTCCACAAGTTTATATTTCAGCAGTGCTAGAACAGTATTTTTTGTCTTTTGAAGATATTTTTGTCATGGATATTTAGAAGTCTAATTTTGGAAATGTGTAGTCCTTTTTTACAATATTTCATGGTTTCTTAAAGGACATCTGTAGCGTTATAATACTTATCCCTTTTCCACAGGATAAGGGTTAGATAGCTACAGATGTCCTTTAAGAAACATAAGTGTTTGATCGCAGGGGGTCCAACCACTGAGACCCCCGCAATCTCCTGAATGGGGCCCCCTAATTAGCACTCAGTGAAAGCACTACCTAGAGAGGTTGACGGTATGCCCCACTCCCTCCCCGCCCCCTCCCCACACAGCTCTATGGGAGAGGCGGGGAGGCACGAACTCTGTCTCCCCGCCTGTCCCATAGAACTCCACGGAGGAGGCATGTCGGCCGCGACATCATGCGTTGGCAAGCAAGCCTCCTGCACGGGAGAGCCCTGGCAGAGCCGTGGCCCCGTGCAGGAGATTGTGGGGGGTCCCAGCGGTCAGACCCCATTGTTTTTGGCCACAGATGGCCTTTAAGGAGATATATAATCACATTAAGGTAGGTAAACTACAATGTCAGTCTTAATTCTGCTGTATATGCAGTAATGTACAGATTTATGCAGCATTCTATTTGTATTCTTATATTTTGGATGCATTTCAATTTCAACATATCTGCAATGTGACATATAACGTTTGCTAAAGTTTCGGTATAGAAATGTTTCTATTGAGAAGATCAGAGACTATTAGATTACAGAATTGTCAGGCCACAATATTTATGTCTGGCTGTCATGTATAGTCAAAGGTTTATGTGTTAGTCAGTAAGCTTTCATCATTCTCCAGTCTCCACTACCTACTGGGGCAGACTTTCTACAGTAACATTTCATTTAAGTGAAATTAATCAATCATAGACAAAATCTCCATTTTTGGCGATCAGGTTAACTTTAAGATGACATACTTGAAGATTTTGAATTTCGACTGAATTGTCTTTTCTTTGAAGGAGATATTTACTGAGATATAAATGACTTAGATGTCACTTACTGATGATCATAGGGACATAAATGCAGCTGTGTGAATTCATTGTGGTCACTGAGAATATCCATCTCATCTGTGTAGTACATTAATGTAACTGCATACTTCATTTGACATGCTATGATGTACAGCTGTGAAAATGGCATTGCTTGGTATACTGTAGCTATAAGCAATAAAAAGCAATATTTTCAAATTGAATAATACTTAAACCCGTTTCAGACAAAGGCTTTAAATCCCTGGACTCCGATTCAAGATCTGTTAGGCTGGGTTCACATATGTCCGGCATCTGGCATAGCTGAACGCAGTCTAGATCTGGACGCAACTGATGCCACAACTGATGACACGTTGTCATCAGTTGTATGGCATCCGGCATCCATTGTTACTGGACAACGGGCAAGCTATGTTCCCCTGTCCAATGCCCTTTGGCTTGCCCAACCATCTGGCGTCAAAATTGAGACACTGAATGATTGCAAAGGAATTGGATCAGATCTAGCATCAGTTTCCCTCTGGAGCATGCCAGAGGGAAACTATGCCAGACACCTCCTATATTAGAACCCAGCCTTACAGGGCCCTTCACTTATAATTTGCCTTATATAATATTATCTTCTTAGGCTGGGTTTACAAATCTCCCTTGTCTGGCTCAATGACCCAGCCTAAACTTGTTGCAACTGATCACAAAGTGCACCAGTTGGCATCAGTTGTTTAGGATTCTGTGTTCATTAATTGTGTATGCTGGACAGGGGAACGCAACTACACGTTTTCCCCTGTCCGGCGCCTATGCAGCGTGTTCCACCATCCGGCATCCAACTTGAGAAACTTGATGAATGTGAACTGTCCCATGACTCTTAAATGAGTGGGCCGGAGGGAAATGCCACCGGATGAGAAACATATGTGAAGAGGGCCTTAGTCTATGTTCACACAGAATTTTCCCTGACATATTTTTGTGACATAAAATTATCCTAACATACTGTAAATTTGTTATATTTTTTATCACTGCTTTTTCCTATTTAGCAGGCAAGTTTTTAATTAATGTCAGTATTTTTGCCTTATAATTATTTTCATCTATTGTGTTAAATTTTAGGAACTTTTTCTTTTTCATTATGCAAACAGCTGCCCCCCAATTAGCCACACCCAGAATGTTATGTGGCTTGGTTCACACAGTGTAAAATACAGTAAGTACAAAAATACTGCAGTAAAATAGGGGGGAAAATGCAAAAATAAATGCTTTTTTCAAGTCATAATGGGGGGCATTTACTAGCTGTGGTGTAAATACTAAAATATTAAAACGTTCCACATTTTTGGGCAGAAATAGTGATTTGGATAAAAAATTACATTGTATGTGCTAAATTGTGCGACTTTTATGTATTTACATCACTCGCACCACAGGTATGTGAATGAGGCATGAAGGAGGCTGAAAGGGTGTCCTCCTTTATGTGACTTTAGGTTATGTCTTGTGACACTAAGGCCATATTCAAGCAGTGTAAAATGTGTGGAATGTCTGCCCAGAAAACATAGGTGGACATTTCACACATTTGAATAATCCAGCAGTAGCTAGGACCGCTCAGAAATGCGCTGTCTCATTGGCGGCAATGTATTTCCGAGCAAAAAAATAGCAACATCAATGGGCAAATCTATGGTCTAGGGCAGTGTTTCCCAATCAGTGTGCCTCCAGCTGTTGCAAAACTACAACTCCCTGCATACCAGGACAGCCAAAGGCTGCTTAGGCATGGTGGAATTAGTAGTTTTGCAACAGCTGGAGGCAAACTGATTGGAAAACACTGCTTTATGGTCACAAAGAAAAAATAAGTAAGACCAAGGCTTTTTTTTTTTTTCCATTTTTTATTTTTTTATTTATTTATTTAAAACTCTGGTATGCTTTTAACATTTTACTATACTTTTATATACAGGTATGTATATTTTACCTCACATAAATTTTCTGTCTTTACTGTAACCTTAGATGCGCATTCCACTTTCCCTCTTTAATGCACGGTACACATATTTCTCTGTCATTTACTAAGAAAAGTAGATCCATGGCAGCTTTAATATCCAATATCTGATAAATGTACGAACGCAGTACCATCCATTTCAGTCTGTCCTTTTCAACTACAGATGTATTTTATTTCAATCTCATTCCTCTTCCCAAGAATAAAAGTCAATCATCAGAGGTACATTTAGAAAGAAAATATGAAAGGGCTTTTTGATGCAATGTTTGCTTACATCTTGAGTTGTCATTCAAGAAGCAAAATAACAATCCACTTAGTGAAATATGATCAGATTTCTCCGCTGTTGCATAGCTCATTTAGAACGGCATGCGGTTTGCAGATCAATAATGTGAAAGAACGTTGTAAGCAATATTCAGCTTCTTATTTCAAATATTTCACAAGTTGTATCATATGTTGGTAAGGAACTATTTTATCACTATTATTGCATCATTACTGTAGAACATTTGATAATTGTGTAATAATTAAAAGACCAATAAATTGGTTAATGTCCCTTTAACAAGTCAGTGCATATTCGTTTTTTTTTATATTTAATATCAGAATGTCACACTGGACAGGGATAAGTGCAACCCTGAACTGACTCACACACTCTGTTCTAAGGGTGCATTCACACGATCTTTGTTTTAGCGGGTTTTACGCTGCGTATTTGAAAGGGGCGGGCTCTTCTTGGCTATCCATAGCAGATTGTCCACGGCGGAATTTACGCTGCGGAAAATCCGCCGCAGTCCCTGCTGACTTCAATGGGGCTTGTGGCGGATTTTCCGCAGCGCAAATTCGTCTGTGGAAAATCTGCTGCGGATAGCCGAGAAGAGCCTGCACCCTTTCAAATACGCAGCGGAAAACCCGCAAAAACAAAGAGCATGTGAACGCACCCTTAAACTGACTAACACACTCTGTTTTTGCCTTTTGGGAAGTCCACCTCCTTACTAGGGTGCTCCTAACCACAGTGCAAGTCCCTATGCTACTAAAGTGCAGAGAGTAGCAAAGTCAAATTAAGAAACAAACCTAGTAAGAGAACAGTAGATGGCACAAAAAGGATAATTAACTACATCACAGCAAAAGGACAGACAGGAAAAACCCATACAAACATAATTAGAGTCAAACGAGCCAAGTTGGTAACAGAGAGAACGTTGCAGTACAGATAGAGTAAAGGGGTACTCCCGTGGAAAAATGTCTTTTTTAAATCAACTGGTGCCAGAAAGTTAAACCGATTTGTAAATTATTTCTATTGAAATATCTTAATCATTCCAGTACTTTTTAGGGGCTGTATACTACAGAGGAAATGTTTTCCTTTTTGGATTTCTCTTCTGTCATGTCCACAGTGCTCTCTGCTGACCTCTGCTTTCCATTTTAGGAACTGTCCAGAGCATCATATGTATGCTATGGGGATTTTCATCTTCTCTGGATAGTTCCTAAAATGAAGAGCAGAGGTCAGCAGAGAGCACTGTGGTCATGACAGAAGAGAAATCCAAAAAGAAAAACATTTCCTCTGTAGTATACAGCCCCTAAAAAGTACTGGAAGGATTAAGATTTTTTAATAGAAGTAATTTACAAATCTAACAAGGTGAAACTGCACCTGTTTATTTGTTAATTACTAAGTGTTACATACCAGTGCCAGGCCACCTGCCTTCTTTGTATATGTAATTTACAAATCTGTTTAACTTTCTGGCACCAATTGATTTAAAAAAAAGTTTTCCACGGGAGTACCCCTTTAAAGGGGTATTCCAGGAATTTTTTCTATTTGACTATGCTACAGGGGCTGTAAAGTTAGTGTAGTTCATAATATAGTGTCTGTACCTGTGTGTGACGGTTTTCTTACAATTCTTCTGTGATTTTCACTGAAATATTTATTCTTATCAGCATACAAAATGACTGTTGTCTCAGATTTTTCCCAGCTTGCAATTTGCCCGAGACCTGACTCACTAGTCAGTTGAAGACAGGGGGCCTGTCTGCTTCAATGGGTGGAGGGATCACTTGGTGGGAGAGATCAATCTGCAACAGATGTAGGCACCCTTATTGAAAACCACACTGATTTGAATGGATGCATAATCATTTATGTTTCAATGGGTAGGGTGACTGATGTGTGGGAGGGAGGAAGATGGAATTGTGGGATTTGTAGTAAAAAAAAAAAAAGTCAAACAGGAAATACAAGTTAACAAACAGCTAGCCACAGTATTATGGTAATCTCACAACATAGCCATTTAGCCCCAAGAAAAGCGCAGATCCTTCTTAAGCATGTCCATTACTGTCTGCCAGGTACGTACTAAAATCACCTTATGGTGGATAACCCCTTTAACCCCTTAAGGACCAAGCCCATTTTAACCTTAAGGACCAGGCCAATTTTAATTTAGCATTTTCGTTTTTTCCTCCTCGCCTTCTAAAATCCATGACTCTTTTATATTTCCATATACAGACCCATATAAGGGCTTGTTTTTTGCAAGACTAATTGTATTTTGTAATGAAACCTCTCATTTTACCATAAAATGTACAGCAAATTTAAATGAAAACCACAATTTTGCACATTTTGGAGGGTTTCATGTTCACACTGTACACTTGGTAAAAATGACATGTGTTCTTTATTCTGTGGGTCAATATGATTAAAATGATACCCATTACTGGATACTTTTATGTTTTTGTACCGCTTAAAAAAATCTAAAACTTTTTCTACAAAATCAGTAATCTAAAATTGTTTTATTTTGACCACCTATAAATTTTTAATTTTTCCATATATAGGGCAGTATGAGGGCAAATTTTTTGCGTCATCATCTGTACTTTTTATTGATACCCCATTTGGCTATATAAAACTTTTAGATGATTTTTTATAAATTTTTTCGGGAATAAAATGGGACAAAAAAGCAGCATTTTTGGACTTTTTTTTTACATTTACGCCATTCACCGTACGGGATCATTAACATATTTTGATAGTGTGGACATTTACGCATGCAGCGATACCAAATATGTTTATAGAAAAAAAATGTTTACATTTTTTGGGGGTAAAATGGGAAAAATTTACAATTTTTATTTTTTTTGGGGGGGAGGGGATTTTTCACTTTCTTTTTCTTTTTACATTTTTAAACTTTTTTTTTTTACACTTTTTATGTCTCCATAGGGGACTATCTATAGCAATCATTTGATTGCTAATACTGTTCAGTGCTATGTATGGGAAATAGCTCTGATCAGTATTATAGGCTCGATCTCAGACCAGAGCAGGAGACACCGGGAGATGGACAAGGCAGGTGAGGGGACCTCCTTCCGCCATTACAGATGATCGGATCGCCACGACAGCGCTGCGGGCGATCCGATCATCCATGTTAACTTGCGAATCTGTACTGATCACAGCATCTGAGGGGTTACTGGTGGGTCCCCGGCTGCTGATAGCAGCCGGAACCTGCCGTGTATGACGCGAGCACCGCTCCGATGCTCACGGTCATACACAGGACGTAAATGTACGTCCTGTTGCGCGAAGTACCGCCAAACCAGGGCGTACATTTACGTTTGTGGTCGTTATGGGGTTAAGCTGAGCACTAGTCAGAGAATGAGATTTGAAAATCTGCAGGTACACAGGATATACAAAAACCAGAGCCAGGGACAAGGAAGGATTCCTTTATCTCAGGTAAGTTTCTGGAAGAAAAGTGCAGTTCAAGTAGACCAGATCAGTAGGGGTGTGGTCACTATGGCCAAGTAGAATGGGCAAGTCATCCACTTAGGTATTGTCATGGTAACAGGCGATGACACAGCTGGACATGAAGGGCTTGAGCTGCTTTAGAATGAGAGGCAGACACACCGGTTACACAAAAATAGTAGCTATAATGTTGTTGAAACAAAGTAAATTGTCAGCTGTCTCAGTTACCTGCCAAGTTCACATTGACCTATTATATAGTATAATAAGCTGAATTGAAGCAGCCACATCTATACTAATAGTAATAGATAGTACTGCAAGGGTATGTCATAAATGTTTTACTCCTGTCTAAAAAGATGAACTCACACTTTGTTGTCTAGTTTCCAAAGCTACCATCCTGTTAAAGACTTAGGCCCTGATTTACTATTGTAAACCTAACCTGTTTTGTTAGGTTGTGCACCATAATTTGTGCCAAAAAAAAAAAACGACTAATTCTCCATTTAACTGAGAAAACACAAAAAAGGGGCGTGGCCTCTGGCAAAAGGGTGTGTGGTCACCAAAAAGGGTTTGTGCCTCTGACATTTTTCAAAAATCCCAACATTTTTAATAAGGTTTCCACAGAAAATGGGGTGGATTTGAGCTCTGGGAAACCCCACAGATCAGAGCATGTGTAAAAAAAAAAAAAAAAAAAAAGTAGGGAAAAGTGCTAAATTTAGGGAAACCTTAGTAAATATTGTGGAAAAATATCTGTTCAGAAAACAACCCACAAAGAAAACTATACTCCACTCTTAGTAAATCAGGGCAAATATGTCTCAAACCCTTTTTAGGTGTTATTTGGTCTGGTCCATAAAGAAGACATGATTGTAAAATATTATGTGTTTACTGGAAATATCCAAAACTTGTAATGTCAGATACCAATGACTTTGCTACTTTTAGGTGTAAAATCCGATGGACATTTCAAGGACATCTAGATATTTGTCCTGTGTTCCATTTTTTGGTTGGTTACTTTATCTGCTTATATAACTTAACATCATACTAAGATAATGTCAAAATCGAATCAATAATTGTTTATTTGCACTCTGGCTAAGCTTTATAAAGGTCTAAGGATAGAAATATATTGTCCTGACAGGTTATATAAGAATGCTGATACCTCCTATGTGTTTGACAAGGTAATCTTGTAAGAAGAGATAAATATCTGTGAGACTCAAAATCCAATGACATTTTTACTTTAAACGTGCAATCTCATAAGTCAAGTCTATGGTTCACAATGACTGTTCAGTCATGTAACATAAAATTATTACAAATGGAGGAAGACGCCTTTGTTCAACTCGGTATGTAAGAATGTATATTTGCATGTGATTTATTTGACAATCTTTTAAGGATGCATTGGCTGATCACTGGGATTGTGCAGCCCTGAAAATCATTGTATGGCTGTAAGGCTGTCAATAATTTAAATGGAGGGCTGCCCAAATGATCCAGCCATCACTGAGCCATGGAGAATGGAGCCCATATCAGCCATGGGTCTGCCCATATAAAAGAACTCTTAATATAGGATTGGTGGGTAACTACTTCAGAGAATACACACATAATTATGAGTGTTCCAATGATAAAACCCTGATTATATTTTGTACCCTGTTTATATTTTAGTGAAGACAAAAGCTTTTATTTTGTCAATGAAGTACCCTCTTGCAGTCAAATAGCACTGCAACGTGGCAAGACAGCCTGAAAGTAGATATGTGGCAGAAATCTTTTAAGTCCCGGGCTGCCAAAACCCCAAAAAACTAACTTTAACTCAATTTCCTATGTTTCCCTGTTGTATCGGCATCCCGTTCCTCCGGCGTTGCTTGGCTCTGTGCTTGGGCCAGCTCCTTACATGACAGTGCACTCAGCCTATCACCGGCCAAGGCAGGACATCTCTGCGGCCGGCGATATGTTGCCTGCACTGTGGCGTTTCGAGCCTAAGAAGCCAAAAGCCAGCAGCATTGGAGTAACGGGATGCCAATATATCTGCAACGGGGAAAAGTTGGAAGGGGAGTTAAAGTTTTTTTTTTTTTTTATGTTTTTGCAGCCCGGGCACAGGGTTACTGTGGTTTTGTTATATTTAAATAAATTGGACATTTTTGCATGTGTCAATACCAGATATGTGCATTTTTTGTTTATTTGTTCACACTTTTTTTTTTCATTTGGAAAAGGGGTATTTTTTCAAATTTTATTTTGAAAATGATTAGTTTATATAGGGGTTTTGTTTTCAAATGTATTAGTTCCCATAGGGGACTTGCATGATTTACCATTAGCTGGATCATACAGATCAATGCAGTGCTTATGTACTGCATTGATCCATGAAATCTGCCCTCTATTGGTAGAGCCTGCCACAGACAGGCTTTATCAATAGGAACAGATCATCAGCCATGAAAGCTCAGGTAAGCCACAATAGCGCCATGGCAAGGAGATCCGACCCACTGCACCACCAACAATACCTCTAACATGCATTTAAATGCCACTTTCAACTTTGGCAGCAGCATTTAAAGTGTTAATAGCCACCAACGACAGTCGCCAAATTGTGCCTATTAGCAGTGGCCCCCAGCTACCAAAATCAGCTAGGGGTCACCAGGTATGGAGCAGGTTAATTCAGAAGTACACTCCATACACCCCAAGGAGCATCATGACAGTTTAGAACTGTCATGGGTTACCAAGGGTTAAATAAATGTATTAAAAGCCTATTTAATGTATCCCAGAAAAGCAGATACATCCATTTCCCAAACCTTTCTTTAGCTATAAGACATGTCTTGGCATGCAGGGTTTTGCAACATCAGTAGGCACCGTGGTTGGGAAAAACTAATACAGCTAATAAGACAACTGTCTACAAATAAACATCCTTTAATGCACATGTAGTATGTGGTATTGCTACAAATAAGTTGATATTCTTTATCAGTCGCTTTATCAGGAAGGATTACTTCACCTAAATATAATGCTGGCAGGTCATTACAGTGACCCCCCGACCTACGATGGCCCCAACATACAATCATTTTCACATATGATGGCCTCTAAGAGGCCATCGCATGTTGAAGGCAGCCTCAACATACAATGCTTTTTTATGTCGGGTCCATCGCATAAACGGCTATCCGGCAGCGCAGACTGCTTCAGCTGCCATCGGATAGCCATTTACGGTGCCCCGTGTGGTCCACTGACGATCACTTACCTGTCCTCGGGGCTCCAGCGCGTCCTCTTCGGGATCCCCTGCATCATCGGCGCTCTCCTCCAACGTCATCACGTTGTGGCGCACGCCGTTCCATCATCCAATAGGAGCGGCGTGCGTAGCGACGTGATGGCAGCAACGGAGAACGAGGATGCTGGGGAAGCAGAGGCCTTTCCGGAGCGTCAGGGACACCCCAGGGACACGGCGACAGCGATGGACGGTGACATCCAGGGCAGCGGTGACGAGCGGTGACGGGTCCGGAGGGGCGGGTACACGTGAATACAACCTTTAATACCAGTGGTCTTCAACCTGCGGACCTCCAGATGTTGCAAAACTAAAACTCCCAGCATGCCCGGACAGCCGTTGGCTGTCCAGGCATGCTGGGTGTTGTAGTTTTGCAACATCTGGAGGTCCGCAGGTTGTAGACCATTGTCCAATACTTTACATTGCATCCCTCAACATACGATGGTTTCAACAAACGATGGTCCATTTGGAACGGATTACCATCGTATGTTGAGGGACCACTGTACTATTATTTACTACTTACTATGGAGATGTATTGTGCAGTGTTCCCTGTCAGAGCACCATGCTGCATCTGACCATTTACTTTCTCGTATGGAAATTGTAACTGTAATAGATTGATAACACTGCAACAAGCTGATATTTACATAATATTTTTGGAACTACATGTCATTGTACAAGAATTTTTTTTTTAAATAAACACAAGAATAAACTAATATATATCATTTTAAACTCTACTTAACTTCAAAGTATGTTATTTTATGCCAGCTTAAAATGTGCTTAAAATGTTTCTTTAATCAAGTCTTTATGTATTTAACCATCAGAAACAATCCCACTCAATGAATATTGTTGCAGCTTGCCTTAATCTGAGAAATGACAGCTCCAGCTCTAAATTTCAATCCATATTTTAATAGCATCTGACAATCAAGTAACAATGTTCCTGAACTATACAGGAAAAGTCAATATTTGGTTTAAAAAAAGCGGTACCTTATGCAAGGTATTAATGTAATTGGTCTTTTGACATATGCGACAGACATGAGGATTTAAATTAACCCTTCAATTGTCTTGTCATATAAAGTGTCAACAAAACTATCTTAGTATTTTGATACGTTGTTATGTTAGAACTCTTTATTACAACAGAAAGGTTGTGAGGGTAATGTGAAAAGTCAAGATTTATACATCACAAAAAGCTCAACCTGACATAGAATCTTTGATCTTCGCCCTTGACATTTTTTTTTCTTTTCTTTCTTTTTTCCTCCTGTTATATTGACCTTTTTTGTTTAATGGCATTGTGTCTTCTAGTAATTTTATTTGTGCTATTTGGTAAGCTTTAGGCTAGGTTTCCACAGTTTTTTTCTGGCATTTTTTACCTGTTAAGGACCAAGGGCGTACCTGTATATCCTGGGTCCTTTCCCTTTCTATCACGCAGGGCCACGACTGGGACCCGTGGCAAATAGCGCACGGCACTGATTGCGGTTCTGCGCGCTCTGTCCCTTTAATCAACTGTCCAGAACAGAATATGTTTGCTATGGGGATTTCCTTTTACCCTGGACAGTTCCTAAAAATGGACAGAGATGTCAGCAGAGAGCACTGTGCTCATGATGTCAGCAGACAGCTCTGTGTTTCAAACGGAAAATAATTTCCACTGTAGTATTCAGCAGCTAATAAGTACAGGAAGGATTAAGATTTTTTTATAGAAGTAATTAACAAATCTGTTTAACTTTCTGGCACCAGTTGATTTAAAAAAAAAAAGTTTTTCACCGGAGTACCCCTTTAATAGATTAACAATTATTTACATTTATAAGGCCCTCCCAACCCATGGCATACCATTATGCCATGAGTTGGATGAAGGTGGTATGGTGCAAGCTCGGGACCTGAGCCTGTGCCATAGCCAGCAGACAATGACCAATATTGAAGAACATTCCAATGCCATTCATTAACTTTTTGCTGTAGATTCTGCAATCAATATTGATTGCCCTTACAATATAATGACAGGGTGTCAACTAGTTGTCGCAACATCCCAAAGCATTCATTAGGTCTCGATGGCTGATTTGGCTGAGGTACTGATACAGCTTGTTTATGGCAGGCTGGACAAGTAAAGCGCCAATCTAATCAACTCAATACATTTCATTCATCACTATAAGCAATAAAATGAATGCATAAAAAGGCCCCCTGGAGGACAATAAAGTTGTAAAGAAAAGTAAGAAAGTGTTTTGAAAATATAAAAAAGAACAGTAATAAAATGTAAATCATTCCCTTTTTTCCCCATTTTCCAAATAATAACAGGCAAGCAAGAAAAAACAATATGTTGCATTGCCACATGGGTAATTGTCCAAACTGTAGTATAACTAAAGTATAATGTCATTGAACCTTCACTGTCAACTGAATAAACAAAAAAATACATAATACCAGAATTGCTGATTGCAAACCAGAGAAAAAAGAAAAGTGATCAAAAAGTCTTTGCAAAGTGGAATCAATGAAAACTACAGCCCTAAGGTTTTTCTTTAGCATTTTTGGAAAATTGTCACTGCAAAGTCAGCAGTAGATCAAAAAGTGTCTCAAAAATAAAAAAAAAACTAGATCTTGCTGTGGAGGTTTCTCCTCTGTCTCTCCAGCAATCAGCAGCCCCCCAACCTTCTTGAAATAGGGAAACTCATAGTGGACTAGGGGTGTGGACTGGAGCACTCCCACATCCAACCTGTTGTCCAGTCCAGGAAATCCAGCCCATGAAACTCAACAAGAGAGCCGTAGCAGACTATGCTCTGCTAAAGCAGTATATCCTTCTGGATTTCCTTTATCGTTCCTGGCTGAGAAAACTAGGTAAAATATACACCCCATCCACCACTTTCCCACATATTCCCCCCCCCCCCCTCTCTTCTTCAGACCAGAGGTCTGGGGATTTATAGTGACCATACAGGACACCCTGGACAATGTATCCGCATTCCCTTGTAATTTTCCAGGTCTATGTTCCCCTTTAAAACTGAAATTTTGTAAGGAGAGAAACCATCTGGTCACTCTTGCATTTCTCTTTTTATTTGGTTTCATCCAGGCCGGAGGAGCATGGCCTGTCACCAACGCAAATTATCTGCCCAGCAGATAATATTTCAGGGACTCCAATGCCCATTTGATGGCAAAACACTCTCTTTCCACTATGGTATAGTTTTTCTCTGCTGGGGTCAGTTTCCTGCTCAGGTACATTACTGGGTGTTCTTCCCCATTTACCAATTGTGACAGGACTGGTCCCAAACCTGCATCAGACGCATCCTTCTGGATCAGAAACTGTTTGCTGTAATCTAGGGAAACAAGCACTAGCTGTTCACTCAGGGCAGACTTTAGGCTCTGAAAAGACTTTTCTGCCTCTGGGGTCCACTTCACCAATACTCACTTGCCACCTTTTGTTAAGTCTGTCAACGGTGTAGCAATTGAAGCAAAGTTGGACACGAACCGACGGTAGTAACCGGCTATGCCAAGGAAGGCCTTCATCTGTTTCTTTGTTAATGGCCTGGGCCAGTTCTGTATCGCCTCAATCTTATTGATCTGGGGTTTAACTAGCCCTTTACCAATAATATAACCAAGGTATTTTGCTTCCTCTAGACCCACTGGACATTTCTCAGGGTTTATGGTTAAGCCTGCATCACTGATGGCGTCTAACACAGCCTGCACCTCACAAAGGGGACTTTTTCAGTCAAATGAAAAAATTACCACATCATCCAGGTAAGCAGCAGCATAATCATGGTGTGGTCTCAAGATTAGATCTATCAGCCTCTGAAATGTAGCAGGGGCCCCATGTAACCCAAATAACATCACAACATACTTAAACAGCCCTTCTGGAGTGGAAAATGCAGTCTTCTCTTTAGTCTCCTTAGATAATGATATCTACCAATAACCCTTTGTAAGGTCAATTGTTGTGATGTACCTTGCTCTCCCAAGCCTCTTGATAAGTTCATCTACCCAGGGCATGGGGTATGCATTGAATTTTATGATATCTTTTAATTTTCTTAAATCATTACAGAATTTCCACGTCCCATTAGGCTTTGGGATTAGCACAATGGGACTTGACTATACACTAGTAGACTCCTCAATGACACCTAATTCAAGCATGCACTTGACCTCAGAGAACACTGTCTCCCTACGTGCTTCTGGAATTCTGTATAGCTTTAGGTTTATTTTACTGTGAGGCTCAGTTTTATTATGGTGTTTTATTAGGTAAGTGCGGCCCGGTAGGTCAGAAAACTTGCATTTATTTCTCTGCAGGAATTCCCTCACCTCCTGCTTCTGGTGCACTGACAATGTCTCACCTATTGTTACGGGGGGGACTGGTTGCACTACATCTTTAACCTTAATCTGGGAGGCCCCCAAAGCCTCACAATCTTTCCATGGCTTGATCAGGTTTATGTGGAAAACCTGGAAGGGTTTTCTCCTGTCTGGTTGATGGACCTTGTAGTTCACCTCACTCATCTTTTCTACAATCTCATAGGGACCCTGCCACTTGGCTAGAAACTTACTTTCGATGGTGGGCACTAAAGCGAGGACCCTGTCCCCAGGATTGGCTAAGCCTCACCCTGGCAGATCTGTTATAAATTTTGCTCTGGGCCTCTTGAGATCTCTGCAGATACTCTTTCAAGGGGTTGTGCGCTGCACTGCTCCACTCGCAGCATCCGAAAGTTCATTATTCCGAACGCTGTGTGCGGGCTTCCGTGTTCGCGGCCGCCCCCTCATAACGTCACGCCCGGCCCCTCGTGACGTCATGCCTGCCCCCTCAACCAAAGTCTATGGGAAGGGGGCGTGGAAGCGGTCGCGCCCCCTTCCCATAGACTTTCGTTGAGGGGGCGGGCGTGACGCCACGAGGGGCGGGGCGTAACGTCACGAGGGGGCGGTCGTGAACACGGATGCCTGCACACAGCGTTCAGAGTAATGAACTTCTGGACACTGCGAGCGGAGCTCCGAAAGGCAGGGTAGCGCACAACCCCTTTAACTATAGGCATCACGGTCGCTATCTGGTCCTGCATCTGGGCCACATGTTAAATAACACTTTTATATGGGGTGGCCTCAGTCTCCCAGGTTTCTTTGGCAACATCTAATAAAGATGTAGCTCTGTCGGGAGGGTCCTGAAGAAATGGTCCACTATGATCTTTTCCACAATCTGGGTGGGCGTATAAAAATTCTGGTTCCAGACACTTTTGTACTAAATGAATAAGATCATACATCTGTGACCGGGTGGGTTTGTTCTTGGCGTAGCTCCAACTAAAGACTCTCCTGGCAAAAACAGCTTGTGTAACATCAAGGCAAGCAAGGATTTCCATTTTTAGTTTGGCATAGTCCCGGACATCCTGCTCCCTAAGGTCATAGTAGGCCTTTTGCGGTTCACCTGTCAGAAAGGGTGCAATCACTTCTGCCCACTCTGCAACTGGCAGTTTTTCTCTCTCCGCCACTCTCTCAAATACAGTAAGGGAGGCTCGATGTCATCATAAGGTGTCATTTTTTGTAAGACCCGCTGAATGGCCCTCCTCACATTTACAGTCTCAGGGGGGCTTCTCTCCACTTTTAAGGTCTTAGCCATACCAGTCTTTCTGAGCGCAGCAATCTGTTCCATTAACAAGCGATTTGTTTCCTGTTTCTGTTCCATGGACTGCTGGTGTTGTGCCATGGTCTTCTCATGTCTCAGATTAGCCTGTGTCAACTGCTTTATCACCTCCTCCATTGTTCTGCATGGGCCTTGCAAAGCAGCATCAGCTTTCGCCCAGGACATATGCTTCTGGCCCTTTAACCACTTAAGGGCGTATGGATACGCCTTGACGTTCTGGTACTTAAGGACCCAGGGCGTATCCATATGCCGTGGGAATTTCGGTCCCCGCCGCGCGCCGGGCGGGGACCGGGCCGTGGTGAGTGTTGATATCAATCAGCAGGCACCCCGCGCAAATGCCCAGGGGAGTCTTCAGACCCTTCCCCCCCCCCCGTTGGAGCAAATCGCAGGTGAATTCACACTTGCGATTTGCGCCGATTCCGGGTCATACGGGTCAATTGTGACCCGGTGAACCAGAATAGAAGGGGGATCACGGTTGTCTAAGACACCCACGATCCCCCTGTAGGCATAGGAGTGAGGTGGCAGGGTTGCCACCCCTCCTATCCCTGCTATTGGTCTGCTATTGATCGTCAGAGGCGACGACCAATAGCAGACCGGGGGCGGGGGGGGGGGTTAACTTTCGTTTTCCCCATCCTGCCCACCCACAATAGGCGGGGCAGAACGGGGAACCGAAGGGGACCGGGCGCCGACGTCCACTTACCCGTCCGGAGGCTGCGGCGACGTTGATCAGCGGGCGGCGTGACGTGCATCTGAAGAGGACGGCTGCCGGGATCCTACGGAAGCCGGTAAGTTGATCTGGAGGGCTACAGTCTGAGACTGTGGTCTCTAACTGTAGCCCTCCAGATGTTGCAAAACTACAACTCCCAGCATGCCCAGACAGCTGTTTGTGCATGCTGGGAGTTGTAGTTTTGCAACAGCTGGAGGGCTGCAGTTTGAGACCACTATACAGTGGTCTCTAAATTATTTCCCTCCAGATCTTGCAAAACTACAACTCCTAGCATGCCCACATAGCTGTTTGTTGTCTGGGCATGCTGGGAGTTGTAGTTTTGCAACATCTGGAGGTCCACAGTTTGGAGATCACTGAGCACTGGTCTAAAAACTGTAGCTCTCCAGATGTTGCAAAACTGCAATTCCCAGCATGCCCAGAAAGCAAACAGCTGTCTCGGCATGCTGGGAGTTGTAGTTGGGTACCTCCAGCTGTTGCATAACTACATCTCCCAGCATGCCCTTCGGTGATTAGTACATGCTGGGAGTTGTAGTTTTGCAACAGCTGGAGGCACACTGGTTGGAAAATACTGAGTTAGGTAACATAACCTAACGGAAGGTTTTCCAACCAGTGTGCCTCCAGCTGTTGCAAAATTACAACTCCCAGCATGCACGGTCTGTCAGTACATGCTGGGAGTTGTAGTTTTGAAACAGCTGGAGGTTTGCCCCCCATGTGAATGTACAGGGTACATTCACACGGGCAGGTTTACAGTAAATTTCCTGCTTCAAGTTTGGGCTGTGGCAAATTCTTCGATGCAGAGCAAACTCCCAGCGGGAAATTCATCGTAACACGTCAGTGCGAATGTACCCTAAAAACACTACACTACCACATAATAAAATGTAAAACACTACATATACACCCCTTTACACTGCCCCGCCCCCCCCCCCCCAATTAAAACATTAAAACGTCTTGTATGGCAGGGTTTCCAAAGCGGAGCCTCCAACTGTTGCAAAACAACAACTCCCAGCATTTCTGGACAGCCACTGACTGTCCAGGCATGCTGGGAGTTTAGCAACAGCTGGCGGCACCCTGTTTGGGAATCACTGGTGTAGAATACCCCTATGTCCACCCCTATGCAATCCCTAATTTAGTCCTCAAATGCACATGGTGCTCTCTCACTTCGGAGCCCTGTCGTATTTCAAGGAAACAGTTAAGGGCAATATATGGGGTATCGCCGTACTCGGGAGAAATTGCACTACAAATTTTGGGGGTCTTTTTTTCCTTTTACCGCTTGTGAAATGGGGTTTCTCTCGAGTAAGGAAATACCTCATATATATATATATATAATTTTTTTTTTTTTTTTTTTTTTAAATGGGTTCCTATATAAAGTACAAAGTCTTGGACAAATTAAGGCCCCATGTCATTCAGTAGAAAAGAAAAAGATAAGGAGAAATAAAATGTAATCAAAAAACACATTTCACCAGCACATATCTGTCCATATACAGCAAATTTTTCTCCACATACACACATAAACAGTTTATTTCAGTGGGAAGATGTATAAAAGTGGCTGACTTCACATGGGGTAGGGGCTTATATTCTGGGGGAATCTACTGGTATTGGGATACACCCATTTACACAATAACACTTTTACCCTCATTGACAAAAAAAAAAAAAAGGCACCAAGAAGGAGTTAATAAAATTGAATTAAACTTTATATAGTAACATAGTTCATAAGGTTGAAAAAAGACCAGAGTCCATCAAGTTCAACCTATAACCCTAATGAGTCCCTACCGAGTTGAGTAGATCCAGAGGAAGGCAAAAAACCCTCATACTAGAGGTAAAAATTCCTTCCCGACTCCAAATATGGCATCAGAATAGATCAACGTTCTGTCCCTATAAATCTAGTATACATAACCAGCGATGTTATTATTCTCCAAAAATGTATCAAGCCCCTTTTTGAACACTTTTACTGAGTTCACCATGGCCACCTCCTCAGGCAGAGAATTCCACAGTCTTACTGCTCTTAAAGGAAAGAACCCCCGTCTGTGCTGGTATAGAAACCTTCTTTCCTCTAGACGTAGAGGATGCCCCCTTGTTAAAGATACAGTCCTGGGTATAAATAGATCATGGTAGAGATCTCTGTACGGTCCCCTTATATATTTATACAAAGTTATTAGGTCTCCCCTAAGCCTTCTTTTTCCAAAACTGAATAACCTTAATTCTGATAATCTTTCTGGGTACTGTAGTCCTCCCATTTCCTGTATTACCCTGTTTGCCCGTCTTTGAACCCACTCTGGCTCCACTGTATCTTTCTTGTACACTGGGGCCCAGTACTATACACAGTATTCCAAGCGTGGTCTGAATAGTGATTAGTACAGCGGTAGAATAATTTCCTTGTCGTTGGTATCTATTCCCCTATTGATGCACCCCATGATTTTATTTGCCTTGGCAGCAGCTGCCTGACTCTGGTCACTACAGCTAAATTTACTGTTAACTAAGACTCCCAAGTCCTTTTCCACATCAGTCGTCCCAAGTGTTCTACCATTTAACACATAATCCCAGCACGGATTTTTCTTCCCCATGTGCATGATCTTACAATCAGTGTTGAACCTCATCTGCCACTTCCCAGCACAAACTTCAAACCTATCCAGATCCATTTGTAACAGTGCACTGTCCTCTATTGTGTTTACCACTTAACAGAGTTTTGTATCATCTGCAAAGATTGCTACTTTACTATTCAACCCCTTTACAAGGTCATTAATGAATATATTAAATTGGACAGGACCCAAGACGGACCCCTGTGGTCCCCCACTAGTCACCCAATCAGAATAAGTACCATTAATAACCACCCTCTGTTTCCTATCACTGAGCCAGTTACTTACCCACTTACACACATTCACCCCCAGCACAATCCTTCTCATTTTATGCACCAACCTTTTATGTGGAACCATATCAAATGCTTTGGAAAAATCCAGATATACAACATCCAGTAATTGCCCCTGGTCCAGTCTGGAGCTCACCTCCTCATAAAAGCTGATCAGGTTAGTTTGACAGGACCGGTCCCTCATAAATCCATGCTGATACGGGGTCATACATTTATTTTTATCAATATACTCCAAAATAACATCTCTTAGAAAACCCTCAAACAATTTACTTACAACGGAGGTTAAACTAACAGGTCTATAATTCCTGGGGACACCTTTTGGCCCCTTTTTAAATACAGGCATCACATTTGCCATGCACCAGTCTTGGGGAACTTTCCCTGTCACTATAGAGTCAGGGTCTGTCTATTACATTACTTAATTCCTTTAGAACACAGGAGGTGAATGCCATCTGGACCTGGTGATGTGTCTATTTAGATTTTTTGCAGGCGGCACTGTACTTCTTCCTGGGTTAGACAAGTGACCTGTACTGGGGAGTTTACCTTATCTTGCTGTATTTCACCTGGCATGCTTTTCCTCAGTGAATACAATGGAGAAGAATCTGTTTAATATATTTGCTTTTTCCTGATCCCCGTTAATAATTTCTTCCTCATCATTTTTTAAAGGGCCAACACTTTCATTTTTGACCTTTTTGCTATTTATATAGTTAAAGAACATTTTGGGGTTAATTTTACTCTCTTTGGCAATGAGTCTTTCTGTCTCTATTTTTGCGGCTTTTATCAGTTTTTTTTTTTGTAATAGTTATTATGTAAGTGATGACAATATAAGAGTGAAAGGATACGTTTATTTGAGAGAACGTTACAATAAAGGAGGCTATAGTACCCTGTTGTGCTGCTTCCAGCCTGGATAAAAGAGGATATACGGTTGGGCATTCAAACACACAGGTTTCATATGGCATCCTGTGGTATGTTTGCCTGTAGGTTGCTGGTGCTGACTCATCATAACTGTGTGACTGGGGATAAATCTTGCAAGACCAAGGAAGTGTTTCAATCTGGCGGAGACATTGTTGGAGAACCATTATAATGCGTGGGTGAGCAATAAGAGGCAACACATGTGGCAGCAGAATGTCCTACACATATTGTTGAGCTGTTAGTCTTTCACTTGTATCACTACTAGTGGTGATCGACTGTCGCCACACCAGCAGTGCAGCATATAACTCCACAGCAAAGGCAGCATTAAAGTGATCACCACAAGGCCTTCATACTCAAACCCAACTGGTGCTGAATTCCAAACAAAAGCTGGATTATTCAGTAAAAACTATATGGCTCTCATCCGTAGCAGTCCAGCATTTTTTGTTCACAACACCACTGCAACCAAAGGGGATGGGGGCTGTTTGTCAATGGCAGGACACAAAATCAGCTCTTTGACACCAATTTTTTTTCTAAGCTCATGAAAATAGTATGAACAGAGATGGGTGTGCTATAAAGGTGCCACCTGTATTTGGATTGTAGACAAGGAAACTGTGGGAGCTGCCCATTATTGTTGGAAGAACAAATAATCCTCTGTTCTAGCGGTCTGTCTGGTCCATCTGGAGGCTGTTCATCACTTGGGCCTCCCAAAACCTCATAACAGTTTGGTCAGATTCACCTAGATGGCAAGCAGTCTGTAAAAAGTGTCATCCTGCTTCTCTCAAAGTCTGTCAACTGTGCAAAATGTTTTAAAGTGTGTAGTAAAGACATGGCTAGTAGTAAACAATCTCGCCCCAAAAGGTACACTACCTAAAAGAAGCTTCCAAGAATACTTTCTATAGGACAGTGAAGGAAGCAGTTTTATGCTGCAAGGGCAAATTTAAGGAATACTCTCACCAAACTTCTGCATCCAAAATGTTCAGGAGAATTATCTGTGGCTTCCTTTGCCCCTTACAAAATTCCTTGCTGTCAAGCTATTATATAGTGACAGAACTAAGAATAGTGGGAGTTTAATTTTGGGCCTCTGGCATAGCAGAAATCAGAGTTCTGACCCCCTGCTAAGGAAAAAGCAATGCCCCCAAACCCAGTGGCCAATCACAAATGTCTGAGGAGGCTGTGAAATGATGCACTCGGGACATTTCATTGTCTGCAAGAAACCATGACCAATCAAGGAAAATTAGAACCTGTTAATTTCTGGTGCTGAGAGATTAATTTAGATTCAGTGTTGCTAAATATGGACAAAATCTGCTTCACCTTCAATTACTTTGTTCATATCTGAGCATAAGATTTAATATGCCTACCTGTTTGCAAAATGTATTTGGACAGAGCAACTGGTGTCTAAACACATTGATCCGTAATTTATTTGGACAGAGCAGCTGACGACTAAACACTGCTTCAAAATTTAGAGTACAGAGCAACTGGAAACTGAACACTAAATACTGATCCACTGGGTACATATGGGTATACAGGTGATCTGGTGTAAATGACCTGGTGACACTGATCACCAGATGACCAGTGAGCCCCAAAGGTAGTGATCACTGCTATACAGTGTGTCAGTAATTGATGAGGAGGCTGATCACCAGTTTTTTTTTCAACAATCTTTGCCCTGACAGGGTTTATCTATGACAGCATCTGTCTCTGAGAAGCTCTGTGACCGAAATGCACATGACTGAGTTAGAGATGCCAGCAAAACTGTAGAGGCTGGCCAATCATAGAAATCATATCTCTCCAAAACTTTGCTGTAGTGGGGAGTTTCCAGTTCTGTTACTATGTTGCTAGCTACAGTGACAGTTTACATACTGAATCTGCGAATTACAGTAACTTATTTGAAATATCCACGTACATACTGTGTCAAATTGCGGGAAGGGGTTAACATAGTAATGCTTAAGATACCAACAGACAAATCTGTTTTAATCCGGTGGGGCTAGCACCATTTAATGATCCTGTTATGGCCTGGATATAGGTGAGCTCCACCATACGCAACATGTTTCTGTTAAATAAGTGTAGAAACGTTTGTCATGGCCTACTTAGGTCACTGCAGGTGCTGAGGTCCTGACCAGTAGTGGAAGCACATTTCAAACAATAAACAAAAAATTTAGTCTAAAACGGCCATCAATTGTGTACGCCAAGAGCAAAATAAGTTAATTTACAGGAGGATTTACGCTGATTAAAATATAAAGTGTTGCTTTCCCTTCTTGTTCAAAGACCATTGGGGTATCTGACATAAGAAGGGTGACCCCTTCCCCCTTTTTCTCTCCCTGTTAACTGCTACCCTATGTATTTCATCTACATCTGTGGACTCTTCATGGGCAATGGTATAGGGAACCAATTGAATACATAGTAATATACTGTACCTAGTAATAGCAAGACACTATGGTGTATGATGGCAAAAAAGTTTTTGGGCCAAGATTACTTACGGTAAATATAGGGAATGTAGGCAATACCAAGACTCAATGGGTAATGGAGGAAGGTATACAATCATTACTGTAATCAAGAATGTCCTTATTGGTTTCAGCCTGTTTGTATTTTTAATTTCAACATGGCAACCAGACCAGGGAACCACCTACAGAGGTACATAGGATAATTGTGAAGGTACTGATGCTATATCAATGATTACACTTATTTAATAGTATTGTAAATTTTGCTGTATGAAGGCAATAAAAATGTTTTATAGCACAATTTAATATTCAATAAGTGTAATTTTGGATATATTCTCAGTTTTTCCACAATTATCCTGTGTGCCTCTGGACATGGTTCCCTGGTCTTGGTGCCATATTGCTATCTTCAAATTAAATGTAAAATGTTTATCTCTCACTGGCCAGCTATACAGCTATATGCCCCATATGAGTTTGTATTTGGTTGTTGGCAGAGCACTTTGCCATATAATCACGTAATCAGATTGCTTATTTTATTTTACAGAGGCCTTGTTAAAAATGAAAGAAGCAATCTGATTGGTTGCTATCGACAACTGGGAAACTTTTCCCCTGGACAGGTTTTGATAAATATCCCCCTTTATGTGTGAGCAGATCATCAACGAAAACAATCACATAGATCTGCACTGCTCAAAAAAACAAAAGGAGCACTAAGATAACACATCCTAGATCTGAATGAATGAAGTAATCATATGAAATACTTTTGTCTTTACACAGTTGAATGTGCAGACAACAAAATCACACAAAAAGTATCAATGGAAATCAAATTTATCAACCCATGGAGGTCTGGATATGGAGTCACACTCAAAATCAAAATAGAAAACCACACTACAGGCTGTGCCAACATTGATGTAATGTCCTTAAAACAAGTCAAAATAAGGCTCAGTAGTGTATAACCTCCCTACCATGCCTGGGCATTCTCCTGATGAGGTTGCGAATGGTCTTCTGAGGGATGTCCTCCCAGACCTGGACTAAAGCATCCACCAACTCCTGGACAGTTTGTGGTGCAACGTGGTGTTGGAGAAAGGAGCGAGACATGACGTCCTAGATGTGCTCAATCGGATTCAGGTCTGGGGAACGGGCGAGCCAGTCCATAGCATCAATGCCTTCCTCTTGCAGGAGTTGCTGACACACTCCAGCCACATGAGGTCTTTAATTGTCTTGGATTAGGAGGAACCCAGGGCCAACCACACCAGCATATGGTCTCACAAGGGGTCTGAGGATCTCATCTTGGTACCTAACGGCAGTCAGGCTACATCTGGCAAGCACATGGAGGGCTGTGCGGCCCCCCAATAAAACGCCACCCCACACCATTACTGGTCCCACCGTCAAACTGGTCATGCTAGAGGATGTTGCAGGCAGCAGAACGTTCTCCACGGCATCTCAAGACTCTGTAACGTTTGTCACATGTGCTCAGTGTGAACCTGCTTTCATCTGTGAAGAGCACAGGGCGCCAGTGGCAAATTCTCCAATCTTGGTGTTCTCTGGCAAATGCCAAGTGTCCTGCACAGTGTTGGGCTGTAAGTACAAACCCCACCTGTGGATATCGGGCCCTCATAACACCCTCATGGAGTCTGTTTCTGACCATTTGAGTGGACACAAGCACATTTGTGGCCTGCTGGAGGTCATTTTGCAGGGCTCTGGCAGTGCTCCTCCTTGCACAAAGAAAGAGGTAGCAGTCCTGCTGCCGGGTTGTTGCCCTCCTATCGCCTCCTCCATGTCTCCTGATGTACTGGCCTGTCTCCATGCTCTGGACACTACGCTGAAAGACACAGCAAACCTTCTTGCCACAGCGCGCATTGATGTGCCATCCTGGATGAGCTGCACTACCTGAGCCACTTGTGAGAATTGTAGACTCCGTCTCATGCTACCACTAGAGTGAAAGCACCGCCAGCATTCAAAAGTGACCAAAACATCAGCCAGGAAGCATAGGAACTGAGAAGTGGTCTGTGGTAACCACCTGCAGAACCACTCCTTTATTGGGGGTGTCTTGCTAATTGACTATAATTTCCACCTGTTGTCTGTTCCATTTTCACAACAGCATGTGAAATTTATTGTCAATCAGTGTTGCTTCCTGAGTGGACAGTGTGATTTCACAGAAATGTCATTGACTTGGAGTTATATTGTGTTGTTTAAGTATTCCCTTTATTTTTTTGAGCAGTGTATGTCGATTCATAACCTTTTCTTCTTGATACATGAGGGATCACCCTGAAGTTATCTTATTTTGACCCATTGTGATTTTTGTAATTGACAGGAAAAAAAAAACGAAAATAAAGAAGACTAGCAAAAAAATAATGGATACCAGCAAAGAAATGGAAAATGGATTATTCTGAAGAAATACTTGAAATGGATGGATCTCCAGCTTGATGTGAATACAATATGTTTATCTTTATCATTTCCATTTCTATTACACATCTACATTATCATGTCCATTTTTCCATACCTTTAAAAGGGTATTCCAGGAAAAAAATGTATTTTTATATATCAACTGGCTCCAGAAAGTTAAACAGATTTGTACTGTAAATGACTTCTATTAAAAAATCTTAATCCTTCTAATAATTTTCAACTGCTGAAGTTGAGTTGTTCTTTTCTGTCTGACAACAATGCTCCCTGCTGACATCTCTGTCTGTCTCGGGAACTGCACAGAGCAGAATAGGTTTGCTATGGGGATTTGCTTCTACTCTGGACAGTTCCCGAGACAGTTGTCATCAGAGATCACTTAGACAGAAAAGAACAACTTAACTTCAGCAGCTCAGAAGTACTGAAAGGATTAAGATTTTTTAATAGAAGTAAATTCCAAATCTGTTTAACTTTCTGGAGCCAGTTGATAAAAAAAAAAAAAAATGTTCCTGGATAACCCCTTTAAGTAATATTAGGCTGTTAGAAGTGCAAGTACATAACAGAAAAGTATTATATGATATTAGAAAGGTCTGCAATGTAAAAATCATAAGCATTGTCAAAATATTGTTATTGTAAAGTTTTAAGATCATTTTGCAACTATTTATAAAATAACTAATCCTAATTACTGATTGACTTTACTATTATACTGTAGGTGCAAACAACTGCTTCCAGTATTGGCTGTCTAGACCATAGTATAGCAATATGTTCAGTACGTTAGGTACAAACAGAATACATAGGTGAAATCGACAAACATATATTTTTCCACTGCTTATCAGAAATGTCCTGGACATATGGCACAAGAGTTAAGTAGGTGATCTTTAATTCATGAGGATTTGCAGCCATATGTTCCAGATCTTAGGTTTAAAAATCTCAAACCACATAATGCTTATTCTTAAACTAGATCCCATATGTCAACATTTCCAATAGAAAAAACACACATTTATATGATGTTTATGTGACCTCTGACACAAAACCTTAAGTAAGGATTCTAGAGTTCCCCATTCTGAATGTGTGTGTTCCTTATTGTTGAATCTGGTCTTGCTATTAAAACAATTATTTTGAAAAAAACAAAAAAAGTAAAAATAAACACAAAACATTTAAAGAACAATATCCTCCATGATCAACAAAATAATGAACTGCTCGATATATAATTCAAGATATGTTGGGGAAAAAAAAACATGTTTAGACTGGTAAATAATAAAACTAAATTAGTAAATTGATAAGAAATAGTGACAAGAGACATAACAGACTTAAGGGATAGAAATGACAGAAAATGTTTGCAAAAATATTAACCTAACTTCTGAATGATCAGTGATAAACCTCTTTACAGTGGTCATTAGTAGTGATGTTGCGAACATAAAATTTTCGGTTCGCGAACGGCGAACGCGAACTTCCGCAAATGTTCGCGAACCAGGTGAACCGCCATTGACTTCAATGGGCAGGCGAATTTTAAAACCCAGAGGGACTCTTTCTGGCCACAATGGTGATTTAAAAGTTGTTTCAAGGGGACTAATACCTGGACTGTGGCATGCCGGAGGGGGATCCATGGCAAAACTCCCATGGAAAATTACATAGTTGATGCAGAGTCTGGTTTTAATCCATAAAGGGCAAAAATCACCTATTATTCCTAAATTCTTTAGCCCCCTTTAGGCAGCACATAGAGCCCCCCTTTAGGCATCACATAGTTAGATCCCCCTTTAGGCAGCACATAGATTCCCCCATATTAGGCAGCACATAGTTAGAGCCCCCCTTTAGGCAGCATATAGGTAGAGCCTCCCTTTAGGCAGCACATAGAGCCCCCTTTAGGCAGCACATAGTTAGATCCCACCTTTAGACATCACATAGTTAGATCCCCCCTTTAGGCAGCACATAGATTCCCCCATGTAAGGCAGCACATAGTTAGAGCCCCCCTTTAGGCAGCCCAACCAGGGTGCCTACAGCTGTTGCAAGACACACGGACTGATATTTGAGCCCTAAAAAGGGCTTTTTTTGGGTGCTGTCCTTAAAGCAGATGTTACACTAGTGCTTTAGGAGTAAAGTGGACCCTGAATACACCACTTAGAAGCAACCTAGCTATCACTTTCCCTATTACAGCAGGAGCAGCTTCTCTGTCCCTCCACTTTCTAAGCCTGCAGCATGCTGAATGAGGGTAAAATGGCATCCGTGCAAGAGGTAGGAGGGTCTGGAAGGGAGGGACTGCTGCTGATTGGCTGTAATGTGTCTGCTGACTCTGACTCACTGGGTCAAAGTTTACCGCAATGTTAAAGTATAGGGGGCGAATCGAACTTCACATATGCTAGGTTCGCCGGGAACTGTTCGCCGGCGAACAGTTCACGACATCTCTAGTCATCTCTAGTCATTAGTACTTATTCTTACCCACGATCTTTTCACCGCAGAGATAGAATAAGGAAGTGTGGCCCTCCCATGCAGGGATTACAGGAGCTTAGCCGTCAGTATAATAGCTGGCGATTCTCTGGTAGTTTAACCCTGCACATGCTGTGGTAAAATCATGACAGCTGCATGTGAACAGTGACACTTACCTTTGGCATCGGCCCTGGCACCTGTGATCCCCATGTGCAGGATGGTTGGGTACATCTCTGCTGTGCTGAAAGGCAGAATACACTGCACTTGTATACTAGTGCACCATATTATACCAGTGATCTAGTGATTGAAGTCAGTCCCCCCCACCCCCATCATAAAATAAAAACTAAATCATCCATTATACATAAAAAATATAAAATAAAAATGCACATATTTGGTATCGCCATGTCCACAATGACCAGAGCAATATCATTTTTTTGTTCACACAATTTGAACGCTGAAAAGAAAAAAGAATGGCATGACTGCAGTTTTTTGTAAATCCACCTTTAGAAAAAGAAAAAGAAAATGATCAAAAGGTAATTTGCATTCCAAAATTGTACTAATAAAAACTACAACTTTTGCCATAAGCAATTAACCCTAAGATAGTGCCGTGAGACAAAAAGTAAAAATTCGCTTTGCAACAAATCTGAATATCACCGTGATTCCATCACACAAATCGCTTCATTAACCCTTTAAGGACTCAGGGTTTTTCCGTTTTTGCACTTTCGTTTTTTCCTCCTTACCTTTTAAAAATCATAACCCTTTAAATTTTCCACCTAAAAATCCATATTATGGCTTATTTTTTGCGACGCCAATTCTACTTTGCAGTGACATTAGTCATTTTACCCAAAAATGCACGGCGAAACGAAAAAAAAAAATCATTGTGCGACAAAATCGAAAAAAAAACCCGCCATTTTGTAACTTTTGGGGGCTTCCGTTTCTACGCAGTGCATATTTCGGTAAAAATTACACCTTATCATTATTCTGTAGGTCCATACGGTTAAAATGATACCCTACTTATATAGATTTGATTTTGTCGCACTTCTGGAAAAAATCATAACTACATGCAGGAAAATGTATACGTTTAAAAATGTCATCTTCTGACCCCTATAACTTTTTTATTTTACGTACAGGGCGGTATGAGGACTCATTTTTTGCGCCGTGATCTGAAGTTTGTATCGGTATGATTTTTGTTTTGATCGGACTTTTTGATCACTTTTTATTCATTTTTTTAATGGTATAAAAAGTGACCAAAATACGCTTTTTTGGACTTTGAAATTTTTTTGCGCGTACGCCATTGACCGTGCGGCTTAATTAATGATATATTTTTATAGTTTGGACATTTACGCACTCGGCGATACCACATATGTTTATTTTTTTTTTTTACACTGTTTTATATTTTTTATGGGAAAAGGGGGGTGATTCAAACTTTTATTAGGGAAGCGGTTAAATGACCTTTATTAACCCTTTTTTTTTACTTTTTTTTTGCAGTGTTATAGGTCCCATAGGGACCTATAACACTGCACACACTGATCTCCTATGCTGATCACTGGCGTGTATTAACACGCCTGTGATCAGCATTATCGGCGCTTGACTGCTCCTGCCTGGATCTCTGGCACGGAGCAGTCATTCGTCGATCGGACACCGAGGAGGCAGGTAAGGGCCCGACTGAGCAGCCGGGATACTTTCAGTTTCACTTTAGAAGCGGCGGTCAGCTTTGACCGCCGCTTCTAAAGGGTTAATACCGCACATCGCCGCGATCGGCGATGTGTGGTAGTAGCCGCGGGTCCCGGCCGTTGATGAGCGCCGGGACCGAAGCGATATGATGCAGGATCGCGGCGCGATCCCGCTTCATATCGCGGGAGCCGGAGCAGGACGACAGCCAGCCACCGCTGTGATGTCACAGCCCTATATAATCAGCAGCCATCTTGCGGCCAGTCACTTCAGCGTTTTATTTCAGAGTGAGCGTTTCATTGCAGGGAGAGATAGAGCATTGTGTGCGTTGCACAGAAAAACAGCTTTACAGCAGTGATTCACCACAAGCCAAAATCACTGCATAAAAGAACTGACAGAGAGAGAAAGAAAGAGAAAAAGTACACTTTTGGGTGTAATACACAATGGTGGAGATTTATCAAAACCTGTGCAGAGGAGAACTTGCAAAGTTGCCCATGGCAACCAATTAGCTTGCTTCTTTCATTTTCATGAAGGCCTGTGAAAAGTGAAAGAAGTGATCCGATTGGTTGCTATGGGCAACTGGACAATTTTTCCTTTACACAGGTTTTGATAAATCTCCCCCAATGACTCCACTGCTGCAGTGGTGTACAGCAACTCTAAAGCTTAAAGGGGCCAGTTAGGCAAAACACTAAAAGCCATAGTCACCTAATTACAGTGCCTAATACAGGTTGCATAGCAGAGCTTATTGTCCTCTCATAAGTGTAACATGTGCGTACATATGTGGTGTATGTTTTTTTTCCCCCTAAAAAACTAATTTTGGCCTAGTTACTGTGAAAGCTAAACCCTTGTTTTTGTAGCCTTATACAGTTTTAAGCGGAGTGTATTGCCTAGCTCTTTTAAGTGTAAACTGTACGTACACCTACGTGGTTTTCCTTTTTTTTTTCCTGAAAAACTAATTTTGGCCTAGTTACTGTGAAAAGCCAGCCAAAGCTACACCCTTGTTTCTGTAGGCTAATACAGTTTTAAGCATAGTGGAGCGCATTGTCCTCCTCTCATAAGTGTGTCATAAACGCACTCAGCTGGTGTAAAAGTATGTCAAACAGAGAAGTGCCAGGACGTGCACAGAGGTCGCAGCAGAGTAGGGGCGTGTGGCAGCAGGAGTCGCAGCGAGAGGTCTGAGCTCCCGGAGTCAGCTAGCAGTCGTGTCTCAACCAGCAACCTAGCAACCCTGATTGATTGGTTCACTCGGTCATCCACTTCATCCCAAGTGAAGTTCGAAATCCCCCCCCAGACAACAGTCGGTGGGTTCCTCAGACTCAACCCTCAGTTGACATAGCCCTCCTGCTGCTGCCACCTCCAGGCTTTGTCATTGTGCTTCCATGTAGTCTCCTCATGGTGATGCTGCTACCTCCAGGCTCTCTCATTGTGCTGCCATATGGTATCCTCATGCTGATTTTGCCACCTCCAGGCTCTGTCATTGTGCTGCCATATGGTCTCCTCATGCTGATGCAGCCATCTCCAGGGTCTCTCATTGTGCTGCCATATGGTCTCCTCATGCTGATGCTTCCACCTACAGCCTCTGTCATTGTGCCGTCATATGGTCTCCTCTCTCTGATTGTGCTGTTATCTGGTCTCCTCATGCTGATGTTAACACCTCCCGGCTCTCTCATTGTGCTGCTATGGATACTGCAAAACATAATTAATGTGCTGGTCCCCAGTTACAAAAATTCCTCTGCATTAGACCTTAGACCACAAGTAAGTATTGAGGATATGCATTAGCTAAAACTTAACTTTTCTTAGGATAAAATAGATGGACCTAAAATGTTTTTGAAATCTATTAAAAGGAAAGGTGTGCAAAAAACACCATGTGCCACCTACACCACCAAGTATTGATGTGATGCAAAGACCTCTAAAAGGTGGAAGGGAACAACATATGGTCCATTGTAACAGGTGGGGGTAAAAACTTCCTCTGTAAGGCCCGCAGTAAAATTTCTCTTTTTGGCAAGTGTTACTCGCCCTAAAAAGAGCGGCCCCACACAGGAACCTCTCCCTATTTCCACCTAAAAACACTGGCATTTCCCTGGGGTTTTAGTTGGAAATAGGGAGAGGTTTCTGTGTGGGGCTGCCCTTTTTAGGGCAAGTAACACTTGCCAAAAAAGGGAATTAATAGGGAGAGAGTAGGGCCTTATAGGGGAAGTTTTTACCCCCACCTGCTACAATGAGCAATATGTTGTTCCCTTCCACCTTTTGGAGGCAAGTGTTACTCGTCCTTAAAAGGGCGGCCCCACAAATGAACCTCTCCCTATTTCCAACTAAAAACCCTGGAAAATGGCAGTGTTTTAAGGTGAAAATAGGGAGAGGTTCTTCTTGTGTATGGCCGCCCTTCTTAGAGCGAGTAACACTTGCCAAAAAGGGAATTAATAGTGCGAGAGTAGGGCCTTACAGGGAAAGTTTTTACCCCCACCTGTTACAATGGACCACACATTGTTCCCTTCCACCTTTTAGAGGGGTTTGCATTGCATCAATACATGGTGGTGTAGGTGGCACATGTTGTTTTTTGTACACCTTACCTTTTGTTAGATTTCAAAAAATGTTTGGATCAATATATTTTATCCTAAGAAAAGATAAAGAGGTATTCCAGGCAAAACCTTTTTTTTTTATATATATATATATATATATCAACTGGCTCCGGAAAGTTAAACAGATTTGTAAATTACTTCTATTAAAAAATCTTAATCCTTCCAATAGTTATTAGCTTCTGAAGTTTTCTGTCTAACTGCTCAATGATGATGTCACGTCCAGGGAGCTGTGCATGATGGGAGAATATCCCCAAAGGAACTGCACAGCTCCCGGGACGTGAGTCATCAGAGAGCAGTTAGACCGAAAACAACAACTCAACTTCAGAAGCTAATAACTATTGGAAGGATTAAGATTTTTTAATAGAAGTAATTTACAAATCTGTTTAATTTTCCGGAGCCAGTTGATATATATAAAAAAGGTTTGGCCTGGAATACCCCTTTAACTTTTAGCTAATGCATATCCTCAATACTTACTTGTGCACACCAACACTTTGCTAAAAGAGACCGTTTTCTTTTGCCTACATTCCTCAACTACTATTCTGATCCTGCCACCCGCCTAACGCCACACATCTGATGCCAAGTTCTCCTTCTTTCACCCACCTTTGTCACCGGGTACTGGTATTAACACCCACCACCCCACTCTACTAAAGTGTACCAAAGTGCCGTTGGTCCTGTGACAGTGTGCGACTCTGTCTTCTCATCCTCCACCGTGTCCTCAGCCTCCACTGCCCAGACAAATCTCAGTTCCCCTTCAGCATACCATGTGTGCAGGGCAAGGCGGTGTCATGCTGTTCTTCACATGGTTTGCCTTGGCGAACGGAGTCACACAGGGGAGGAACTGCTAAAAGTAATTCATCAAGAAATTGAATCATGGCTTACTCCATGAAAACTGGAAATGGGAACCATGGTGACCGACAATGGGAAGAACACCTTGTCTGTGCTGCATCAAGGAAGCCTGAGCCATTTTTTGTTTTCAACGATTCCTGAAGTGTTCTCCCTATCTATCTGCAAGATATCCTATCAAGAAGAAGAAAAATGGGAAGAAAACTTTGCATGCAGTTCAGCCACTCGTACACTGCAAATCACACCCTCCTTGAACTGCAGCTTTAGAACGACATCCCCCAACATAGTCTGATTTGCGACGTTTCCACATGTTGGAATTCCACCCTCCATATGTTGGACCGACTATACCAGCAGAGAAAAGCCATCAACAATTTCTTGATGATCCAAGCGGATTGGAGGACTCCCCTGTGTAACTTCCATGTCAACCAGTGGCAGCTCATTCGTGACACCTGCCGTTTGCTCAGGCACTTTGAAGAAGGCACATTATTAATCAGGATTACGGGATGAACAACGTCATTCCACCGCTTCATATCCTACAGCACGTGTTGGAAACGATGGCTGGTCAGGGCACTGGTGGCACCTACACCTCGAGACCACATGAGCCCTTTGGGGGCTGAACTGGAGGATGAGAGGGAAAGTGGAGCACAGGCAAGGTTTTGCAAAATGGGTGGGTGACTGACAGGAGAGGAGGAGCAGGTGCAGGCTGTGGAGCTACAGGATGATAAAGAAGATGAGACAGAGGACCCAGACACACAGTGGCCATGTGGTCTCCTCATGCTGCTGGCACATTAAATTAAACTTTATCTTAATCTATTTTAAATCTTCAATTTCAATTTTTACAAATTATATTTAATCTTTCCAATTGTTAGGCCCTATGGTCTCATCAGACTGTTGCCAACCCCAGGCTGGGTCATTCTGCCACATTATGGTCTCCTCATGCTGCTTCCACCTCCAGACTGTGTCATTGTGCCACCATATGGTCTCCTCATGCTGTTGGCACATTGAATTAAACTTTTATAATTTTAATCTATATAAAATCTTCAATTAAAATTTTACAAAATATCTTTAATCTTTTCAATGTGAGGCCCTATGGTCTTGTCGGGCTGCTGCCACCTCTAGGCTCTGTCATTGTGCCGCCATGTGACTCCATGTTATATTGGGTTTTGTGGTCATACAGTATTAGTTGAAAGTAAACACTTCGGGCACCTGGGACATTAAACTTGTGAATCTAATCAAAATCCTCAATTTAAATAAAAAAAAAAATCTCTTCAATTTTTTCAATTGTGAGGCCTTATAGTTGTCATCATATATTACCTGCAGAGTTACCACAAGAATCCAATTAAACAAGTTAGAGTGATAACAGGTGGTAGTTTGCCTCGTGGAGGACCGCCAGTTCTATGTTAAGATACAAGTGCAAGCTTTTTCACTGCAGCCACTTAGAGCTTTATGTGCCCACTTATCCAACGGCACAGAAGCTGAATGTGCTCCTGTTCAAGTTGCTGGTACTGCAGTCCCTCCCTTCTCAAGTGGACACTCACAGCAGGGTGGTGAGCTGAGAGGCAGGGGCTTGGACAGGCGGTAGCTGGCCTCACGGAGGACCGCCAGCTCGATTTTAAGATACAACTAGGAGCTTTGCCATAGTTTACACTGTAGCAATTATAGACTATTTGAGCTGGAATCACTGTGGCTGCTTGCACCAGACTTGCCTTCCAATGGGTCCTCAAAAAAGGATTTAAAGTTTGCTCATTCCAATTACCAGGCTCTGTCATTGTGCCACCATGTGATCTCCTCATGCTGCTGGCACATTACATTTGTGAATCTATTCAAAATCTTCTATTTCAATCTAAAAAAAGATCTATGTAATCTTTTCAAGACTGAGGCCCCATGGCCGTCGTCATATATTACCTCTGGAATTACAACAAGAATCCAATAAAACAGGTTGGAGCGATAACAATGAACCATAACTGATTAAATTAAACATTTGCAGTTCCACACAGAGTAAGACAGTCGGGTGGGGGGCGGGGTGCTGAGAGGCAGGGGCTGGAACAGGTGGAGATCGCCTCACAGCGGACCGCCAGCTCGATGCTCACCAGAATGGGTCCTCAAAAAAGGATTTAAAAACTAAAATAAATTCTAATTAAATAAAAAAATCTCTTTACTCTCTTCAATTGTGACGCCAGATAGTCTCCGGACCCTGCTGCCACATCTAGAAGCTCTGCGGCAGTGACACTTATAGTGATGCCTGTAATCTGCATGTCATACTGAATAAAAGTATTATTTCACTAACACAGCACACTCCTTATGCGTTTTACGACAAGGCAAAGTGTTCTACACCCCTATTGAGGCTCTCTGTAGCCCAGAAATAGCCATTTTTAAAAGTGGTTTGCCACAAATAAATTGGGACCGAACCAAATTTTTTCAGAAAATTTGGCGAATCGGCCAAATTGAGTTTTTCAAGAATTCGCTCATCTCTAGTAGCAATGTAGTAAAAAAAAAAGAAAAAAAAAAATGAAATTTTTACGTTTGATCAACCAGCAAAAAAAGAGTTGTTAAAATGAACCCATAAAATATATGAACTCGAAAATGGCAGCATTAAAAACTACAAATTATCTTACAAAGAACAAACCCTCGTATGGCTTTGTTGATGGAAAAAAAAGTTATGGCACTTAAATTTTGGCAATGAAAAAACAAGAAAAAAAATGCTTGGGCAGTAACACTGCAAATGGATTCCAGGGAAAGGTGTCAAAGTCCACCTTCTAAACGTAATAATAAAACTTGAATTATAGGTCGTCTATTGTGCTTCTTTGATATTGACCATAACACTAAATGACGTGTTTACTAGAGATGAACGAATCCAATCGGACGAAGTTAAATTTGTTGCGAATTTCATGAAAAATTTGATTCAGACCAAATCTGAACTTCGACTCAATTTGAAATAAGGAATTTCTTTATTAGTGACACCCCAGCGATCGTCCTGTATAATGTATAGATGCAAGCAGCTTTCTCCTGTGCTTACATCTCTGCAATAGATAAGACTATCACAGCGGGTGTCAGGAGTGACACCTGCTGTGACTTGTCCTTAACTGTTCCCAACATGAAGCACACTCTGCTCCATGCTGGGAGCTGTAGTTCCTGCACTACAATGAGTGACACCTGGGGCGATCTGTCTATTAGTACAGGTACTACAGCTCTCATCATGGAAAAGTTTGTTCCATGCTGGGAGTAGCAGTACTACCTAAAAAAATCAATTGAGAAAAAAAGTGAAACACACATACACACTCTCTAATTATTAAATACAATATTAAAATACATTACTCTTAAAATAAATAAAAAAAACTTAATTATAAAAAATATATTATTTTCACATTTAAATGGCCCCTTTCTACATAAAAAATGAAGCAGTGGAATGACGTTGTTCATCCCGTAATCCTGGTGACTTACTAATAATGCAGCTTCCTCAAAGGGCCTGAGCAAACGGCAGGTGTCACTGGTTAACATTGAAGTTACACAGGGGAGTACCCCTATCCGCTTGGATCATCAAGCAATCGGTGATGGCTTTTCTCTGTTCGTACAGTTGGTCCAAGGGTGGAATTCCAACGTGTGGCAACGTCACAAATAAGACTATGTTGTGGGATACCATTCTGACGCTGCAGCTCAAGGAGGGTGTGCTTTGTGGTGTACAAGTGGCTGAAGTGCATGCAAACTTTCCTTCTCATTGTTAGGATGTCTTGTAAATGAGGGGAACACTTCAGGAACAGCTTTACAACCAGATATAACACGTGTGTAATGCAGGGCGCATGGCTCAGCCTTCCCAGTCGCAGCACAGACAAGATGTTCTTCCCGTTGTCAGTCACCATAGTTCCCATTTCCAGTTTTCGTGGAGTAAGCCATGCTCCGATTTCTTTATGAATGACTTTCAGCAGTTCCTCCCCTGTGTAACTCCGTTCATCAAGGCAAACCATGTGAAGAAGGGGCACTGAGACTTGTCTGGGCAGTGGAGGCTGAGGAGGCGGAGTCGCACACTGTCACACGAATAAACGGTATGAGAGCATGGAGGCGGAAGCGGCGGGACCTGTCCAAGTTGGTGTTCTGGCTGTGCAGGAACCACATTCACCCAGTGAGCCATAAAGGACATGTATTGTCCCTGACATAGTAACAGCTCCAGGCAACGGCGCTTCCATGCACTTTGGTACACACCGACAGGCTCAAGGACTGGCCCACCTTCTCTTCCACAAAATTGTGCAAGGCTGGTGCTGCCTTCTTCGCAAAGAAATGACGGCTTGGCACTCTGCACCTCGGCTCGGCACAAGCCATCAGTTCTCTGAAAGAGTCCACCACTTGAAAAGGGAGGGACTGCAGCACCAGCAACTTAGACAGGAGCACATTCAGCTTCTGCACCGTTGGATGAGTGGGCGCATACTGTTGTCTCTTTTACATGGCTTTGCCGATGGATTGTTGCCGGAATGGCTAACTAAAGGGAGGAGGAGCATCTGGAGTGACAGAAGAAGGGTATGACACACAGGCTGAGGTGGTGGAGCCTTGGCTGGCTTAAAGAGAGAGCAGCATGCCACTGGTTGATGCAGCAGGCTGGACCACTACATCGGAGTCACGGTTCTCCCATGTGAACCTCCTCCGGATGCTTGATGAAAAACTGCCAGGAACCCCTGTTCCACTACCTCCCGGGAAGGTAGGCTGCCGCAAAGCAAGTGGTCTCCCCCCAGGAATGCTTGGCTCCAGCTGCTGCCTCACAGGCAACCTGCATCTCTCTTCTCCTGATGATGATGAAGATGAAGCCCCTACTGCAGCCGGCTCCCAATTGCGATCGGCTTCATCATCATTAACAAGTGTCTGAACATCACTGATGTCCTTCTCAGGTTCCTCAACAGTGTCTGCTTCAGGACTCTAAATGCTGGCAAAACCGGCTCCCACGTCACTCTCCTCATCACTACTTGCCCGCCTAGTGGGGGAACCAGCAAATGTCTCCTCCACTTCTTGGCTGGGCAGTAGCGGATGACTGTCCTCTATTAGATCATCCTCACTGAATAGTGGAGCTGAACACACAGTACAAGATACTTCTTTAGGGGAGGGAACAGCATAGGACTGATGCAATGGGAGGAAAGGGACTGCTCTTGGGCCATGGCAACTGAGGATTGTGTCTGAGGAACCCACCAACTGTTGACTGGGGGTGTCAGATGTCCACGTTAACCAATTGACGACAGCAGATGGGTTGCTGGTCAAGACACGACCGCTAGCTGATAATGGGAGCTCAGGCCTCTCGCTGCAACTCCGGCTGCCCCTCACCCCTAGTCTGTTGCAACCACTGCCTGAAGGATTTAGGCCTTTGCCACTCCTTTGTGCACGTCCTGGCACTTTTCTGCCTGACAGTGCGTATATGAGGGGAGTACAATATGCTTCACTACGCTTAAAACAGTATTTGTCTAGAACAGCAGCAGGTGTGCACTTTTGGCTGGCCTTTCACAGTATCTAGGCCCTTGAGAGATTAACAGGTACAAAACTGTACACTACTTAGATGTAGGTATGTGATATGCACTGATGAGGGCAGAAAAATGCTCTACAGTACACTTAAAAGAGTATCTGAGTACAACACCAGCCGGTGAGTACTTTTGCCTGTCCTTTCACAGTATGTAGGCCCTTGACAGATTAACAGGTACAAAATAGTACTACTTAGATGTATGTATGCGGTTAGCACTTATGAGGGCAGGAAAAATGGGCTACAAGACGCCTAAAAACTCTGTATTTTTGTAAAACACCAGCCCGTGATTACATTTGTCTGTCCTTTCACTGTATGTAGTCCCTTGACAGATTAAAAAGTACAAAATAGTACACTACTTAGATGTACATATGCGTTATGCACTTAACAGGGCAGAAAAATGTGCGCGGCACTGACCGTGGTGCCACAGGGATATTAACTCTTTAGATGCCGCTACAAAACTTCAGATCACGGAGCAAAAAATTAGCCCTCATACCACCCCGTATGCGGAAAAATAAAAGTTATAGGGGTCAGACGGTGACAATTTTAAACGTATAAATTTTCCTGCATGTAGTTATGATTTTTTCCAGAAGTACGACAAAATCAAACCTATATAAGTAAGGTATCATTTTAATCGCATGGACCTACAGAATAAAGAGAAGGTGTCATTTTTACTGAAAAATGTACTGCGGAGAAACACAATTTTACTGCACAATGATTTTTTTTTCTGTTTCGCCGTAGATTTTTGGGTAAAATGACTGATGTCATTACAAAGTAGAATTGGTGGCACAAAAAATAATCATATGGATTTTTGGGTGCAAAATTTAAAGGGTTATTATTTTTTAAAGGTAAGGAGGAAAAAACGAAAGTGCAAAAATGGAAAAACGCTGAGTCCTTAAGGGGTTAAAGCTCAATCATGGTAAGCGGGGCACAATCCCTAGATACCTACAGTACAGCGCCCCCATAATCAGACTCCATTCGGGGCTTCACTGGCATTAAAATTTCAAAGGAACAAATAAGCCCAATAATTCTCAGGATGGGTAAAACACGATGTGCATAGCCAAATATCTAAAGAATTAAATGTACACCAAAGGTAAGTAGATCGATAACTTCCTTAAATCACGTCCATCCATAGAAGAGAGCGACTATTTATCCCAGCAGCAACAATCATTTACCATCACAGAGTGGATTATATCCCCGGATCACTTGTCTAGTAAATGCCCATAAAAAAAAATTAAAAATAAAATAATACATGGGGCTTAAAAATTAAGTGAAAATAATAAAAATTATGATATAGAACGAAAACTAGAAATAAAAATTATGAAATACAGTCCTCTTCTATTTTTTATATTGAGCACTGAATTTTCTGGTCCCTGCCCGCTCCTGAAAATTGAAAGACAAAAAAATAAAGAAATGTTAATGTTAATTTTTAAACGGGGATCAATTTATGTGGGTGGGCAAGCACCTAAAAATGTAGCCGACAATAATAAAAATTTAGAAAGGGACCAATACATATTTTTTTTTATGATTAATTTTTTTTTTATTAGTAATTAATTTTAATATTGTGTTTAATAAAGTGTGTGTGTATGTTGCTTCACTTTTTTTTCTCTATTTTTTTTTACATTTTTTAGGTAGTTTTACTACTCCCAGCGTGGAACAGACTGTTACATGATGGAAGCTGTAGTACCTGTACTAATAGACAGATCGCCCCAGGTGTCACTCCTGACACCCAATGTGATTATCCTTTCCATTGAAGAGATGGAGCAGCTTTCTCCTGAGCTTGCATCTCTGCTCTATACTCTGGCTGGCCAGTGATGTAAATAGAATTCACATCACTTATTCATATTTTCCGCAGAGAGCTGTGATTGGCCAGATGGTTCCAGCCAATCATAGCTCTCTAGGGGAAATATGAATAATAGGTATATATATATATATATATATATATATATATATATATATATATGGCATATATTTATACTACAGTGGGACCAGAGAAGAGCGGCCGGCCGCATTGCTACATTATACAGGACGATCGCATTGGGTGTTAGAAGTGATACCCGCTGCGATCTGTCTATTAATGCAGGTACTACAGCTCTTGACACCTGATGTGATTGTCCTATCTAGATGTAAGAAAGCCACCCGCATCTATACATTATACTGGATGATCGCAGCAGGTGTCAGGAGTGACACCCAGGGCGATCTGTCTATTAGCACAGGTACTACTACTACCACCATCATGGAACAGTATGTTCCATGCTGGGACTAGTAGTACTTCCTAAAAAAAAAAAAAAAAAGTGAGAAAAAAAGTGAAACACACTCTTTATTAAACACATTATTAAAATACTTTACTAATAAAAATTTGATGAGAATTTATTTCGATCAAATAAAATTTTTCAAAAATTCGCTCATCTCTAGTGTTGACATTATTTAGAATGTGACTTTGTATTACAGTGCAGACCTTTTCCTGCCATTTGGAGTCTTTGGGAAGCTAAAGGAGTACTCCAGTGGAAAGCATTTTTTTTTTTTTTTAATCAACTGGTGCCAGAAAGTTAAACAGATTTGTAAATTACTTCTATTTAAGAATCTTAATCCCTCCAGTACTCATCAGCTGCTGTATACAGAGGAAGTTCTTTTCTTTTTTAAATTTCTTTTCTGTCTGACCACAGTGCTCTCTGCGGACAACTCTGTGCATTTCAGTAACTGTCCAGAATAGGAGCTAATCCCCATAGCAAACCTCTCCTGCACCTGACAGTTCCTGACATGGATAGAGGTGTCAGCAGAGAGCACTGTGGTCAGACTGGAAAATACTCAACTTCCTCTGTAGTATACAGCTGCTGATAAGTACTAGAAGGATTAAGATGTTTTAAAAGAAGTAATTTACAATTCTATTTAACTTTCTTGCACTGGTTGATAAAAAAAAATTCCCATTAAGTACCCCTTTAATGCCTTTGATCGTTGCAATTCCTTTGTAGGCAGTTGCTGTCACCTTTGGAATCCAGTATCAGCTAAAAGTTTGACCCACCAAGGCAACCTCAATTTTTTACAAATACCTATAGCCCGGTAAAAAAATTACCAAAATTGGGCTGAAACATCTGGCAAGCAGCTGATAGCAACTCTAAAGGCAAATGTTACATTAAATGCCATCTGTTCAAATGATTAAACAACCATGTAATACAGGGCCAGATCTTGTTTGTCAAAATTATGACTTGTAGAGAGAGATTCCAAGCGGGTGACCACCTCAGTGAGGTCCATATGTCTTAATAGATTCATAAGCTAACCCCTCTAGTAGTTAAACGGGTACTCCGGTGGAAAATGTTTTTTTTTTTTTTTTTTTTTTAAATCAACTGGTGCCAGAAAGTTCAACAGATTTGTAAATTACTTCTACTAAAAATCGTAATCCTTCCAGTACTTATTAGCTGCTGAATACTACAGAGAAAATTATTTTCTTTTTGGAACAAAGAGCTCTCTGTTGACATCATGACCACAGTGCTCTCTGCTGACATCTCTGTCCATTTTAAGAACTGTCCAAGGTAGGAGAAAATCCCGATAGCAAACATATGCTGCCCTGGACTCTCAGAACTCTTTTGGACAGCTCATTAGCTCCCTACTGAGAAGGAGTTATATAACAACTTTTTGTCTGGTGTGTATTCCTTCAGTTGACACTCAGTAGTATACAACAGCAGTCACACACATTTTAAGGCCTAAACCACTGCCAACCTTTACCTTTGGTGCTGTCAGCAGAGAGCTCTGTGTTCCAACAAGAAAATAATTTCCTCTGTAGTATTTAGCAGCTAATAAGTACTGGAAGGATTAAGTTTTTTTTTTTTTTTTTTTTTGTAGAAGCAATTTACAAATCTGTTTAACTTTCTGGCATCGGTTTATAATGATTATAACAATATCCATGGTTACATGCTTAACAATTATTCTACTGCTTTTACTAAAAAAAAAACTCAAACTTTTCACCTAAAATAGGTATGTTTAAAATCGTCTTATTCTAACTCCTATAACTTTCAAATTTTTCCGTATACGGAGCTGTATTAGGCTCATTTTTTGCACGTTTTTTAAAATGTAATTTTAATTTCTTCTAACATATGATATGACATCAATGTGGGCATTATACTTGTACTGTGACATCACTGTGTATATCATCCCTGTACTGTGACATCACTGTGTGTATTATCCCTGTATTTTGACTTCACTGTGTATATTATCCCTGTAATGTGACATTACTGTGTGTATTATCCCTGTACTGTGACATCACTGTGTATATCATCCCTGTATTGTGACATCACTGTGTGTATTATTCCTGTACTGTGACATCACTGTGTGTATTATTCCTGTACTTTGACTTCACTGTGTATATTATCCCAGTACTGTGATATCACTGTGTGTATTATACCTGTTCAGTAATATTGCCGTGTATTTTAATGCCGTATTGTGATGTCACAGTGCACATTATCTCTGTACAGTACAGGGCTAATATGCCCAGGGATGTCACAGTACTGGGTTAATATTCCTCAGTGACATCACAGTGCAGGGGTAATGCGCACAGTGATGTCACAAAAGAGGGATAATACACCTAAGGATTTCACAGTACAGTGATAATGTACACAGTGGTGTCACAGTACAGGGATAATACTCAGTAATATCATAGTACATGGATAATACACACAGTGCTTTCACAGTACAGGTATAATGCCCACACACAGTCCTTTTTTTTTGTTTTTGTTTACTTGGGCCTCTGCCCTCCAAAATGTCTGTGCACGTCCCTGAGATAATGTGAAAGAGTCCTGGGGAAATCTTTATCCCATCAATAAATTAGGAGATATTGTAGATAGCAGAACCAAACCATCAAACCATCAGTCAGTTTCGGGAATAATACATATTTCTCTTACCCTGACAGGATACGGTGTGTGAGAACCTAGCTTTAAAGCTGCAAAAGGTTTGCCTTAGGTGTAGCTGTGCCAAAAAATATAACCTGGATATAGGGCTTCGAAAAGCATCTCCAAAGTCAGAAAGGGGGAAAATAGTGAGCCTCTTCCAGGGTGCTAAAAAGGAATAGCCACCAATAAGCAATGTTTTCAGATCAGTCATGTTTGGATAGTGTGATGCAGGCCAACTCTGGGTAGATGGAAATGGGAGAGTGCCTAAAGGGGAGCTGAGTGTGTTAACATGCTTTATGAAGAATATCATCCTTTATCCCAAAAATGAGAGGCTTGCATGTGAAATCTGGGGGCGAGTCTTGTGGTTTTAGCTTTGTTCTCAGTGTCCTGTTCACCCATTTCATTACAATTTCATGTGATTATGAGTCACTTAGTATCTAAATGAAAATGTGCTTCTAGGTGGGATGTATACATTTCATTTTACAATGATCATTTCGGGGAGACCTTTGATTCTCAAGTTGTTGTGCCTGCCACTGTCATCTTGGTCTTCAAACCAGCCTATGATTTTTGAGGTGGGTTGGTCAAGCAGAAAGGGAGGCAGTAGAAGATTCTATTTAGGATATAAGATTAAAGATGAGCTTGAATGGATGTTGCATTTGTATTTGAGGTTGTGGAGATCCTATTGACAGAGTCCAAAGGTTTGGTCATGAATTTGCTCATAAGGGTTTGAGACACAGGTAGTTCATTGTTGAGCATTAAGTCCTCTGTGTCACTACCAATATCTGCAGATGTCTCCTTCCTATGTTTTGTTGTAAAGTGGCAGAGCTCATATTCACTTGTTTCCATTTATCAGCGAAGGTATGTTTTTGAAGTCTTCTTTGCTATGCCTTCTATGGACGGGTGATGTATCTCTTGATTTAGCCGGTCCATTTTGTTTGTTCCAAATCAGTTTTTATTAAACACAATAAAATATGTAAACAAGATGATGCAAGTGAGCATGAGCATCAGGAGTTGGTAATACATTTAGCCAGTCTATCAGCGATAGGTATAGCAGATGATCACTATTTCCAGGCTGAGGTGTGTCGCTGGTGAAAAATTTGTTTTAGAGGTAGCATCTTAATAAATGGAACATGTAACATAATTGAACTAAACAGAGAATGAAAAGCTAGTAATATAAGCAATGTTAGCTGTAGTATGTAACATGCCTGATCAGGTTTAGGAAAATAGGGAGGAGAGAGAGGAGGTGCTTAGAGGAGAGAAATAATAATGTGAATGTAGTCATATGAAGGTGTTTGCAAGTGAGCCAGGGACCCCATATCATCTAGATAGCTTCATGGGTAAGAGAGTGCCAGCTGGTCAACTCCTCCATCCTGCAGATTTGATTTAGTTTGTCCAACCATTGAGCTTTGGAGGGAGGTGTTTTCCACAGTAGAGGGATAAGGGCAGGGGGGGGGGGGGGGGGGGGGGCTGACAACACTCGAGGCTCCCGGACCAAAAAGGCAAGGGCCCCTGCTAGACTCTGCAGCTCTTCAATCTTCTGCCACGCCCCTATTTCACCCAAATCCCACACACTATAATTTATATATGTAAGAAACACTTTAACGTAGGTACATTTCCATAACCAATAATACTGGTATACAAGGAGTAAATATATACCACCACACAATAACTGTATAATACCGCCATACTGTACTGAATAAAACAACTATACACAGACCAGTATACTATAAAGGATCTGTATACAATATAAGTGATCATATACAGGACCATATGGCGGTAGATAACAGCTGTACACAGGATGTGTATACCATATAAGAGATTACTGTTACATCTTGGGACTCACAATTACGTCCTCTTTCCTTTTCGTCTCCGTCTGGAAGATCTCCATGTGGATCTCTTAACATCTGCAGGAAAAACATGTCAGACTCAGCATTTTTCCAGTGCCCTCCCCTCCTCTACACAATCTTTCAATCTACAGGCCCAAAAACTGTAATAATCTCCTCCTTGGTGTCCTTGTCCTGCACAGTAAAAGGGCAGGTAGGTAGGTAGCCAGGTAAATAGGTAGGTAGATCAGGAAGCCATATATGTAGGTAGGTGCAAGCCAGGTGGGTAGAGGGCTAGCTAGGTAGTTAGGCAGCCATGTATGAAGGCCAGACATGTACATAGTTAGGTAGCTGGGTATGTTGGTAGTGAGATAGCCTGGTATGTAGGTAAGTAGTTAGGAATGTTGGTAGAAAGTTAGGTAGCCCCCCCTTCCCCGTAGGTATAGGCAGCAGAGTTAACCCCCCTTGCCTGCAGCTATAGGCAACAGAGTTAACTCCCCCTTCCCTGTAAGTATAGGCAGCAGAGTTAAGCCCCCTTCCCCAAAGGTATAGGCAGCAGAGTTCCTCCCCCTTTCCCCGTAGGTATAGGCATAGTTAACCCCCCCATTACCCATAGGTATAGGCAGAGTTAAACCCCCTTTCCCCCATAGGTATAGGCAGAGTTACCCCCCCCCCTTTCCCCATAGGTATAGGAAGAGTTAGCCACACCACCATAAGTATAGGCAGAGTTACCTACCCACCCTCTTTCCCATAGGTATAGGCAGAGTGACCCCCCCTTTCCGCATAGGTATAGGCAGAGTTACACCCCCTCCCCCTTTCCCCATAAATATAGGCAGAGTTACCCACCCACCCTCTTCCCCATAGGTATAGGCATAGCTACCCCCCTCTTCCCCACAGGTATAGGCAGAGTTACCCCCCTCTTCCCCATAGGTATAGGCAGAGTTACCCACCCCCCTCTTCCCCACAGGTATAGGCAGGGTTACCCCCCTCTTTTTTTCCATAGGTATAGGCAGAGTTCTCCCCCCATTCCCCATATATATAGGCAGAGTTACCCACCCCCCTCTTCCCCATAGGTATAGGCATAGTTACCCCCCTCTTCCCCACAGGTATAGGCAGAGTTACCCCCCCCCTCTTCCCCATAGGTATAGGCAGAGTTACCCCCCCCCCCTTTCCCCATTGGTATAGGCAGAGTTACCCCCTTTCCCCATAGGTATAGGCAGAGTTACCCCCCTCCCCTCGCCCTTTCCCCATAAGTATATGCAGAGTTACCCACCCCTTCTCTTCCACATAGGTATAGGCAGAGTTACCCCCCCCATTTCCTCATGGGAATAGGCAGAGTTAACCCCCCCCCCTTTCCCCATAGGTATAGGCAGAGTTACCCCCTCCTTCCCCTCGCCCTTTCCCTATAAGTGTAGGCAGAGTTACCTACCCACCCTCTTCCCCATAGGTATAGGCAGCAGAGTTCCTCCCCCTTTCCCCGTAGGTATAGGTATAGTTAACCCCCCCATTACCCATAGGTATAGGCAGAGTTAAACCCCCTTTCCCCCATAGGTATAGGCAGAGTTACCCCCCCCCCCTTTCCCCATAGGTATAGGAAGAGTTAGCCACACCACCATAAGTATAGGCAGAGTTACCTACCCACCCTCTTTCCCATAGGTATAGGCAGAGTGACCCCCCCTTTCCGCATAGGTATAGGCAGAGTTACACCCCCTCCCCCTTTCCCCATAAATATAGGCAGAGTTACCCACCCACCCTCTTCCCCATAGGTATAGGCATAGCTACCCCCCTCTTCCCCACAGGTATAGGCAGAGTTACCCCCCTCTTCCCCATAGGTATAGGCAGAGTTACCCACCCCCCTCTTCCCCACAGGTATAGGCAGGGTTACCCCCCTCTTTTTTTCCATAGGTATAGGCAGAGTTATCCCCCCATTCCCCATATATATAGGCAGAGTTACCCACCCCCCTCTTCCCCATAGGTATAGGCATAGTTACCCCCCTCTTCCCCACAGGTATAGGCAGAGTTACCCCCCCCCCCTCTTCCCCATAGGTATAGGCAGAGTTACCCCCCCCCCCCTTTCCCCATTGGTATAGGCAGAGTTACCCCCTTTCCCATAGGTATAGGCAGAGTTACCCCCCTCCCCTCGCCCTTTCCCCATAAGTATAGGCAGAGTTACCCACCCCTTCTCTTCCACATAGGTATAGGCAGAGTTACCCCCCCATTTCCTCATGGGAATAGGCAGAGTTAACCCCCCCCCCTTTCCCCATAGGTATAGGCAGAGTTACCCCCTCCTTCCCCTCGCCCTTTCCCTATAAGTGTAGGCAGAGTTACCTACCCACCCTCTTCCCCATAGGTATAGGCAGAGTTACACCCCTCCTTTCCCCATAGGTATAGGCAGAGTTACCCCCTCCTTTCCCCCCCTTTCCCCATAAGTATAGGCAGAGTTACCTACCCACCCTCTTATAGGCAGAGTGACCCCCCCCTTTCCGCATAGGTATAGGCAGAGTTACCCCCCCTCCCCCTTTCCCCATAAATATAGGCAAAGTTACCCACCCACCCTCTTCCCCACAGGTATAGGCATAGATACCCCCCTCTTCCCCACAGGTATAGGCAGAGTTACCCCCCTCTTCCCCATAGGTATAGGCAGAGTTATCCACCCCCTCTTCCCCACAGGTATAGGCAGGGTTACCCCCCCCCCTCTTTTTTTCCATAGGTATAGGCAGAGTTATCCCCCCCATCCCCATAAATATAAGCAGAGTTACCCACCCCCCTCTTCCCCATAGGTATAGGCATAGTTACCCCCCTCTTCCCCACAGGTATAGGCAGAGTTACCCCCCCTCTTCCCCATAGGTATAGGCAGAGTTACCCACCCACCAACTTCCCCACAGGTATAGTCAGAGTTACCCCCCTCTTCCCCATAGGTATAGGCAGAGTTACCCACCCACCAACTTCCCCACAGGTATAGTCAGAGTTACCCCCCTCTTCCCCATAGGTATAGGCAGAGTTACCCACCCACCCTCTCCCCCATAGGTATAGGCAGTGTTACCCACCCCCTCTTCCCTATTGGTATAGGCAGTTACCCACCCCCCTCCCCATAGGTATAGGCAGAGTTATCCCCCTCTTCCCCATAGGTATAGGCAGAGTTACCCACCCCCCTCTTCCCTACAGGTATAGGCAGGGTTACCCCCCCCCCTCTTTTTTTCCATAGGTATAGGCAGAGTTAACCCCCCTTCCCCATAAATATAGGCAGAGTTGCCCACCACCTCTTCCCCATAGGTATAGGCAGAGTTACCCACCCCCCCCTCTTCCCCACAGGTATAGGCAGGGTTACCCCCCCTCTTTTTCCATAGGTATAGGCAGAGTTATCCCCCCTTCCCCATAAATATAGGCAGAGTTACCCACCCCCCTCTTCCCCATAGGTATAGGCATAGTTACCCCTCTCTTGCCCACAGGTATAGGCAGAGTTACCCCCCTCTTCCCCATAGGTATAGGCAGAGATACCCACCCACCCTCTTCCCCACAGGTATAGGCAGAGTTACCCTCCTCCTCTTCCCCATAGGTATAGGCAGAGTTACCCACCCACCCTCTTCCCCATAGGTATAGGCAGAGTTACCCTCCTCCTCTTCCCCATAGGTATAGGCAGAGTTACCCACCCACCTTCTCCCCCACAGGTATAGGCAGAGTTACCCCCCTCCTCTTCCCCATAGGTATAGGCAGTGTTACCCACCCCCTCTTCCCCATTGGTATAGGAAGAGTTACCCTCCCCATAGGTATAGGCAGAGTTACCCCCCCTCTTCCCCATAGGTATAGGCAGAGTTACCCACCCCCCTCTTCCCCATAGGTATAGGCAGAGTTACCCCCCTCCCCCTTTCCCCATAACTATAGGCAGAGTTACCCACCCCCCCTCTTCCCCATAAGTATAGGCAGAGCTACCCCCTCTTCCCCACAGGTATAGGCAGAGTTACCCCCTCTTTCCCATAGGTACAGGCAGAGTTACCCCCCCACTCTTCCCCATAGGTATAGGCAGAGTTACCCCCCTCCTCTTCCCCATAGGTATAGGCAGAGTTACCCACCCCCCTCTTCCCCATAGGTACAGGCAGAGTTACCCCGCTCCATAGGTATAGGCAGAGTTACCCCCCTCTTCCCCATAGGTATAGGCAGAGTTACCCCCCTCTTCCCCATAGGTATTGGCAGCAGAATTAACCCCCCTTCCCAATAGGTATAGGAACAGAGTTAAACCCCTTTCCCGTAGGTATAGACAGAGTTAACCCCTGCATATCCCATAGGTATAGGCAGAGTTACCCCCCTTTCCCCATAGGTATAGGCAGAGTTACCCCCCTTTCCCCATAGGTATAGGCAGAGTTACCCCCCCCTTTCCCCATAGGTATAGGCAAAGTTACCCCTCTCCCTCTTCCCCATTGGTATAGGCAGACTTCCCCACCCCCTCTTCCCCATAGGTATAAGCAGATTTACCCCCCCCTTTCCCCATAGGTATAGGCAGAGTTACCCCCCCTTTCCCCATAGGTATAGGCTGTTACCCCCCCTCCCTCTCCCCCATACGTATAGGCAGCATTAAAAAATGATGTCCCACGCAGCGATCTCCACAGCAGCAGGGGCCCGCGTCTTCTCCCCTCCACAGTGCAGGCGCCGACGAGTGACGTCATCGACGCCTGTACTGCGTGCTGCGTGGGGGTGGAGGTCACGTCTCCTCTGTGTAAGCTGCAGATGCTGCTCAGACAGAGGGGATGCCTTCTCCTGTATGTGTGTATCGCACATACCGGAGAAGGCAGCGATTTCTGCTGGGGATCTGGGACAAGTCTCCCGGATCCTCAGTAGTGGCAGCCCCTTAACCTGGCTGGGCCCTCGGACGACATCCGATCAGACCGGCCGGTCAGTCCACCCCTGGATAAGAGTTTTGGCAGCTGCCAAGATAAGTGTAGGAAGAGCCGGTCCGATTTTAACCATTTTTACCCCTCCTTGAAATGTAATAATGTGCAGCGGGAGTGAGGGGGGAAGTGGAAGAAAGTCTCCAGCGGTCTAATGAGGGGCCAGTCATTGATGGAAGCATAGATCATTGCAGCATTATGTATGGTAAATGGCATTGGGCAGACCAAACTGAGCAAACCAGGATTTGGCCAGAACTGTGTAAAAAACTCAGTTCAGCAGGGACATGAAATTATAGTGGTTCATTCCAGCTGAACCTGCTTAAATACAGTAATATGGGGATGATTTATGCATATCCAGCTTACTGTAATAGATTCTCCTGACCGGGCACTATAGGCACTGCACCTGACCCTGTGAGTATTTCCCCTGCACTATACATCAAGTTCCTCATTCTCAGGCTCAATAACACTTTGGCCCACATTTATCATTGCAGTGCAAGTGAAGCATTTTTTTACACCTTTTTTTTGTGTGCTGATAATGTGTAGGAACACCAAATTTATTAAAAGGTAAAAGAGCTTTTATAAATTTTGTGCAGGTCCACATTTTCTGAAATTTCTGACTGCACATACACCAAAAAGCTACACCATGTCTGGGCTGGTGTAGTTTTAGAGACTTTTCAGTGGCTTTGCGACTTTTTTTGCTCCTTTTTACAAAAATGGGCAATAATAAATCCCTTCCATATCATGTCTATTGCCAAAATCAGTGGATTGCAACTCAAAATCAGTGGATTGCAACTCAAAATCAGCAGAAATGTGTAAACAAAAAGGGGCAAAAAAACCCTGCTTGTGCCTTTTTTCCCCCTTTTTTAGACACAAAAAACTGTTTAAGGGTGCGTTCCCACAGGGCGTATACGCAGCGTATTTGACGCTGTGCAAAATGTATGGCAGCAGCGGGAAATACGCTGCGTATCCCTTGCTCACTATACACACAGGGCTTTCCGGCGGCAGCCCTATGTGTGTAGTGAGTTTTGGAGGCGGGGCCGTGTGCCGGCTTATCTGTGACGCGCGGCCCCGCCTCCAAAACTCACTACACACATAGGGCTGCCGCCGGAAAGCCCTGTGTGTATAGTGAGCAAGGGATACGCAGCGTATTTCCCGCTGCTGCCATACATTTTGCGCAGCGTCAAATACGCTGCGTATACGCCCTGTGGGAACGCACCCTAAAGACAATGATAAATGTGGGCCTATGTGTATCTAAGCTCAACCACACAAGTCATCATCCTTTTAGCTCAGCTGTCACACTTTACCGAATGTATCCCAATTTCTGTCAATGAGACATTGTTGACTATACATAAAATATTGTGTTATTTGTTGCATTCAGATGTCTAAAATGTAAGCAGTGAGAATTTAATATCAATTATCTATTAAAATCATGAACTGATATTTGCACAAAATTAGGCAGTTCGTGCAACTTTTGCCTTTTCTATATATGCACCAGGGTCAAACTGAACAATCCATCTGAGAGGTTCCTTGACTAAAAGATGATGATTGTCAGATACAACATGATAATTATATGTAGAAGCCTTGTTCAAGTACCTAATAATAACATATTGGCTATTGAGAAAGAAAATTGAAAAAAAAAAAAAAAAACATTGAAGAATGTCTTATATGAAACTTTGTATACAATATGCCATCAATAAACTTCTCTCAAAGTAGAAATTATCCAGTAAATGCTGTTACCAAACAACGTTATTTAAAATTGCATTTTCACCATAAAGAATATGCTTCAGTAGTTTGTGGATGTTTTCACAATAAAACCAGCAAAGAAAAAATAAATTGTCAGAAGGAGGTAACTGTCAATAATATCTTGTATGCAATGTCAGCAAGCAATAAAATAATTCCACATAAAAAAATAACAAAAAATACAACACTAGGTACCTGTACTACATATCTTCAGCTATGGAATCAAATGAATCTCATGCTGTGTCTATTGCACATTATTGTTTTTAATATCCACCACTAATCTTATTTTAGACATGGTCACAACAAGTGTAATTTGATTTTCATGTATCATCATTTATTGCACATGTGCTGCACCTGTATTTTACGCCCTGATAGACCAGGGATTTGACTGTCCTGATATAAATCACATTTATCATTGTCCTCCTAGATGAAATCTAACTTACCATAAAAATATTCTTATTTTTTTCTTATAACTTTTTGCACAATGCTGCAGTGATCTGGTACACAAGAAAGATACAATTAAATTAACTTTAAGCTTCAAATATGAACAACAGTAATGTATTGCTATTGTAACATATTATGAACACATTACGCAAAAAAACACATTTTGGCTAGTGTCACAGAAGGCACACCTCTGCGACTGTGGAGTTGGTTTGTTTTCTATTTACTATCAAAATCAAACTGAATTATTGTAAAATTGTTAAAATGTAAAACATATTTCTTCTTATATTTCAGATGCAATAGCTTTCTGCTTAGTTGCTATTTCCAGACTATATTGATACCGTGAGTTTTTCTTAATGTGGCTGACACCAGAAAGTATTTCTATGAGATTATGGCTGCAAATTATCTCCTTCACGTGCTCCATATATTAGTACAGTGATAGTATCTGCAATAGATTGACATATTTTATAGAGGTATATAATTCACAACTACTGTATATGCTTTTCTACTGTATAAATATAATAAATATTTGGTGACTTTTTTTTCTTTATTGCACGGATTTAACTTAACTTCCTCGCTCTCTTGTAGCCTATACTATCAGGGAGTCTCTGGTATCTCTGGCTGGTGATACTGCTTTCCCCTGATATGCAGATCATAGAGTCTGTAGCTGGGGAAATTGATAGTGGTGCTTGCAAAACACTTATTAAGGTGGGACACCAGTGATGGCTAAGTGGCACTGTGACATCCCGTCTGCAGTTCTGGCCAGATTGGTGGAAGCAGACTGTCATTGGAGACCAGCAGAAGATGGGGTGTCCTGATACCGGAGGCTACAAGGGAGTGGAGGAAGATGAGTAAAAGTTTGTATTGTTTTATTAGGCAGCCTGGGGACAGTAAAAAAAAAATTCACCAGGCAACACCTTCAAATAATGCACACCCTATAAATACAGTTTTTAGCAAAATGTAGGTGTCCACCAGTATAGGCTCATTTCAGTCCCATAACTCATAAATCAATTGCTCTTCTCTCTGTGCACTAAGAGCTTCCCTGCTAACTCTTTAAGGGAGATCCTATTGGTACTGTTGACTTCCTAATCATGAACACATTGTAACGGTTAATTTTCAGTTCGTATACCTGGGGATTGGACCAAGGTAATTGTACATGTCCCAGTGCAGGATGAGTAGTCTTTTCAGATATCATGCTAACTATCTCTGCCTGATTTTTCTTCTCATGTGTTTTAGGAAATCCCTGCTCTTTAAACAGTGTGCACAAACAGTTAAAAATAAAAAACTAAATGGAGAAATAAAAATTGAAAAACACAATACTTAGCGATTTTTGGTAGTAAAGTTATTTGCTCCCAGGTATGTGTAAAGAAAATGTGCACAAACAGAATGGATCACCAGATTTAAAACATAGGATTGTTCAGAATATAACTTCTTATGGACACATGGCATAAATGTACACCATGGGCCTACTCTCAGTCTATGAAGCGTTCTCAGGAGCCAAGTGAGCTTCATACCAGGTTGGTAATGTTGGACATCGCCGTTCAGGTTGACATCTTGCATTAGCCCCTTAGACGCCATGATCAAAGATGACTGCAGCATCTAAAGTGCTTAAAATGATTGCTGGTTACCCCAGGAAAGTTGACTGGGACCACCGCGACCAAATCACAGTTCTTAATCAGCCGAGAGTACAAATAGAGGTCTCTAACCTTTCTCTGTTGGGTCATATTGGTGCTCAATCACTTCAGGCAGCCTCAGCAGCCTGTAGTAATAGAGAACTGATAACGATGAATAAGAGACGATGAAGACACTCACCATTTCTGATGCTTGTAAACTTTAATTCAACGTGCACACGGGTAAAAGCAGCAGGATCGGGTTAGGACGCCAACTAGAAACTGTAGTTGCAGCACTGTTTCACACTATCCAGTGTTTCTTCAGACTACAGCTTTCACCTGGCAGAGGGGAGGTACAAATCTCGTTCCTCACATGATCCGGGTGAAGGGGAGGTACCATACAAGTACTTGAAGTTCTTGAGTCAGGTAAACCACAGTGAATAACCAAAAGACAATAATAAAAATCATAAAAGCAACCATTAGATAAACATGCTGAGATCTTGTCTGTCATTCAGACCTGTATTCCCCAGGGCATTCGTTTCCAAGATCAACCATGCCTCTCTTTGCAGCAACCACTTGCGCTTCTTCATGCCTTTCTTTGGGTGCACTCTTTCAATGCCAAAACATCTAAGGCATTTTTGATCACCACTATGTGCTTCCTGCACATGCACGATCAACTTGGGTGCCCCTTTTCCAATTTTCAGGCAATAAATATGTTCCCTGAACCAGGTGTTTAATGCTCTAATGGTGCAGTTGATATAAAATCTGTCGCATGGGCAAATAATGGCATACACAAGGCAAGTAGTGCGGCAACAAATGCATTCTTTGACAGTAATTGGTACACCTCCCAACGTCACATTCCTTTCTGTACACATATACATACAACAATTTCAAGATCCACGTTTATAATTTCCTCTAGGTGGTGTTCTTTCTATGCAATTTGATTTCTTATCATTTTTGGAGAACTTGCTATGCATTAAAATGTCTCCTATACTATGAAATTTTTTGAAGGATATAAGTGGTCTCTGGGTGCTGAAGTGCTCTAAATCTGTGTCATTTTGTATTATTTACCAGTGTTTGTTGATTTGTTTTGCCTTGAGACTGAAACGAAATGTGAAAGGAAACCGTTCACTTTTGGTCATTGAGGTATTTTGTGTGCGTTTTCTGTTTAGTGGTGAGGAACCATTTTTAGATTTTGCTCTAACCAGAGCTTTTGAATTTTTTTATAGAATATTAGGAGGATATTGACTTGGATAGACTAAGTGTCTGGGCATCCACTTGGCAAATGAGGTTCAATGTGGATAAATGTAAAGTTATGCATCTGGGTACTAATAACATGCATGCGTCGTATGTCTTAGGGGGGATTAACCCCTTAAGGACTTAGCCCATTTTGGCCTTAAGGACTCAGACAATAACATTTTTACATTTTCGTTTTTTCCTCTTCGCCTTCTAAAAATCATAACTCATTTATATTTTCCTCCACAGACTAGTATGAGGGCTTGTTTTTTGCGCGACCAGTTGTCCTTTGTAATGACATAACTCATTATATCATAAAATGTATGGCGCAACCAAAAAACACTATTTTTGTGGGGAAATTAAAAAGAAAAACGCAATTTTGCTAATTTTGGAAGGTTTAGTTTTCACGCCGTACAATTTACGGTAAAAATGACGTGTGTTCTTTATTTTGAGGGTCAATACGATTAAAATGATACCCATTATTACATACTTTGATATTATTGTTGTGCTTAAAAAAATCACAAACTTTTAAACCAAATTAGTACGTTTATAATCCCTTTATTTTGATGACCTCTAACTTTTTTTATTTTTCCGTATAAGCGGTGGTATGAGGGCTCATTTTTTGCGCTATGATCTGTGCATTTTTTTTGATACCACATTTGCATATAAAAAACTTTTAATACGTTTTTATAATTTTTTTCATAAAATGTATAAAAAAGTAGGAATTTTGGACTTTTTTTTTTTACGTTCACGCCGTTGACCGTACGGGATCATTAAAATTTTATTTTAATAGTTCAGACATTTACACACGCGGCAATACCAAATATGTCTACTAAATTTATTTTTTTATGCTTTTTGGGGGTAAAATAGGAAAAAACGGACGTTTTACTTTTTTATTGGGGAGGGGATTTTTCACTTTTTTTTTACTTTTACATTTTTTTAAATTTTTTTTACACTTGAATAGTCCCCATAGGGGACTATTCATAGTAATACCATGATTGCTAATACTGATCTGTTCTAAGTATAGGACATAGAACAGATCACTGTTATCGGTCATCTTCTGCTCTGGTCTGCTCGATCTCAGACCAGAGCAGGAGACGCCGGGAGCCGGAAGGAGGAAGGTGAGGGGACCTCCGTGCGGCGTTCTGAATGATTGGATCGCCGCAGCAGCGCTGCGGGCGATCCGATCATTCATTGAAATCGCGCACTGCCGCAGATGCCGGGATCTGTATTGATCCCGGCATCTGAGGAGTTAATGGCGGACGCTCGTGAGATCGCGGGCGTCGGCCATTGCCGGCGGGTCCCTGGCTGCAATCAGCGGTTATGCACAGGACGTAAATGTACGTCCTGGTGCGTTAAGTACCACCTCACCAGGACGTACATTTACGTCCTGCGTCCTTAAGGGGTTTAACTGGCAGAGTCACTGGTAGAGAAGGATCTGGGTGTACTTGTAGATCACAGACTACAGAATAGCATGCAATGTCAGGCTGCTGCTTCCAAAGCCAGCAGGATATTGTCATGAATAAAAAGAGGCATGGACTCAAGGGACAGGGACATAATACTCCCCCTTCATAAAGCATTGGTACGGCCTCACCTGGAATATGCTGTTCAGTTTTGGTCGCCTGTACATAAAAGGGACACTGTGGAGCTGGAAAGGGTGCAGAGAAGCGCGATTAAACTAATATGGGGCATGGAACATCTTAGCTATGAGGAGCGATTAACCCCTTAAGGACGCAGGACGTAAATGTACGTCCTGGTGAGGTGGTACTTAACGCACCAGGACGTACATTTACGTCCTGTGCATAACCGCGGGCATCGGAGCGGCTGATCCCGGCTGCTGATCGCAGCCAGGGACCCGCCGGCAAGGCCGACGCCCGCGATCTCGCGGGCGTCCGCCATTAACCCCTCAGGTGCCGGGATCAATACAGATCCCGGCATCTGCGGCAGTTCGCGATTTAAATGAACGATCGGATCGCCCGCAGCGCTGCTGCGGGGATCCGATCATTCAGAACGCCGGACGGAGGTCCCCTCTCCTTCCTCCGTTCGGCTCCCGGCGTCTCCTGCTCTGGTCTGTGATCGAGCAGACCAGAGCAGGAGATGACCGATAATACTGATCTGTTCTATGTCCTATACATAGAACAGATCAGTATTAGCAATCATGGTATTGCTATGAATAGTCCCCTATGGGGACTATTCAAATGTAAAAAAAAATGTAAAAAAATGCAAAAGTAAAAGTAAAAAAAAAGTGAAAAATCCCCTCCCCCAATAAAAAAGTAAAACGTCCGTTTTTTCCTATTTTACCACCAAAAAGCGTAAAAAACATTTTTTATAGACATATTTGGTATCGCCGCATGCGTAAATGTCAGAACTATTAAAATAAAATGTTAATGATCCCGTACGGTGAACGGCGTGAACGAAAAAAATAAAAAAAAGTCCAAAATTCCTACTTTTTTTATACATTTTATTTAAAAAAATTATAAAAAATGTATTAAAAGTTTTTTATATGCAAATGTGGTATCAAAAAAAAGTACAGATCATGGCGCAAAAAATGAGCCCCCATACCGCCACTTATACGGAAAAATAAAAAAGTTAGAGGTCATCAAAATAAAGGGATTATAAACGTACTAATTTGGTTAAAAAGTTTGTGATTTTTTTTAAGCACAACAATAATATAAAAGTATGTAATAATGGGTATCATTTTAATTGTATTGACCCTCAGAATAAAGAACACATGTAATTTTTACCATAAATTGTACGGCGTGAAAACAAAACCTTCCACAATTAGCAAAATTGCGTTTTTCGTTTTAATTTCCCCACAAAAATAGTGTTTTTTGGTTGTGCCATACATTTTATGATATAATGAGTGATGTAATTACAAAGGACAACTGGTCGCGCAAAAAACAAGCCCTCATACTAGTCTGTGGATGAAAATATAAAAGAGTTATGATTTTTAGAAGGCGAGGAGGAAAAAATGAAAACGTAAAAATTTAATTGTCTGAGTCCTTAAGGCCAAAATGGGCTGAGTCCTTAAGGGGTTAAAGGAGTTACAATTGTTTAGTCTTGAGAAGAGACGTTTAAGGGGGGATATGATAAACGTATATAAGTATATACATGGCCCATACAAAAAATATGGAAAAAGAACTGTTCCAGGTTAAACCCCCCAAAGGACGAGGGGGCACTCCCTCCATCTGGAGAAGAAAAGGTTTAGTCTAAAGGGGCGACACGCCTTCTTTACCATAAGGACTGAATTTATGGAACAGTCTACCTCAGGAACTGGTCACAGCAGGAACAATTAACAGCTTTAAAACAGGGTTAGATACATTCCTGGAACAAAATAACATTAATGCTTATGCAGAATTATAAAACTACATCCCTTCCCCTTATCCCCTTACACCCTACCCTTCAATTCCCTGGTTGGACTTGATGGACGTATGTCTTTTTTCAACCATACTAACTAACTATGATATCCTCTAATTTTAGTCTTTTATATGTCTCCTGCTTGCATATCAAAACTTTCCTCGCTTCTATTGATAAGATTTAACTGTAAAAATTGACTAAAAGGGATAGATTTATTCATGTGTAGGGTGGTAGCTGTTGAAATGTAATAGGAAGTTTCCTGCTGTACTATTTCTAAACCCTATTTCTCTTTCTATACCGACCTGACTCCCTGTCTTAGTCAATTGTGCATCCAAGAATTCTATTTGACAGTCACTGATGACTGATGTGAACTTCAGATTCACATTATTTGTTTTGTTCAGGGACTACACAAAGTCCTCAAATATTTCCTTGGTGCCTATCCATATAATATACACATCATCTACAAACCTCAGATATTTATAGATATTATATGTATCCTAAAGAGGTATTCCAGGCAAAAACTTTTTTTTTTTTATATATATATATCAACTGGCTCCGGAAAGTTAAACAGATTTGTAAATTACTTCCATTAAAAAATCTTAATCCTTCCAATAGTTATTAGCTTCTGCAGCTGAGTTGCTGTTTTCTGTCTAACTGCTTTCTGATGACTTGACGTCCCGGGAGCTTTCCAGCTCCTATGGGGATATTCTGCCATCATGCAAGGGATATTTTCCCATCATGCACAGCTCCCGGGACGTGACATCATCATTGAGCAGTTAGACAGAAAACTTCAGAAGCTAATAACTATTGGAAGGATTAAGATTTTTTAATAGAAGTAATTTACAAATCTGTTTAACTTTCCGGAGCCAGTTGATATATAAAAAAAAAAGTTTTTGCCTGGAATACCCCTTCAAGTATGGATTCTTGTCGGTGTGAACAAAATCTCTCTCAAATAGAGCCGCATAGATATTTGCCAGCATACAAGCCATTGGTGTAGAACTCACGCTCCCTACTTGTGCGTACCACACATCATTGAATTGAAAAGTGTTACTCTCAAGAATGAACTGTACTGATTCACAAATAAAGTTAATCATTTCAGTGCTTTCGCCTATACGCTGGTGTTATTTAAATGTCTTGCTGCCTCCTTCATGTAATACTCTTTAGACATGATAACTACATTACCCCCCTTGTCCGATTTTTTATTAATATTTTATCATTGTGCTTTAACCCCTTAAGGACCATGGGCGTATGGGTACACCCAGACGCCCTGGTACTTAAGGACCAAGAGCGTACCTGTGTGCCTGTGGGAATTTCTGTCACTGCCGCCCACCGTCAGGGACCAGAGCAGAATACCTGCAGAAATCATTCAGCAGGCATCCTGTACAAATGCCTGGGGGTCCTGAGACCCTCCCAGGTCTGTCAATTCAGATCGGCGTTTTGTGGCGATTCCGGCATGATCAGGTCTCTGGTATCCGGTCTGCTGGAAAATAGGGATGGTCCGAGCTGTCAGTGACAGTGCCGATCATCCTAAAGGATAGGAGCGAGGTGGCAGGGTTGCCACCTCCTCCTATCCCCTGCGATTGCCTGGTCAGGACTGACCTTCGAATCTCAGGGCAGGTGCGGGGGGGTGACAGTTCATTTCCCCTGAGCAGAGGGAAGATGGCGGCGATGGCTGTGGGTGCCAGCGTGACGGGGGTACCGGCAATAGATACCTGATACCGACGCAGGCAAGTGGATGTAGCGGCGGTGTCAGATGAAGCAGGGAAGATCGCCGTAAACTGCTGTTTCTAGGTGTTTCAAATCTACAACTCCAAGCAAGCCCAGACAGCCTTTGGCTGTCTGGGCATGATGGGAGTTGTAGTTTTGCAACATCTAGTGGGCCACAGTTTGGAGACCACTGTGCAGTGGTCTCCATCTGTGCCCTTCTAGATGTTGCAAAACTACAACTCCCAGCATGCCCAGACAGTCCAGGAATGCTGGGAGTTGTAGTTCTGCAACATGTGGCCCTTCAAATGTTGCAGAACTACAACTCCAAGCATGCCTAGACAGTCTCGGCATGATGGGAGCTGTAGTTTTGCAACATCTAGAGAGCACAGTTTGGAGACTACTATACAGTGGTGTCCAAACTGTAGCCCTGCAGATGTTGCAAAACTACAATTCAAAGCATGCCAAGACTGTCCAGGCATGCTGGGAGTTGTAGTTCGGCAACATCTGGCCCTTCAGATGTTGCCGAACTACAACTCCCAGCATGCCCTGGCAGTCTGGGCTTGCTTGGAGTTGAAGTTTTACAACATCTGGAGGGCTACAGTTTGGATACCACTATAAAGGGGTCTCCAAACTGTTCTCCTCCAGTTGTTTCATAACTACAACTCCCAACATACCCTTTGGATGTCTGGGCATGCTGGGAGTTGTAGTTTTGCAACAACTGGAGGCACACTAATTGGGAAACATTGTTTGTTACCTAACTTAGTGTTTCACAACCAGTGTGCCTCCAGCTGTTGCAAACTACAACTCCCAGCATGCACTGATAGACTGTACATGCTGGGAGTTGTAGTTTTGCAACAAAGTAACAAACTCTCAGTGTTTTGCAACCAGTGTTCCTCCAGCTGTTGCATAACTATAAACCCCAGCATGCATGGACAGCCAAGGGGCGTGTTGGGAGTTGTAGTTTTGAGACAGCTGGAGGTTTGCCCCAGCCCAAGTGAATGCACAGTATACTTTCACATGGGCAGGGGTTTATAGTGAGTTTCTTGCTGCAACTTTGAGCTGTGACAAATTTTCCACTGCAGCTCAAACTCCTAGCGGGAAACTGGTAAACCCCTGTCAGTGCGAATGTACCCTAAAAGCACAACACTATACTACACCTACACAAAATAAAAAGTAAAACACTACATATACACACTCCCCTACACAATTACCTCTCCCCCCCCCCAATAAAAATGAAAAATGTATGGTATGGCACCGTTTCCAATACCCCATATGTGGACGTAAAATGTTCTGTGGGCACACAACAAGGCTCAGGAGTGAAAGCACCATGTACAAATGAGGTGATTTGCACAGGGGCGGCTGATCGTTAAATGAAAAAAAAAACACCCACATGTAACCCCATTTTGGAAACTACATTTCTCACGGAACGTAAGAAGGGGTATAGTGAGTCTTAACAGATGTTTGAAGAATTTTTATTAAAGTTGGACGTGAAAATGAAATTTTTTTATTTTTTCACTAAAATGCTTGTGTTATCCCAAATTTTTCATTTTTACAAGGGGTAGTAGGAAAAAAAAGCCCCCCCAAAATTTGTAAAACAATTTATAGTATATAAATATCCCATATGTGGACGTAAATTGCTCTTCGGGTGAACTTAAATGCTCAAAAAAGGAGTGCCATTTGTCTTTTGGAGAGAGAAGGTGTCTGGAAGTGAAGGCCATGCACGTTTACAAAGCCCCCATGGTGCAAGAACAGTGGACCCCCCCCCCCACGTGACCCCATTTTGGAAACTACACCCCTCACATAATGTAATAAGGGGTGCAGTGAGAATTTACACCCCGCAGGTGTTTTACAAATTTTTTTGAACAGTGGTCCGTGAAAATGAAAAAATTCATTTTTCATTTGCACCGCCTACTATTCCGAAGAACTGTCAAACGCCAGTGGGACGTAAATGCTCCCTGCACCCCTTATTACATTCTGTGAGGGGTGTAGTTTCCGAAATGGTGTCACATGTGGGGGGGGGGGGGGGTCCACTGTTCTGGCACCACAGGGGGCTTTGTAAACGCACATGGCCCCCGACTCTATTCCAAACAAATTCTCTCTCCAAGAGCCCAATGGAGCTCCTTACCTTCTGAGCCCTGTAGTTCACCCACAGAGCACTTTACATCCATATATGGGGTGTTTCCATACTCAAAAGAAATGGGGTTACAAATTTTAGGAGGATTTTTCGCCTATTACCCCTTGTGAAAAGAAAAATTTTTGGGTAACACGAGCATTTTAGTGAAAAAAATATTTCATATACACATCCGACTTTAACGAAAAGTCGTCAAACACGAGTGGGGTGTTAAGGCTCACTGTACCCCTTGTTACATTCCTTGAGGGGTGTAGTTTCCAAAATAGTATGCCATGTGTTTTTTTTTTGCTGTTATTGCACTATAGGAGCTTCCTAAATGTGACATGCCCCCAAAAACCATTTCTGCTAAATTTGCTTTCCAAAAACCAAATGTGACTCCTTCTCTTCTGAGCATTGTAGTGTGCCCGCAGTGCACACTACACATGGGGTATTTCCATACTCAGAAGAGATGGGGTTAAGAGTTTTGGGGGCATTTTCTCCTATTAAAGGGGTTGTGCGCTGCCCTGCCTTTCGGAGCTCCGCACACAGCGTCCGGAAGTTCATTACTCCGAACGCTGTGTGCGGGCTTCCGTGTTCGCGGCTGCCTCGTGATGTCACGCCCGCCCCCTCTACCAAAGTCTATGGGAAGGGGGTGTGATAGCGGTTGCGCCCCCTTCCCATAGACTTTCGTTGAGGGGGCGGGTGTGACGTCACGAGGGGGCCGGGCGTGACATCACGCCCGGCGGCCGCGAACATGGAAGCCCGCACACAGCATTCGGAGTAATGAACTTCCAGATGCTGCGTGCGGAGCTCCGAAAGGAAGGGCAGCGCACAACCCTTTAACCCTTGTAAAAATGTAAAACTTGGGGAAAAAACAGGAAATTAATTTACACATCCATCTTTAACAAAAAGTCGTCAATTACCTGTGGGGTGTTAAGGCTCACTGTACCCTTTGTTACGTTCCTTGAGGGGTGTAGTTTCCAAAATTGTATGCCATTTTTCTTTTTTTGCTGTTCTGGCACCTTAGGAGCTTCCTAAATGTGACATGCCCCCAAAAGCCATTTTAGAAAAACCCACTCTCCAAAATCCCATTGTCGCTCCTTCTCTTCTGAGCCCTCTAGTGTACCCACAGAGCACTTTACGTACACATATGAGGTATTTCTTTACTCAAGAGAAATTGGGTTACAAATTTTAGGGAGAATTTTGCTAGTGTAAAATATGAAGATTTAGAATTTTCTCCTTCATTTTGCTGCTATTCCTGTAAAAAACCCAAAGGATTAACACACTTTCTGAATGTCATTTTGAATACTTTGAGGGGTGCAGTTTTTATATTGGGGTCATTTATGGGGTCTTTCTATTATGAAGGCCCTTCAAATCCACTTCAAAACTGAACTGGTCCCTGAAAAATTCCCATTTTGAAAATTGGAAAATTGCTGCTGAATTTTGAAGCCCTCTGATGTCTTCCAAAAGTAAAAACAACTTTATGATGCAAACGTAAAGTAGACATATTGTATATGTGAATCAATATATAATTTATTTGAGATGCCCATTTTCCTTATTAGCAGAGAGTTTCAAAATTAAAAATATGCAAAATTTTCTAATTCATCATCACATTTTGGAATTTTTCACCAAGAAATAATGCAAGTATGACCGAAAATTTACCACAAACATAAAGTAGACTATGTCACAAAAAACAATCTCAGAATCAGAATGAAAAGTAAAAGCATCCCAGAGTTATTAATGCTTAAAGTGACAGTGGTCAGATGTGCAAAAAATGCTCTGGCCCTTAAAGGGGTACTCCGCCCCTAGACATCTTATCCCCTATCCAAAGGATAGGGGATAAAATGTCAGATCGCCGCGGTCCCGCTGCTGGGGAGCCCCGGGATCCCCGCTGCGGCACTTCGCTATCATTACAGCACAGAGCAGGTTCGCTCTGCACGTAATGACAGGCAATATAGGGGCCAGAGCATCGTTACGTCATGGCTCCGCCCCTCGTGACATCACGGCCTGCCCCTTTCAATACAAGTCTATGGGAGGGGGCGTGGCGGTCGTCACGCCCCCTGCCATAGACTTGCATTAAGGGGACGGGCCGTGATGTCACGAGGGGTGGAGCCATGATGTCACGCTGCTCCGTCCCCTGTATCGCCCGTCATTACGCAAGAGCGAACTCACTCTGTGCTGTAATGATAGCGGGGTGCCGCAGCGGGGATCCCGGGGATCCCCAGCAGCAGGACCACAGCGATCTGACATCTTATCCCCTATCCTTTGGATAGGGGATAAGATGTCTAGGGGCGGAGTACCCCTTTAAACTAAAAATGGGCTTGGTCCCTAAGGGGTTAAGTTCTTTAATGTGCATAATTCATCTGCAGACAGATTAGATGGATCAGATGGGTAAACAAGAGCTTGCATATCTTCCAGTACTTTATTCTCAAACAAATCAATGTTTGAGCCTTGCTGTCTGGGAGGACAGAAGGAGGACTGTATTCCACCTCTAAAGTCCCTAATCGATGTAAACTCTTGGTGGAGGTCTTCTGATGGTTCTAAGAGTGTCCAAACAGTTCAGGTCTTCACTTGAGGCATTACGTACTATACTAAAGCCCATTGGACCCACTGTGACTGGTGTTTTGCCTTCTTTCCTAGATGTTGGTGGTTCTTTTCCTTTAAACATTTTTTTCAGGTTTAATTTCCTAATACCATAGAAAAAATTTATTTTGAAATCTGTTTTATTAAATTTTTCAATCAGACAGTAATTGAAGCCCTTTGTTAATAATGATACGGTGGTTGCATCAAGGTGAAAATCTGTCAAATTCAAAATAGTGGGTTTTGTATCAGAATTCTCTGTAGATGAAAAAATATTTAAGATCTCCAGGACACCTTCTTTCTTTTCGTTGAGGTGGCTCCGCTGTGTCTTGTTCCTGCGGGGCCTTCTTGTCTTCCTTCTAAAGGGGCCTCCTTGTTACTTGATGGCACTTCTTTAGGGTCTTTTCCGTGGTATTAGAAAAATGAAGAAAATGTTTAAAGGAAAGGAACCACCAACATTTGGGAAAGAAGGTGAAACACCAGTCACAGTGGGTCCGTTGAGCTTCAGTGTAGTACGTAATGCCTCAAGTGAAGACCTGAACTGTTTGGACACTCTTATGGACCTGTTGGAAGAGGAATAACCATCAAAAGACCTCCACCAAGAGTTTGCATCGATTAGGGACTTTAGAGGTGGAATACAATCATCCCACACAGCCAGGCTCAAACATTGATTTGTTTGAGAAAAAAGTACTGGAAGACATGCAAGCTCTTATTTACCCTTCTGATCCATCTAATTTGTCTGCAGATTAATTATGTGAATTAAAGCACTTAAAGGGATACTCCACTGCTCAGCATTTGGAACAAACTATCCCGAACTCTGGAGCCGGTGCCGGGAGCTCAGGAAGTCATAGCCTCACCCCCTCATTATGTCATGACCCACCCCCTCAATGCAAGTCTTTGGGAGAGGGCATGACATCCGTCACACCCCCTCCCATAGACTTGCATTAAGGAGGTGGGTGTGATGTCATGAGGGGGCGGGGCTATGATGTCATGAGCTCCCGACACCACCTCCAGCTCTTGGAACAGCTTGTTCCAAACACTGAGCAGCGGAGTACCCCTTTAAAGCAGAATGATAAAATAGTAATTAAAAAATTGGACAAGGGGGTAATGTAGTTCACATGTCTAAAGAGTATTACATAAAGGAGGAAGACAATTAAATAACACCAGTGTATACAAGAAATTATCCAAAAATACTACACAAAAAATATTGCTCAGGTCCTTGTTAAGATCTTACACAGGAAAAGGCATTATTTCTGAAAAAATGGTGTTGAAATTACTACCATTGTATCCCAGATTTCCACAGTGTTACTTTTTACCAGAAGTCCACAAATCGATGACGGATCCACCGGGTCGCCCTATTGTCTCCGGTATTGGGTCCGTCACCGAACCTTTATCCAAATTTGTGGTTGTATATTGAGGCCCTTACTGAAAGAAATACTAAGTTTAGTTAAGGACAGGGGCGATTTTTGTGTGCTCTAGAGGACACTTTGTGGCCAGAACAGTTCCCGTTTGCCTCCAACAACGTTGAGTCGCTTTACACTAGCATCCCCCAAGACTTGGCGGTTTCTGGTGTGAGAGTGCTTCTAGTCGAGGCAGGCAAAAGCACTGAAATTATTAACTTTATTTGTGAATCAGTACAGTTCATTCTAGAGATTAACACTTTTCAATTCAATGATGTGAAGTACGCACAAGTAGGGGGCATAGCTATGGGCACACCAATTGCTTGTACGTTGGTGAATATCTATGTGGCCCTGTTTGAGAGATTTTGTTCACTCCGACAAGAACCCATACTTAAGATACATCTATAAATATCTGAGGTTTGTAGATGACGTGTATATTACATGGATATGCACCAAGGGAATAATTGAGGACTTTGTGTTCTACCTGAACAAAACAAATAATATGAATCTGAAGTTCACATCAATCATCAGTGACTGTCTGATAGAATTCTTGAATGTACAATTGAATAAGACAGGGAGTCAGGTTGGTATAACAGGGTTTAGAAAGAGTAAAGCAGGAAACTCTCTCTTACATTTTAACAGCTACCACCCTACACTCATGAAGACCTCTATCCCTTATAGTCAATTCTTACGGTTACGTCAGATCAATAGAAGTGATTTCTGGAATATTTAGAATATAGTGCTATATATCCGTAATGACGACTATTCTTTTTTTTTTTTTTTCTTTTTTTTTGCACATGCAAATTTGTATGCAAATTTTTTTTTTATGCGCAAAAAAAGTTAATGAACATAGGATAAATAATTGTCAATATATTCGCGAAATATAGCAAATTCGAATTGACCCCTGCTGCTCATCACTAGTGAACTGTTTGCTTTTACATTTTGTTTCAGTCCCATAGCAAAACAGATTAGTGAAGTGATCAACAAACACTGGTACATGATACAAAATGACACAGATTTATGACACTTCAGCACCCAAAGACTATATCTTTCAAAAAATGCCATAGTATAGGAGGTATAGGGGTACTCCGGTGGAATTTTTAAAAACATTTTTAAATCAACTGGTGCCAGAAAGTTAAACAGATTTGTAAATTACTTTTATCAAAACATATTTATCCTTCCAGTACTTTTAACAGCTGTATGCTACAGAGGAAATTATTTGCTTTTTGAATTTCTTTTTTGTCTTGTCCACAGTGCTCTCTTACATGATTCAAGAATATTTGTATGGCACCTCCCCTTCACCTGGATCAAGTGAGGAATGAGATTTGTACCTCCCCTCCGCCAGGTGAAAGCTGTAGTATGAAGAAACACTGGATAGTGTAAAACTTCAGCTTCTTGTTGGTGTCCTAACCGGATCCTGCTGCTTTTACCCGTGTGCACGTTGAATTAAAGTTTTCAAGCATCAGAAGTGGTGAGTGTCTTCATCTTCTCACATTAATCATTTGAAAGTTGCGAACATCATGGATGCACCACATGGATGCAAATCCCTCTTTTGCCTATTGACCCTTTCTGCATCAGTACGTGTGTTAGAAGGAAGTTGTGTGTCGGCACCTCTTCCTATATTCGAGAACTGATAACACCGATCAATGTTGTGCTATAGCAGAAATGTCCGGACTATTAAAATTTAATATTAATGAAACAGCACGGTCAATGGTGTTAAGGAGGAAGACACAAAAGTGCAAAAATGAAAAATCCCTACATCCTTAAGGGGTTAAGGTCTGTGAACTATAAATATATATTTTTGTGTATGCTCCATGCATGCATATTTTTGCTCATGATTTTTGTTCCTCTTCATCATAGTTTTAAAGAGCTGTCTCCTGAAATAAAACAAAGAATCCAAGAATTCAAACCACTAAATCACATTTTTGGAGAACACATCCAATTCTTTTGTTTTCCCTTAGTCTCCAGAGCTGCATAAACCACAATATTTGAGACACTCTCCTCTGTGAACCCCTCCCACAGCTGTTATGTTGCCACAATCAGCATTACCACTGACCTCCTCCCTCTCGTTTGGGAATAAGGGTTTCTAGTAATACTCTATCATGTCTGGGACTCCACATGCTTAAAGGGGTACACCGGTGAAAAACATTATTTTTTTAAATCAACTGGTGCCAGAATGTTAAACAGACATGTAAATGAGAACATCCAATATGAAGAAAAAGACAGTGGAGCACTCACCAGGTAATCTTCAGTCAGAGGCCATTATTGTAGAAGATCTTGCTGGGACAGAAGATGGTAAGGACGCGGTTGTACACTGAACGGCAACAGACCATTTGCGCGCCAAAGGGCTTCGTCAGGCCTAACCATCTTCTTTCCCTGCATGTACCTGTAAGATCTTCTACAATAAAGGCCTCTGACTGAAGATTACCTGGTGAGTGCTCCACTGTCTTTTTCTTCATATTGGATGTTCTGATGTCTTTATGTGGATAGCACCTAGGAAGTGTCAGGCATGGCTCTTTAAGGACTGTGTGAAGCTAGAGTGTGGAGTTCCTTATTACTGAACAGCTGAAGGGAAGGTGCTGAGACCAGAGTCTTTGCTTGCTAAGACTTGTAAATTACTTCTATTAAAAAATGTTTTATCCTTCCAGTGCTTATTACCAGATGTATGCTACAGAGGAAATGATTTGCTTTTTGAATTTCTTTTTTGTCTTGTCCACAGTGCTCTCTGCTTATAGCAGAGCAGCATAGGATTGCTATCAGGATTTTCTCCTGCTCTGGACAGTTCCTGATACGAGCATCAGGTGTCAGCAGAGAGCACTGTGGAAAAGACGAAAAAGAAATTCAAAAAGAAAAGAATTTCCTCTGTAGCATACAGCTGCTAAAAAGTACTGGAAAGATTTTTTAATAGAAGTTATTTACAAATCTGTTTAACTTTCTGGCACTAGTTGATTTAAAAAATATATATTTTCCACCAGAGTACTCCTTTAAGTAGATAGTTCAGTAACAGGATCAGGAATACTTATGTAATACAATTCTATTTAAATCTTGTAATCTTTCCTAACTATATTTTTTTTTCAAAATGTAATTATAAAAAAAAAAGTTATGCAATATATGAAGGTAAGAATGCGAAATATTATACATGGCGAAAAAATCACAACAGGCTATAGACACAAACTAGAACAGTTGCTCTTCAGAATCTAGAAGAGCAGACATGAAGCATAAATTGCTTATGAGCCAGAGAAAGCGCTGAGCATGTAAAACAATTGCTACTCCCTTCAGTGAATGCACCTGCATGTACCCCTGTTCATTGACAGTGATGATGAAATAAAAAATACATTACTTCAAGCAGTGGTGAGTGCCATCTATTCATTCATATTCATTTCTCTATTGTGGTGAAGATTTGGAGTGCTGAAGTCTTAAGATTGAGCACCCCACTCATGCAATTTCACCTAAGTGACTGTACTGAGATAAACCCTGCATATAGCTCCAATGACAAAAGAGGTGAAAAGTGGCAGTGCCAGCCAGCAACTAATGTGGTATATAAATTGCTACATAGAAACTCTAAATGTAGGATTAAAGGGGTACTCCAGTGGAAAACAATTAATTTTGTTATTAACCTGTGCCAGAAAGTTAAACAGATTTGTAAATTACTTCTATTAAAAAATATTAATCCCTCCAGTACTTAGCAGCTGCTGTATACTACAGAGGAAGTTCTTTTCTTTTTTAATTTATTTTCTGTCTGACTACAGTACTCTCTGCTGATACCGAAAAGTAACTCTGGAATTACTTTTCATTCTGATTCCAAGATAGTTTTTTAGTGACTTATTTTACTTTAACATAGTGGTAAATTTTTGGCATTACTTGCATCTTTTCTTGGTGAAAAATCCCCAAATTTTATGGAAAATTTGAACATTTTGCATTTTTTTTTAACTTTGAAAATCTGTGATTATAAGGAAATGAGACATATCAAATAAATTATATATTGAATCACATGTACAATATGTCTACTTTATATTTGCATCATAAAGTATACATGTTTTTACTTTTCGAAGACATCAGAGGGCTTCAAAAATCAGCAGCAATTTTCCAATTTTTCAGAAAAGTTTCAAAATCGGAATTTTTCAAGGACCAGTTTAGTTTTGAAGTGGATTTGAGGGGTCTTCATATTAGAAATACCCCATAAATTACCCCATTATAAAAACTGCAGCCCCCAAAGTATTCAAAATGACATTCAGTGTGTTAACTCTTTAGGTGTTTCACAGGAATAGCAGCAAGGTGAAGGAGAAAATTCAAAATCTTCAATTTTTACACTCGCATGTTCTTGTAGACCCAGTTTTTGAAATTTTACAAGGGGTAAAATGAGAAAAATCCCCCCAAAATTTGTAACCCAATTTCTCTTGAGTAAGGAAATACCTCATATGTGGATGTCACGTGCTCTGTGGGTGCAGTAGAGGGCTCAGAAGGGAAGGAGCGACAATGGGATTTTTGAGAGTGAGTTTTTCTGAAATGGTTTTTGGGGGCAGGTCACATTTAGGAAGCCCCTATGGTGCCAGAATGAATGTAACAAAGGGTTCAATGAGCCTTAACACCCCACAGGTGTTTGACGACTTTTTGTTAAATTCGGATGTGTACATTATTTTTTTTTTCACTAAAATGCTGGTTTTACCCCAAATTTTAAATTTTTACAAGGGGTAATAGGAGAAAATGCCTCCCAAAATTTTTAGCCGCATCTCTTCTGAGTATGGAAATACCCCACGTGTGGATGTCAAGTGCACTGTGGGCGCACTACAATGCTCAGAAGAGAAGAAGTCACATTTGGCTTTTGGAAAGCAAATTTTGCTGAAATGGTTTTGGGGGGCATATGCATTTAGGAAGCCCTATGGTGCAAGAACAGCAAAAAAAAAAAAAAAACACATGGCATGCTAATTGGAAACTACACCCCTCAAGGAATGTAACAAGGGGTACAGTGAGCCTTAACACCCCACTGGTGCTTGACAAATTTCTGCTAAAGTTGTACGTGAAAATGAAAAATTAGATTTTTTTCATTAAAATGCTGGTGTTACCCCAAATTTTACATTTTCACAGGGGATAATAGGAATAAATAACCCATATGTGGATGTAAAGTGCTCTGTGGGTTAACTACAATGCTCAGAAGAGAAGGAGCGCCATTGAGCTTTTGAAGAGAGAATTTGGTTGGAATAGAAGTTGTGGGCCATGTGCATTTACAAAGCCCCCTGTTGTGCCAGAACAGTGGAGCCCCTCACATGTGACCCCATTTTGGAAACTACACCTCTCACAGAATTTAATAAGGGGTGCAGTGAGCATTTACACCCCACTGACATTTGACAGGTCTTTGGAACAGTGGGCTGTGCAAATAAAAAAAATATTTTTCATTTTCACAGACCACTGTTCCAAAACTCTTTCAGACATCTGTGGGGTGTAAATTCTCACTGTACCCCTTATTACCTTACATGAGGGGTGTAGTTTCCAAAATGGGGTCACATGTGGGGGGGCCACTGTTCTGGCACTATGGGGGCTTTGTAAACATAAATAGCCTTAAATTTCAGACACATTCTCTATACAAGAGCCCAATGGCGCTCCTTCTCCTCTGAGCATTGTAGTTCGCCCGCAGAGCACTTTACTTCCACATATGGGGTATGTTCTTACTCAGGAGAGATGAGGTTACAAATGTTGTGGGGCTTTTTTCCTATTCTCCCTTGTGAAAATGAAAAATGTAGGGTAACACCAGCATTTTTGTGAAATTTGTTTTTCATTTTCCCATCCAACTTTAACGAAAATCTGTCAAACACCTTGTCACGATTCGGCTGGCAGGAGGTGGATCCTCTGTGCCAGAGAGGGATTGGCGTGGACCGTGCTAGTGGACCGGTTCTAAGTTACTACTGGTATTCACCAGAGCCCGCCGCAAAGCGGGATGGTCTTGCTGCGGCGGTAGTAACCAGGTCGTATCCACTAGCAACGGCTCAACCTCTCTGACTGCTGAAGATAGGCGCGGTACAAGGGAGTAGACAAGAGCAAGGTCGGACGTAGCAGAAGGTCGGGGCAGGCAGCAAGGATCGTAGTCAGGGGCAACGGCAGGAGGTCTGGAACACAGGCTAGGAACACACAAGGAAACGCTTTCACTGGCACAATGGCAACAAGATCCGGCGAGGGAGTGCAGGGGAAGTGAGGTATACATAGGGAGTGCACAGGTGAACACACTAATTAGAACAACTGCGCCAATCAGTGGCGCAGTGGCCCTTTAAATCGCAGAGACCCGGCGCGCGCGCGCCCTAGGGAGCGGGGCCGCGCGCGCCGGGACAGGACCGACGGAGAGCGAGTCAGGTACGGGAGCCGGGGTGCGCATCGCGAGCGGGCGCCACCCGCATCGCGAATCGCATCCCGGCTGGAGGCGGTATCGCAGTGCACCCGGTCAGTGGATCTGACCGGGGCGCTGCAGTAGCGAGGATGTTGCGAGCGCTCCGGGGAGGAGCGGGGACCCGGAGCGCTCGGCGTAACAGTACCCCCCCCCTTGGGTCTCCCCCTCTTCTTGGAACCTGAGAACCTGAGGACCAGACTTTTGTCTAGGATGTTGTCCTCATATTCCCAGGATCTCTCCTCAGGACCACAGCCCTCCCAATCAACCAAAAAAAATTTTTTCCCTCTGACCGTCTTGGAGGCCAGTATCTCCTTTACGGAGAAGACGTCAGAGGAACCGGAAACAGGAGTGGGAGAAACAAGTTTGGGAGAGAAACGGTTGATGATGAGTGGTTTAAGAAGAGAGACATGAAAGGCATTAGGAATACGAAGAGAAGGAGGAAGAAGAAGTTTGTAAGAGACAGGATTAATTTGGCACAAGATTTTGAAAGGACCAAGATAGCGTGGTCCCAGTTTGTAGCTGGGGACACGGAAGCGGACATATTTAGTGGAGAGCCATACCTTGTCTCCGGGAGAAAAAATGGGGGGAGCTCTTCTTTTCTTATCGGCAAACTTTTTCATGCGAGATGAAGCCTGTAAAAGAGAATTTTGGGTCTCTTTCCATATGGTGGAAAGATCACGAGTCACTTCATCCACAGCGGGCAAACCAGAGGGCAAGGGAGTAGGGAGGGGGGGAAGAGGGTGACGGCCGTACACCACGAAAAATGGGGATTTAGAAGAAGATTCAGAGACTCTGAAGTTGTACGAGAATTCGGCCCATGGTAGAAGATCTGCCCAGTCATCCTGGCGGGAGGAAACAAAATGCCGTAAATAGTCACCCAGGACCTGGTTAATTCTTTCCACTTGCCCATTGGATTGAGGATGATAAGCAGAAGAGAAGTTTAATTTAATCTTGAGTTGTTTACAGAGAGCCCTCCAGAATTTTGACACGAATTGGACGCCTCTATCCGAGACGATCTGCGTGGGCAAACCGTGAAGACGAAAAATGTGTACAAAAAATTGTTTTGCCAACTGAGGCGCTGAAGGAAGACCAGGAAGAGGGATAAAATGTGCCATCTTGGAAAATCGATCAACGACCACCCAAACAACAGTGTTGCCACGGGATGGGGGTAAGTCTGTAATAAAGTCCATACCAATCAGAGACCAAGGCTGTTCGGGGACAGGCAGAGGATGAAGGAGACCAGCAGGCTTCTGGCGAGGAGTCTTATCCCGGGCACAGACAGTACAGGCCCGCACAAAATCAACAACATCCGTCTCCAGAGTCGGCCACCAATAGAAGCAAGAGATGAGTTGCAAGGACTTTTTGATGCCCGCATGGCCAGCAAGGTGGGAGGAGTGACCCCATTTGAGAATCCCGAGACGTTGGCGTGGAGAAACGAAGGTCTTCCCTGGAGGAGTTTGGCTGATGGAGGCTGGAGAAGTGGAGATCAGACAGTCCGGAGGAATGATGTGTTGCGGAGAGACCTCTACTTCCGAAGCATCCGAGGAACGAGAGAGAGCATCGGCCCTAATGTTCTTGTCGGCAGGGCGAAAATGAATTTCAAAGTTGAAACGGGCAAAGAACAAAGACCACCTGGCCTGGCGAGGATTCAGCCGTTGGGCAGACTGGAGATAGGAGAGATTCTTGTGGTCGGTGTAAATGATGACTGGAAATTTTGATCCCTCCAGCAGATGCCTCCATTCCTCAAGTGCCAATTTAATGGCCAGAAGTTCTCGATCCCCGATGGAGTAGTTCCTCTCCGCCGGAGAGAAGGTCCTAGAAAAAAAACCACAAGTAACAGCATGCCCGGAAGAATTTTTTTGTAGAAGGACTGCTCCAGCTCCCACTGAGGAGGCATCAACCTCCAATAGGAAGGGTTTAGATGGGTCAGGTCTGGAGAGCACGGGAGCAGAAGAAAAGGCCGACTTGAGCCGTTTAAATGCGTCTTCCGCTTGAGGAGGCCAGGACTTAGGATTGGCATTCTTCTTGGTTAAAGCCACGATAGGAGCCACAATAGTGGAAAAATGAGGAATAAATTGTCTGTAATAATTGGCGAACCCCAAAAAACGTTGGATAGCACAGAGTCCGGAGGGGCGTGGCCAATCTAAGACGGCAGAGAGTTTATCTGGGTCCATTTGTAGTCCCTGGCCAGAAACCAAGTATCCTAGGAAAGGAAGAGATTGACATTCAAACAGACATTTCTCCATTTTGGCATAAAGTTGATTGTCTCGAAGTCTCTGAAGAACCATGCGGACATGCTGGCGGTGTTCCTCTAAGTTGGCAGAAAAAATCTGAATATCGTCCAGATACACAACAACACAGGAATATAAGAGATCACGAAAAATGTCATTAACAAAGTCTTGGAAGACGGCAGGGGCGTTGCAGAGGCCAAAGGGCATGACCAGATACTCAAAGTGTCCATCTCTAGTGTTAAATGCAGTTTTCCATTCGTCCCCCTCCCTGATGCGGATGAGATTATAAGCACCTCTTAAGTCCAGTTTGGTAAAGATGTGGGCACCTTGAAGGCGATCAAAGAGTTCTGAGATAAGAGGTAGGGGGTAGCGGTTCTTTACCGTGATTTTAAGTCCGCGGTAATCAATGCAAGGACGTAGGGAGCCATCTTTTTTGGACACAAAGAAAAATCCAGCTCCGGCAGGAGAGGAGGATTTGCGGATAAACCCCTTTTTTAAATTTTCCTGGATGTATTCAGACATAGCAAGAGTCTCTGGGGCGGACAGAGGATAAATTCTGCCCCGGGGTGGAGTAGTGCCCGGGAGGAGGTCAATAGGACAGTCATAAGGCCTGTGAGGAGGTAGCCTGTGCTGACGTAGCTTGTTTTTTGCAAAATATGTCAGCATAGTCCATATAAGCCTTAGGGAGACCGGTTACAGGGGGAACCACAGGGTCACAGCAGGGAGTACTGGGAACCGGTTTAAGACAGTCCTTGAAACAAGAAGTACCCCAGCTCTTGATCTCTCCTGTGGACCAATCAAGGGTTGGGGAATGGCGTTGAAGCCATGGTAGTCCAAGGAGAATTTCGGAAGTGCAATTGGAGAGGACCAAAAACTCAATTCTTTCGTGATGAGGTCCGATGCACATTAGGAGGGGCTCCGTGCGGTAACGTACGGTACAGTCCAATCTTTCATTGTTAACACAATTGATGTAGAGGGGTCTGGCGAGACTGGTCACCGGGATGTTGAACCTGTTGATGAGAGAGGCCAAAATAAAATTTCCTGCAGATCCAGAATCCAAGAAGGCCATAGTAGAGAAGGAGAAGGTAGAGGCAGATATCCGCACAGGCACAGTAAGGCGTGGAGAAGCAGAGTTGACATCAAGAACTGTCTCACCTTTGTGCGGAGTCAGCGTACGTCTTTCCAGGCGGGGAGGACGGATAGGACAATCCTTCAGGAAGTGTTCGGTACCGGCACAGTACAGGCAAAGATTCTCCATGCGGCGTCGTGTCCTCTCTTGAGGTGTCAAGCGAGACCGGTCAACTTGCATAGCCTCCACGGCAGGAGGCACAGGAACGGATTGCAGAGGACCAGAGGAGAGAGGAGCCGAGGAGAAAAAACGCCTCGTGCGAACAAAGTCCATATCCTGGCGGAGCTCCTGACGCCTTTCGGAAAAACGCATGTCAATGCGAGTGGCTAGATGAATGAGTTCATGCAGGTTAGCAGGAATTTCTCGTGCGGCCAGAACATCTTTAATGTTGCTGGATAGGCCTTTTTTAAAGGTCGCGCAGAGGGCCTCATTCCAGGATAATTCGGAAGCAAGAGTACGGAATTGGATGGCGTACTCGCCAACGGAAGAATTACCCTGGACCAAGTTCAGCAGGGCAGTCTCAGCAGAAGAGGCTCGGGCAGGTTCCTCAAAGACACTTCGAATTTCCGAGAAGAAGGAGTGTACAGAGGCGGTGACGGGGTCATTGCGGTCCCAGAGCGGTGTGGCCCATGACAGAGCTTTCCCAGACAGAAGGCTGACTACGAAAGCCACCTTAGACCTTTCAGTAGGAAACTGGTCCGACATCATCTCCAAGTGCAGGGAACATTGTGAAAGAAAGCCACGGCAAAACTTAGAGTCCCCATCAAATTTATCCGGCAAGGATAGTCGTAGGCCGGAAGCGGCCACTCGCTGCGGAGGAGGTGCAGGAGCTAGCGGAGGAGATGATTGCTGAAGCTGTGGTAGTAGCTGCTGTAGCATCACGGTCAGTTGAGACAGCTGGTGGCCTTGTTGCGCTATCTGTTGCGACTGCTGGGCGACCACCGTGGTGAGGTCGGCGACAACTGGCAGTGGAACTTCAGCGGGATCCATGGCCGGATCTACTGTCATGATTCGGCTGGCAGGAGGTGGATCCTCTGTGCCAGAGAGGGATTGGCGTGGACCGTGCTAGTGGACCGGTTCTAAGTTACTACTGGTATTCACCAGAGCCCGCCGCAAAGCGGGATGGTCTTGCAGCGGCGGAAGTAACCAGGTCGTATCCACTAGCAACGGCTCAACCTCTCTGACTGCTGAAGATAGGCGCGGTACAAGGGAGTAGACAAGAGCAAGGTCGGACGTAGCAGAAGGTCGGGGCAGGCAGCAAGGATCGTAGTCAGGGGCAACGGCAGGAGGTCTGGAACACAGGCTAGGAACACACAAGGAAACGCTTTCACTGGCACAATGGCAACAAGATCCGGCGAGGGAGTGCAGGGGAAGTGAGGTATACATAGGGAGTGCACAGGTGAACACACTAATTAGAACAACTGCGCCAATCAGTGGCGCAGTGGCCCTTTAAATCGCAGAGACCCGGCGCGCGCGCCGGGACAGGACCGACGGAGAGCGAGTCAGGTACGGGAGCCGGGGTGCGCATCGCGAGCGGGCGCCACCCGCATCGCGAATCGCATCCCGGCTGGAGGCGGTATCGCAGCGCACCCGGTCAGTGGATCTGACCGGGGCGCTGCAGTAGCGAGGATGTTGCGAGCGCTCCGGGGAGGAGCGGGGACCCGGAGCGCTCGGCGTAACACACCTCTTGGGTATTAAGGCTCACTATACCCCTTGTCACGTTCCATGAGGGGTGTTGTTTCCAAAATAAGGTCACACGTGGGTATTTGTAATCTGCCAACCCTATGCAAATCACCAATTTAGACCTCAAATGTACAAAGTGTGCTCTCACACCTGAGCCCTCTTGTGCGCCCTCAGAGCATTTTATGTCCACATATGGGGTATTTCCGTACTCAGGAGAAATTGGGTTAAAAATGTTGGGGTCTTTTTTCTTTTTACCACTTGCGAAAATGTAAAGTATGGGGCAACACCAGCATGTTAGGGTATTTTTTTTTTTTTTTACACTAACATGCTGGTGTAGACCCCACCTTTACCTTTTCATAAGGGATAAAAGGAGAAAAGCCCCCCAAAATTTGTATTGCACTTTCTCCCAACTACGGAAATACCCGATGTGTGGCCCTAAACTGTTGCCTTGAAATACGACAGGGCTCCAAAGCGAGAGTGCGCCATGCGCATTTGAGGCCTGAGGTAGGGATTTGCATTTGCCACAAAAATACCCTACGACAGTGTTTCCCAAACAGGGTTTCTCCCGCTGTTGCAAAACTCCCAGCATGCCTTGGCAGTCAGTGGCTGTCCTGCAATACTGGGAGTTGTTGTTTTTCCACAGCTGTAGGCTCCGTTTTGGAAACAGTGCCGTACAAGACGTTTTTTTTATTTTTATTGGCCGGGCGGGGGCAGAAAACTCACTGTAAACCCACCCACCCTGTAAATTCACATGGGGGGAGCAAACCTCCAGCTGTTGCAAAACTACAACTCCCAGCATGCACTGACAGACCCTACATGATGGGAGTTATAGTTATGCAACAGCTGGAGGCACATTGGTTGTGAAACACTGAGAGTTTGTTACTTAACTCAGTGTTTTGCAACCAGTGTGCCTTCAGCTGTTGCAAAACTAGAACTCCCAGCATGTACAGTCTCTCATGCATGCTGGTAGTTGTATTTTTGCAAAAGCTGGAGGCACACTGGTTGCGAAACACTGGTTGAGTTAGGACACAAACTCTGTGTGGTGTCCCGGTACCGCATCCTATACGGTACCTGTATAGAGGTCCCCATAGCCAGAGTCCCTAGGACATTGGGGTCCTTCTTATATAGTCCGCCCCTTGTCACCTCTCATCTAGGTATTCGTTAATCTAACAGTTTATTCAGGATTTATATAAGTATAATTGTACAAATGTATATAGTTGGTTAATTACCTGTACGGAGCGTAGCAGGACCTGCGGGTCACGTGATCAGGTAAACTCTATGGTTTTTGCTTAAGGACCTTTGGAGGTCCCTATGACGTATTGCACCCATCATTCCTTGTAACGGTGAGTGACAGATATTCGGACCAATTAAAATGACCCTGCCCATATAAGGGGGCGGCGGCCATTGTTAGCTCTCTTGTTCCTGGGCTGTTGACAGGGAAGGATCTGCACTGCTGTCATCAGTGAGTTTAGGCCCGAGCCTTGCGGCGACGGCTGATCTCTTCTAAATTGTGAGTGTATCAATCCCTAAGCACTCTGCAAGATCACCGGACCTTATCTATCCCCTAAATCCAGACAGATCTTCGCACTTAACCCTAAATTCAGAGACTTATAACACAAGTCAAGGTCCGCAACAACTGTCAGTCACTGAAGTGTATAGAGACTGTTTGAATGAGACTGTTACTGTTCAATGGATGTACCGTAAGTCTTTAAGTAAAGTTCAAGTTCAACTATCTTGTGGACCTTCAGTCATTATTTGCTAGCACCTATCGTTACTGGGAAGGGTGGCGATAGGCCGGAAAATTACCTCAGCATACTAGCCCTCAGCCTGGCGTCACGAACAATAGAGTTAACCTTAACCCCTGATATACTGAAGCAATACCCTGACTACATTACCCCTACCCCAGAGGCCTACCACATCTGTTTCGCAACCAGTGTGATTCCAGCTGATGCAAAACTAGAACTCCCAGCATGTACAGTCTCTCATGCATGCTGGTAGTTGTATTTTTGCAACAGCTGGGGGCACACTGGTTGTGAAACACTGGTTGAGTTAGGACACAAACTCTGTTTCACAACCAATGTGCCTCAAGCTGTTGCAAAACTTCAACAATCAGCATGCATTGACAGTCGAAAAGCATGCTGATGTTGTAGTTTTGCAACAGCTGGTGGCACACTGCTACAACTCCCATCATGCCATTTGGTAGTCTGTGCATGCTGGGAGTTGTAGTTATACAACAGCTGGATGCACCCTTTTTCATAGAAAAAATGTGCTAGGAGTTGTAGTTGGAACTCCAGCTGTTTCAAAACTACAACTACCAGCATGCCCTTTGGCTGTGCATGCTGAGAGTTGTTGCTAAGCAACAGCAGGAGGTGAACAGTTCTCAGTTCCTGCTGTATCCTGCCGGACCCCTGCCGGACCAGGGAGAGGTAAGAGACCCCCACCGACCCCGATAGATATCAGCAGGCAGTGGCGCAGCTATAGAGGTCGCAACGGTCGCTCATCATTCCCCCCCCCCTCCTACTCATCATTCCCCCCCTGCTCATCATTCTCCCCCCTGCTAATCATTACCCCCCTGCTCATCATTCTCCCCCCCTGCTCATCATTCTCCCCCCACCCTGCTCATCATTCTCCCCCCCTGCTCATCATTCCCCCCTGCTCATTATTACCCTCCTGCTCATTATTACCCCCCCTGCTCTTCATTACCCCCCTGCTCATCATTACCCCCCTGCTTATCATTACCCCCCTGCTCATCATTACCCCCCATGCTCATCATTAACCCCCCTGCTCATCATTACCCCCCCTGCTCATCCTTAACCCCCCTGCTCATCATTAACCCCCCCTGCTCATAATTCCCCCTGCTCATTATTTCCCCCTGCTCATTATTACCCCCCTGCTCCTTATTACCCCCCTGTTCATCATTACCCCCTGCTCATTATTAACCCTCTGCTCATCATTACCCCCCCTGACCATTATTACCCCCCTGCTCATCATTAACCCCCCTACTCATCATTAACCCCCCTGCTCATCATTAACCCCCCTGCTCATCATTAACCCCCTGCTCATCATTAACCCCCCTGCTCATCATTAACCCCCCCTGCTCATCATCCCCCCCCTGCTCATTATTACCCCCCTGCTCATCATTACCCCCCCCCTGCTCATTATTACCCCCCTGGTCATCATTACCCCCCCTGCTCATTATTACCCCCCCCTGCTCATCATTAACCCCCCTGCTCATCATTAACCCCCCCTGCTCATCATTAACCCCCCCCTGCTCATCATTAACCCCCCTGCTCATCATTAACCCCCCCTGCTCATCATTAACCCCCCCTGCTCATCATAACCTCCCCCCCTGCTCATCATTCCTCCCCTGCAAATCATTCCCCCCATCATTGCTCCCCCCTCCTCCAGCTTTTTCTATATTTCATATTTCCTTACCTGGCCGCGCTCGGCAGGCTCAGGTGATGGGTCGGGTCTTGTGGGCTGTGACGAGTTACGTCTCCTGCGGCTCAGGGACGTCAGTCGTCATTTCCTGCTGCGCTGGGGTGTAATGAAGAAAACTGTGCCGTGCAGGAAATGATGAGTGACGCCCCTGACGTCGCGCAGAGGAGCCACAGGAGACGTTATTCGTCACAGCCCACATGACCCGGCGCGTCACCTGAGCCTGCCCAGCGCAGCAAGGTAAGGAAATATGAAAAATAGGAAAAGCAGGAGGAGTCCGGGGAGATGGGGGCCCCGATCCGCTACTGAGCAGCCCGCAGGGATGTCCCGAATGTGACGGGGCCCACTGCGAGCACGGGGCCCGAAGCAGGTGCTCCATGAGTGCCAATGATGATCCAGCCCTGACAATGACGGAGGGTCAGAGGTGAGAGTGGCGGGGGGAGGGTTTGCTGGCTGGAAGAGCATGGAGCAGTGTTTCCCAACCAGGGTGCCTCCAGCTGTGGCCAAACTACAACTCCCAGCGTGCCTGGACAGCCTGTCTGGGCATGCTGGGAGTTGTAGTTTGGCCACAGCTGGAGGCACCCTGGTTGGGAAAAACTGGAATGGAGTATGACAGGGGAGGGGGGAAAGGAACAGGGAGGTGGAAAAAAGGAGCATGGAGGAGGACGGGGGTTAGAAAAGGGGCATGAAGCGCCATTCATTTACGGCATGGCTATGAAGTTAGCGCAGGAACTCCTGCACTCACTTCATAGAAGTTCCGCATAGTGACATCCTCTGATCTTAGAAGCCAGTGTTTTCCAACCATGGTGCCTCCAGCTGTTGTTAAACTACAACTCTCAGCATGCCTGGACAGCCAAAGGCTGTCTGGGCATGCTGGGAGTTGTAGTTTTGCAACTGCTGGAGGTGCCATGGTTGGAAAACACTGGCTTACAGTAAATATCTTAAAGGAGTGCTCCGGGAGGCAAAAATTTTCATTCAGACTGCCGGCAGTAAAATAATAAATATTTATAAGCACCAGGGGAGCGGCCTTCGCCGCGATCCTTTTCCTGGTTGCCGGTGGTTAGTGAGGCATACTGACAATCACCATCCGCAGCAAAGTCCTGCCTTGGCCAGAGATAGGCTGAGCGGCAGTGTGACTCATCGACCACCGGCAACCAGGAAAAGGATTGCGGCGGAGGCCGCTCCCCTGGTGCTTATAAATATTTATTATTTTACTGCAAGCATCTGAATGAAAATTTTTGCATCCTAGAGTACTCCTTTAAGTTAGAGAAAAAAATTATATATTGTGGAAACCTCTCTTAGCATAAATCATCTTGTACAGATTAACATTTGGATAGGGTTACATGTCTGCGGATCCGCCAATGACTTGACTTTATAGAGGCCTCCTGCTGTTTTCCCCCCTGTGTGCTGCTCACAACAGCAATCTACCACTAACAAGCAGCCACACAGGGACCTGCCAATCACTGTGGGCACATGTAGTGTACTCTGAGACATCGTGGAGCGGCAGATTGCTGTGTGTGTATGATATGTGTGTGTATGATGTGTGTGTATGTATGTATTAAGTATGTGTGTGTATCTACTGTATGAATGATGTTTGTGTATGTACTGTATGAATGATGTGTGTATGTACTGTATGTGGCAGTATTATATTCAGGGGGTACAGTAGGAGGAAGTATTATATATAGGGGTACAGTAGTTGGCGGTATTATATTCAGGGGGTACAGTAGTTGGCAGTATTATATTCAGGGGGTACAGTAGTTGGCAGTATTATATTCAGGGGGTACAGTAGGAGGCAGTATTAGATTCAGGGGTACAGGAGGAGGCAGTATTATATATAGGGGTACAGTAGTTGGTAGTATTATATTCAGGGGGTACAGTAGGAGGCAGTATTATATTCAGGGGTACAGTAGGAGGCAGTAGGAGGCAGTATTATATTCAGGGGTACAGTTGTGGCAGTATTCAGGGGGTGCAGTAGGAGGCAGTTTTATATTCTGGGGGTGCAGTAGGAGGCAGATTTATATTCAGGGGGTACAGTAGGAGGCAGTATTATATTCAGGGGGTACAGTAGGAGGCAGTATTATATTCAGGGGTACAGATGTTGGCAGTATTATATTCAGGGGGTACAGTGGGTGGCAGTATTATATTCAGGGAGTACAGTAGGAGGCAGTATTATATTCAGGGGGTACAGTAGGAGGCAGTATTATATTCAGGGGGTACAATATTATATTCAGGGGGTACAGTAGGAGGGAAATTTTTCGCACCGGGGCCCTGGGGTTTCTAGCTACGCCCCTGTCAGCAGGTCCGGTCCCTGCCCGGCGTGCGACGGGGACCGAAATTCACACGGGCGCACAAGTATTCCCTGTGTCCTTAAGTGTCAGGGCGTACTTGTATGCCCTATGTCCTTAAGGAGTTAACAGTAGGTAGGAGGGAGAGATTTATCAAATTATGTGTTGAGGAAGAGTGGTGCAGTTGTCCATAACAGCCAAATATATCTCTTTTTAAATTTTTAAAAAGGCTTCTGAAAAATGAAAGAAGCTAACTGATTTGTTTACATGAGCAACTGCTCCACTTTTTTTCTCTGCACAGGTTTTGATACATTTCCCCCAATGTGTGTATATGTGCATGCATGTGAATGTGTATGTTCCTGCCAAACAGCTGGAGATATTTAGATGAAACTTGGTACACAAGTTACTTATCTGTTAACTAAACAAACACTGTAGGATAATTAAATTAACCCTAATCAACAGTTGGTGTCTTTGTCTAAAGTCCCATGCAAGTCTATGGGACTTCTGATACCATTCCCTGGTGTCGGTCCAGCTTGCAAGCTACACAACCCCCCCCCCCAAAAAAAATAAATAAATAAATAAACATGCCCCTTCTATTTTGGGACCTTTTTTTGTTTCAGCTCAAGGCTGAAAACACCACATCACAGGTCCGTCAACTGCTATCTCTTCATCACAGCCCCACCTTGCTCCTCAAGCTGTGCATCTCCGTTTGCAAGTAATGCCCCTCCCACAAGCCATGCCCCTGCAAAGCCACACCATTTCTATGTTCGGCCTGCAGTCACAGCTCAACCCCAGTTAAGGACAGGATATGAAGTTGAGATATGAGGTCAGGATATGAGGGATATGAAGACAATAACACTGATCACAGGCGAGTGATCAGCATGAGAGATCAGTGTGTGCAGTCTTATAGGTCCCTATGGGAGCTATAACACTCCAAAAAAAAGTTTAAAAAGTGTTAATAAAGGTCATTTAACCCCTTCCCTAATAAAAGTTTGAATCACCCCCCTTTTCCCATAAAAAAAAAAATAAAACAGTGTAAATAAAAAAAATAAACATATGTGGTATCGCGGCGTGCGTAAATGTCCGAACTATAAAAATATATCATTAATTAAACTGCACGGTCAATGGCCTACGCGCAAAAAAAATCCAAAGTCCAAAGAAGCGGATTTTTGGTCACTTTTTATACCATTAAAAAATGAATAAAAAGTGATCAAAAAGTCCGCTCAAAACAAAAATCATACCGATAAAAAGTTCAGATCACGGCGCAAAAAATGAGCCCTCATACCGCCCTGTATGTGGCAAAATTAAAAGTTATAGGGGTCAGAAGATGACATTTTTAAACATATAAATTTTCCTGCATGTAGTTATGATTTTTTCCAGAAATACGACAAAATCAAATCTATATAAGTAGGGTATAATTTTAATTGTATGGACCTACAGAATAATGATAAGGTGTCATTTTTACCGAAATATGCACTGCGTAGAAACGGAAGCCCTCAAAAGTTACAATATGGCGTTTTTTCTTCGATTTTGTCGCACAATTTTTTTTTTTTCCATTTCAACGTGAATTTTTGGGTAAAATGACTAATGTCACTGCAAAGTAGAATTGGTGACGCAAAAAATTTGCCATAATATGGATTTTTTGGTGGAAAATTGAAAGGGTTATGATTTTTAAAAGGTAAGGAGGTAAAAACGAAAGTGCAAAAACTGAAAAACCCTGAGTCCTTAAGGGGTTAAGTCATGTGACTAATGTTAATTCTCTTATGGTATGTTAAAGGACCTTCGTAGGTCACATGGGTGGTCACATGTTTAGACCATAATTCCTTGTGTAAAGTGACTGACAGATGGTATGGACCAATGAGTTCAAGGCCAGCCCCTGCCCATATAAGGGAGCTGCCAGCCAATCGTCACTCTCTTGGGTTCCGGACTAGCAGAGAGGAGAGATCCGTTCAACTTTCAAAGACAGGACCAGGCTGAAGCCTAATAATACCGACCCAAATTGTGAGTTACAATACAACTCCCTGCTAAAGTCTGCGTGACTGCTGGACCTAAACTCAATACCCTAAATCCAGCGGAACAGCGCATATAAATCTCCTGAGCTTAAAAGCTACAAGGTCCCAACCAACTGTCAGGATCCTAATAGACTCTTATTGTACAAAAACTGTTCCTGTTTAATTTTGCATAAAACCTGCAGTAAAAGTTACGACAGTTTTCTGAAACTCTCCCTATCGCTCTTGGGACGGGTGGCGATAGGACAAGTATTTACAGAGGAGCCCTCCCCCTGGCATCATGACAGTTAAGGGTTAAACCAGCACCCTTTCATCACTGCAGAGCTACACCCCATATACCCTACACCCCCACAAGCTTACCACATGTGTGTATGGAAAAAATATTTGGGGAATTTATCATTGTTGCTTTGGTAAGCAAGTTATGTAGGCTTTTTTTGGTTTTAGTTTTGCTTATGTATGACATATTTATCATACTATTACAGGGGGTTGATAAATTTGGCTCACAAAAGCAAAAAACAATATATCTCTTTTGAATACCATTTTTTTTAATACACATAATCAAAGACCAACAAATGACTTCAGAACACCAATTTGCAGCTTTGGCAAATTTTTTTTTCAATATATATATATATATATATATATATATATATACACACACACACAGTCATGGCCGTAAATGTTGGCACCCATGAAACTTTTCAAGAAAATGAAGTATTTCTCACTTAAAAGGATTGCAGTAACACATGTTTTGGTATACACATGTTTATTCCCTTTGTGTCTATTGGGACTAAACCAAAAAAGGAAGAAAAAAAGCAAATTGGTAGACGTAAGGTCACACCAAACTCGGACAAAAATGGGCTGGACAAAATGATTGGCACTCTTTCAGAATTGTGGATAAATAAGATTGTTTCAAGCATGTGATGCTCCTTTAAACTCACCTGGGGCAAGTAACAGGTGTGGGCAATATAAATATCACACCTGAAAGCAGATAAAAAGGAGAGAAGTTCACTTAGTCTTTGTGTGTGTACCACACTAAGCATGGACAACAGAAAGAGGAGAAGAGAACTGTCTAATGAACTTGAGAACAAAAATTGTTGAAAAATATCAACAAACTTAAGGTTACAAGTCCATCTCCAGAGATCTAGATTTCCCTTTGTCCACAGTGTGTAATATTATCAAGAAGTTTGCAACCCATGGCACTGTAGCTCATCTCCCGTGACGTGGATGGAAGAAAAAAATTGATGAAAGGTGTCAACGAAGGATAGTCCGGATGGTGGATAAGCAGCCCCAAACAAGTTCCAAAGATTTTCAAGCTGTCCTGCAGGCTCAGGGAGCATCAGTGTTAGTGCGAACTATCCGTCGACTTTTAAATGAAATGAAACACTATGGCTGGAGACCCAGGAGGACCCCACTGCTGACACAGAGACATAAAAAAGCAAGACTACATTTTGCCAAAATGAACTTGAGTAAGACAAAATCCTTCTGGGAAAACATCTTGTGGACAGATGAGACCAAGATAGAGCTTTTTGGTAAAGCACACGGAATGAGGCCTACTAAGAAAAGAACACAGTACCTACAGAGAAATATGGTGGAGATTCAATGATGTTTTTTTTTGCTGCCTCTGGCACTGGGTGCCTTGAATGTGTGCAAGGCATCATGAAATCTGAGGATTACCAATGGATTTTGGGTTGCATTGTACAGCCCAGTGTCAGAAAGCTGGGTTTGCTTCTGAGATCTTGGTTCTTCCAGCACAACAATGACCCCAAACATACGTCACAAAGCACCCAGAAATGGATGGCAACAAAGTGCTGGAGAGTTCTGAAGTGGCCAGCAATGAGTCCAGATCTAAATCCCATTGAACACCTGTGGAGAGATCTTAAAATTGCTGTTGGGAAAAGGCTCCCTTCCAATAAGAGAGACCTGGAGCAGTTTGCCAAGAAAGAGTGGTCCAATATTCCGGCTGAGAGGTGTAAGAAGCTTATTGATGGTTATAGGAAGCAACTGATTTCAGTTATTTTTTTCAAAGGGTGTGTAACCAAATATTAAGTGAAGGGTGCCAATAATTTTGTCCATTACATTTTTGGAGTTTGGTGTGACTTTATGTCCAATTTGCTTTTTTTCCTCCCTTTTTTGGTTTAGTTCCAATACACACAAAGGGAATAAACATGTGTATAGAAAAACATGTGTTACTCCAATCCTTTTCTGTGAGAAATACTTCACTTACTACAACAAATTTCAGAGATGCCAACATTTACGGCCATGACTGTACATATATATATATATATATATATATATATATATATATATATGTGTGTGTGTGCGTGTGTGTGTGTGTTTATAAAAAAAAAGTTGCCACTTTTTTCCCCTAAATGTACTAACTAATTTTATTTTTTTATTTTATTTTTTTTTACTTCTCATTTCAGATCCGTGTATCCTGTGGAATACTTTGTTTAATGTTAATAAAATGGTTAACAAGGCCTTTAGGGGGAGTGTTCTTTTTTAAATAAAACAAGCTTATCACCCTCCCCTGCTGCACAACTACAACTCCCAGCATGTAGTTGTGCAAGCCAGGTAAACAAGCAGTAATGCGCTCCGCTCCTTTGCCGGTGGTGATCAGAAAATCGCTGAAATTTGAAATGACAGTAAACTCCACGGCGCCGTAGCAAAGGGAGCCCGGGCTGACAATACACTGCAGCCGCCCGAGACTCCTGCAGCCGGGCCAGGAGATGCGCAGAAGCCATCTCTGCCATCCTTCAGTTTGTAGCGCAGAGCTGACCAATGGCAGAGACAGCTCCTGCACATCTCCCAGCCCGTCTGCAGGAGTCCCGGGCAGCTGCAGAGTGATGCCAGCCTGGGCTCCTTTTAACATACAACAGAGCAGCAGAGTTCTAGTCCCAACTGTAAGATCAAATTTCCCACAGGGTCCTGTGATTGGCTGCTCAGTCCTGGCCAATCACGGGACCCAGCGGGAAATATGAAATTACAGTAGGGACTAGAAAAACTCTGCGGCGCCGAGGTATGTTAAAAGGAGCCTGGGCTGGCATCACTCTGCCTGATTCTATCCCTGCTACCCTAACTTAATGATGGGGACACTGATTTACATCCCCCCCCTTGTCTCCCACCCGTCCATGCCGAACATCTTCCACCCACTACCTGCTACAACAATACAACTTGTAAGGGCATGCTGGGAGTTGTAGTCTTGCAACAGGTAGCAGACAGATGGGAGATGTGCGGCGCAGGTGGGTGGGAGACAAGGGGGGGATGTAAATCAGTGTCCCCATCATTAAATTAGGGTAGCGGGGATAGAATCACACGGAGCCCAGGCGGCTGCAGAGTGATGCCAGCCCGGGCTCCTGAGTACAGTTGTTGTATCATATTTCCCGCTGGAGCCGTGATCACAGCTGACAGCAGGAAATATAAAAATTTGTTCTCCAAAGCATTTTGTAAGCCAGCTCCAGGCTTACGGTGTTTTGAAGGGCTTGCACCTTTTTGTGCGATTTCTGCACTTGATAAATCCTTGACCACTGCAAAATCCTTGATCACTGCAAAGTAGGCTGTTTTGTAGCGTTTTGCGTTTAGCCAAAAGTCGCACAAAAATTTGCCTAGGTGCTAATGCGACTTTTTATGCGACTTTTGTAAGTAAAAGAAGAGCTCAAAATCCCTTGATAAATGTCCCCCATTATCATTTGTATTTGTTAGGGAACCATTTTGGCATGATGATTATTCATGTGCATCAATGTAGAGAAAGTAATTTGACACATATAAAATAATTGGTAAAGATAAGATGGGTAACATGAAGTCTGCCCATTTCAGGCAGGTAGTTTGCAAACCAGAATGCAAGTTGGATTAGTATGGTGCATACTCCAGTGTGCATTCCATGGTGCCAAGACTACATCATGCTCTTGTCCAGATGAGACCAGCATGTACAACTGTCTTGTTTACAAAATATATTGTTTGACGAGGGTTTATTGCAGATGGAAATATTGCACAATATCTTCTATTATCAGTACCTTTGCTGGTCTTCTATCTACATACAATCAGGATTCTAGAGCATCAGTTTCAATTTTCCACATTTGGCAGCTTTGATGTTCAATAAATAAAAATCAATCTCCTATTTTGGAATGCTGTGGATTACTTTCTTGCAGACTGCATCAATTTTGCTCATATCTCCACCCCCCCCCCCCCCCCAAGAGTGCACAGATGTCCTTGCAGTTGAGCTCCCCCCCATGCCCTCATAACTTCTGAGTGGTTACCAGGTGGCTGCTGGCTCTTTCCCAATTGCTTAAAATCTTAAAGTGCATCTGAACCTATGGACCAAGTGAGGAAACGGCCTCAATAGAATCTGTAAAGTTAAAACAGGCTTGTGTCTCATTCTGGAAAGCTTATAAAGCTGGTGTGTCATTGCAAAAAAGGGAAGAATGCTACAGGTCTCTATATGGTACTCTGCGTTGCATTAATAAATCCAGAGTCTGAAGGGATGTCCAAGCTGGCACAGATATAAAGCGCTTTCTGGATGGTGATTTCTCCTTTAATTGAATAAAGAATATCAGTTATAGCCCTGGAATAGGCTGGGAGGATCAGGAGTTCATTAGCTACATACGCCATACTCTAGGGTTTCTAGACAGGCCCATAAATTCTGGTAAATTTTTCTTTAAAGGGTCTTCTGGTTGGTGATTTCTCCCTTATTGTACAGTCTTTGGGATCCTCGTTTAATCCCATTTATAACTGTGGATGTGGCTGTGTTAGTTTGACTTCTAGTATGGAATGTACAAAATTTTTAGAGGTTGTACCACCCAATATCATGCTTTAAATGGACACTGTCAGAATAAAAAAAAAATGTATGATGTACAAACATTAACCTTTTTAATATACTTCGTAACATATTTTAATTTCCTTTTTACAGAAATCATGGCCTATGAAAAAAATTCCCCAGGGGTCTCCATAACATCCAGCACATAATACTGTCAGCTGCAGCATCCTCTTTGTCCCAGCTGAAGCATAGGCTGTGACGAAGTCCAAGAAAAGAGGGTGGGACTAGTACTCCTCCTATGAGGGGGTTAAAAAGCAGCCTGTAGTGGTTGGATGAAGAGACCCAGCACATCATACTGAGGTAGGATGTGAGTGCATGGTGAGTGAGGGTGGGCTCAGTACTTGCCTTGGACATGCCCCTTCCTGAACAATGCATGTCAGAATGAGTGAACAGCAGAATGAGGGATTTGTGAGCCAAATACAGAAGCTAAACACAAAAAAGGACATTTTGCTATTATTGTTATTCATTTTTATGTTGTGATTTTACATAGAATAATAGCAACCAGTCAAATTTTGACTTTTCATTTGGAAGAAAAGGCTAACAAATGTAAGTAGTTTATTCAGGACTGTGATGATACATAGTTAAAAAGGAAGCCATGTAGAGTATCTTTAACAGAGAAGGTATTTTTCTCTACATTTCTTTTCAAAACGAATATGAGTCTGTGTCTGAGCTGTTGACTATGTAGGTGTGAAGGTATGAATAGAGTTTCCTTACATTGGTGAGGACAGGGACATAGCTTTACATAGTGAAGAGATAACATTACAGTCATTAGCTACTCCATCCTGGTTCTCACAGAGGAATGGGCAAATAATGGAAATGAACCATAACATTAGTAAGAATAGAGAATTAGTCAGAAAGTATTTGATCAATTCCATGCAGTTTCCCCTGAGAACAAAACACAGAAGTGTATCATCATCTGTTAATAGCAGAAGTTTGCACCATTGAGGAAGACCATGCAGCTGCTGTGCATTCCAGAGAGAAAATCTTTTTTTTGGCCTCATCCTCTACTAAGGCTGCTTTCACACTATACAGTTCTTCCGTTTTAAAGAGCCATTATAATGTTCCGTTATGAAAACTAGGGATGAGCGAATCGAATCTGATGAATCCGTATTCATTATGAATTTCAGGAAAAATTTGATTTGCAATGAATGCGAATCGCATTTAGTGTGGCTCCAGCGCATCTAAAATGGCAAATCCACATGTGAGGACATGGAGCAAGGAATCCTGGGAAGGCGGGAACAAGGGTAGGCGGGATGACCCTGAATCACATGCAGCATGCAGCCTATCAGTAGCCAGCCATATAATCATCACAGCCCTATATAATCGGCAGCCATCTTGCATTCAGTCACTTCAGCCTTTTATTGCAGAGAGAGAGAGAAAGAGGGACAGAGAGCAGTGTGTGTTGCACAGAAAAACATTTTTCCAGCAGCGATTCACCTCCCAGTCACATCAGTGTTCTATTGCAGAGAGAGAGGGACAGAGAGCAGTGTGTTGCACAGAAAAGCTTTTTTACAGTAGTGATTCACCTCAAGCCCAAATCCAGCCTAGAAGCACTGATAGGGAAGGGAGTGAGATTGAGAAAGAAAGTGCAATTTTGGGTACAGTACACAACGACTGTGTGCTGCAGCACTGGTGTGTACTGCTGGTGTTGTACACAAATACTGTTTTAAGCGTACTGGAGAGCATTGTCCTCCCCTCATAAGTGCATACCACATACGTACATCTAAGTTGTGTGGTATTTTGTTCCTGTTAAAGGCTAGGTAAAAGTACAAACCGGCTGAAGTTATACACAAATACTGTTTTAAGCGTACTTTAAGAGTACATTTTCCTCAAAGTTCCCCTCACTCAGGTTTATGGAATGGACAGTTGCAGAAATTACTACAACTTAAACTGTCTCCCTTTTAAAACCACCCTTGATGACCTTGTCACATATAATACTACCTCTTTTTTGCAGCACTTTTATCCAAGATTTTAGTGTTTTTTGAAGTTTGTGGTTTTTGCACTTGTATGATCTGTAATCAGGGCTGTAGCTCTGATGAGGCGAATGAGACAATTGCCTCAGGTGCACTGTTGCAAGGGGGTGCAAAGGAGGTCCAGCACACACTGAGGCATTGATTCCCAACCAGGGTGCCAGAACACTGGCTGCGAAATATGGTGCTAATATTTTTCTGCCCAGGCCTGTGCACCTATGAGTCACATGCGTGCAGGCCAGGCGGAAGGGAAGTCTGTGTGCAATGCCAGGACGGGTGACGCTGCAGCTCTAATCCTTGTGTATCCTCCCTCTCCTGTGGAGCAGCTCTGGATTCTCCCTGGTCCCTCAGCAGGATGATGTGGATGGAGGGAAGGGACAGGGGCAGTGCTGACAGAGGCCTACTCAGCTTCAGGTAGTACACCCCCCCACCCTGTTTAGCTGCTAGATGTAGCTTTGTCAAGAGGACAACGGGCCTGTTGTCCTCTTGACAAAGCTGCGTCTAGCAGCAAAACATGTCGAGGGGGACTGAGAACTAATTTTAAATGCAGTGCTGTCTCCATTCGCATAGCACACTGCAGGTGTATGCAATATTTATATAACTGGTGTTAGGCAGTCAGGCTGGCATTGCTTGTACTTTAGGATTATTACATGGAGAGAATGGCACTACAATTTTATCCTGTCTGTCCTAAGTGTGAGGAATTAATAAAGTACACATTTTTTATATAGAGGGCAAATCCTGGCACTAAATTAGGGAGCCCACTTTAATCAATGCCAAAGGGACCCTTCTGTTGTATGTGCTCTTATGGTTAATAACATTTAATGTTTGTATAAAAGTTTCTTTTTTAACTGAATTGTTGCAATAGCAAGTGTAATTTTTATTCATCTAGGAGGAATATTTTTGACCAGATTGCCATGAAAGAAAATGTGATGGGTGTTTTCACGTAAAAAATTAATATAAGCTTTATACAGAGAATGTAATCTGTGGAATTAATACCTTTCCCGTGATGACGTGCTCTCAAGCAAACATGAATTCACATGGATTTCAGCATGCTCTGTGTCTTAAAGTGTCAGCCGAAAGTCAGCTGGTCATAACCTTATATTCTTCGAGTTAACTATTCCATATAAATTGCTCACTTTATCTGTATTTGCTATTTCAGAAATATGGCAGACATTTAAACTGTGACAAGCAGGAAAAAGCCAATACTAAGACAACCAAGTAGACATATTTTCATATATAAGAATATGATTTTCATTACCTGTTTATATGTAAATTATACATTTTTAATTTAAAAATAAAGTTCTGGTCATAGATGCAGTATATAATTGTATGCCCTAACTATTATAGTTCAGAAAAGTTAACCACTTGATTTACATAAGGGAACTAAGGATAAAGTAAAAAAAAAAAAATAAGGGCAAAGCTAAAATGTTCATCAATAACACATCAGGCCAGAGATATCTAAAACTGATACTTTTTATTGACAATTTAAATAAAGGTTATGCTATGAATACCTGTAGACTTCAATATTTTTTGTTACAGAATATTTTCTATGTTTTTAATTCCAATACTAATAAATATAATATTATCTCTCTCTCTCTCTCTCTCTCTCTAGTTGTTGTCCAAAGTCCCATGCAAGTCCATGTGACTTCTGTACCTAACACCTTACTTGACCATCTCCGCCCTGCATCTCCTGAGAGTGTGTCAGTCTAGCTTGCACCCTGCGCTCCTCTGCATACAATGCCTCCTCCCACAAGCCATGCCACTTCTATTTTTCCCCCTTGTCTATCTCAGCTCAAGGCCGAAAACACAGTTTTTTTTCAAATACTTCCACATCACAGGTCCTTTAACCACAATCTCTTCAGCTCAGCTCTACCTTACTTTACAAGCTCTGTGTCTCTGGGTAAATGTATTGGTCCAGCTTGGAAGGGGTCAGAAACACGGCAAGACAAGACTCAGTAATGCTTTCTCAATGGCACAAGACAACAAAGATCCAGCAGGAATGTGTGGGAGGTGCAGGAATTTATAAGTGAGGCACAGTTGTTAGATTTAATTATGGGTGTACTGGCCCTTTAAATCTTATAGCTCCCTAGGAGACGGGGAAACACGCACAAGAGCTGAGAGGCAGGAGAGGAGACAGCAGAGGACCGAGGTGAGTGACGGACTGGGACTCGCAACGGGCGATGCGAATTCCAGCCCCGACGGCTGTAGGAGAGAACAGGACAATGCACTCATGGCCAGCGCGTGTTGCTGGAGCACAAACTGTAACAGATATGAGATCAGGATATGAGGTTGAGATATGAGGAAGGGATATGAGGATGGGATATGAGATTGGGATAGGAGGACAGGATTTAAGATCGGGATATGAGGATGAAAAATTAGGACAACAGCATTATTGTTGCTTTTCCTCTCCCACATGAGTTAGGTAGGAAGACCGTACAATTCTAGGTACTCAATGCTCCCCTTTGGTCTCCCCCTCCTTTTGCGTTGAAGAAATTTCCTTAGAAGGTCACGGTCCAGGATATTCTCCTCAGGCTCCCAAGATCTTTCCTCTGGACCATAACCTTCCCAGTCAACCAGGAACAATTGTTTACCTCTCACGGTCTTAGTGGCAAGAATCTCTTTGACCTTGTAGACATCAGAAGAGCCGGAGACTGGCGTGGGGAAAAAATTCTTCTGAGAAAAGACGGTGTATGACAAAAGGCTTGAGGAAGGAATCATGGAAAGAATTAGGAATACGTAAAGTAGCAGGTAAACAGAGTTTGTAGGAGTCTAGATTAATGTTTTGCAACATCTGGAAGGGGCCTAAAAAGCGAGGACCAAGCTTGTAGCAGGGAATCCTGAACTTAATGTATTTGGAGGAAAGCCAAACCTTGTCACCAGGAGAGAAGGACGGAGGAGGTCTTCTATTCTTATTAGCCTGAGCCTTCATGTGTGAGGAAGCTTGAGATAAAGACTGTCGAGTTTGTTGCAGTAGACACATCGGAAGAAACTGGAAGTGGAAAAGGAGGAGAGAGATTGAGTCCGTAAAAAACAAAAAAGGGAGAAGACCCTGTGGACTCGGAATCCTTAAGATTATAAGAGAATTCTGCCCAAGGAAGAAGGTCGACCCAATCGACTTTGGAAAACCAATCAACCACGACCCAAATGAACTAGTTATTACGGGATGGTGGCAGATCTGTGATAAAATCCATAGTGATCTGGGATCAGGGAGTCTCTGGAATGATTAAAGGCTGTAAGAGTCCAATAGGTTTCTGTCGAGGAGTCTTGTCTCTGGCACATATGTCACAGGAACGAACAAAATCGGAAACATCACATTCTAGATGCGGCCACCAGTAGTGCCAGTAGATTAAAGTTTTACGTACTCCAGGATGACCTGCCAACAAAGAAGAATGACCCCATTTCAGAACCTTGTGTCTCAATCTGGCGGGCACAAAGGATTTTTCAGGAGGAGCTTGCTGAATATTGGCAGAAATCAAGCGATTTGGAGGAATAATATTCTTTGGAGTCCAAACCTTTGACGTCTGAGGACCTGGAGAGAGCATCAGTTCTGATGTTCTTGCTAACTGGACAGAAGTGAATGAAGAAATGGGATCTAGAAAAGAACAAAGACCCCCTTGCCTGGCGGGGATTCAATCGCTGAGCAGACTGAAGGTACAAAAGATTCTTATGGTCTGAGTAGATGCTGACCAGATGAGAAGACCCTTCCAATAAATGTCACCATTCCTCCAAGGCAAGCTTGATAGCGAGGAGTTTTCGCTCTCCAATGGAGTAATTCCTCTGAGCAGGAGAGAAAGTCTTGGAAAAGAAACCACAAGTTATAGTCTTGACCTTGGCATTTTTCTGAGTAAGAACTGCACCGGCTGCAATAGATGAGGCATCAACCTCCAAGGCAAAAGGCTTCTCCGGATCAGATCTAGAAATCACGGGAGCAGAGGCAAACGCAGACTTTAAACAGGAGAAGGCCTGTTCAGCCTCAAGAGACCAAGTCTTGCGATTAAAACCTTTTTTTTATACTGAGAGCCACAATCGGAGTAACCAAGGAAGAGAAATGTGGGATGAATTGATGACAATAGTTAGCGAATCCCAGAAAGCGTTGAAGAGCCCTTAGGCCAGAAGGACGAAGCCAATCCAATACCGAAGACAATTTATCTGGAACCATTGCAGGCCTTGATGAGAAACATTATAGCTGAGAAACGGAAGACTAGACCTCTCAAATAGGCATTTCTCCAGTTTGGCGTAGAGAGGATTCTTCCGAAGGTGCTGAAGAACCTGACGAACATGAGTACGATGCTCCTCTGAGTTGGTAGAGAAGATTAAGAAGCCATCTAGTTACATGACAACACAGGTGTAGAGAAGATCTCGGAAGATGTCATTGACAAATTTTTGTAAAACGGCAGGAGCATTGCAGAGACCGAAAAGTATCACAAGATACTCAAAATGTCCATCACGAGTATTGAAGGCCATTTTCCATTCATCTCCCTCGCGGATACGAATAAGGTTATATGTGAGGCACAGGTCTTAGATTTAATTATGGGCACACTGGCCCTTTAAATCTTATAGCTCCTGTGTGCTCGCCCTAGGAGACGGGGACACGCGCGCCGGAGCTGAGAGGCAGGGGAGGAGACTGCAGAGGACCGAGGTGAGTGACAGGCTTGGACTCGCATGCCGGCGTGTGCCGCGATACAAATTTCACACTAATGCTTGATTCACAGATTACACTGCTCTATCATGCCCTCCATGTTGCTACTGCTTCTGAGATGGTAATGTAGAGATATAGGGGAGCAGGATCTCATCATCTGTGTAGGCAATGTATAGGAGACACCATAGGAGCTAGACTCCACCAACTAGATCAGGGATAAAAAAACACCAAAGAGGTAGACTGCAAAGGTAAAGTTGGTGAAAATGCAGATGCAAGTGATATAATGGCTAGAAATAGTGCTGCACAAAACTGACAGCTTATTCTTCTATATACACTCTGATGCCCCTGGTATGATCCATAAGTCTGATAGCTTTGCTACATATGAGGGATTGAATTATAAACTCTGTTTTAGCTTAACTAGTTTTCTCTACCAATATTGTTGCATTTAGGTTATTGTTGTTGCATCAAACTGTACAAGACCGACATATAGATTGAAAGTAAAGTATGTGTTTGTGTATGTGCTTAAATATCATTTAATAGCTAGAATTTTGGGGGAAAAAACTGAATTACCAGAACCAATGTATTAATCGAGGTATTGGTAACATTACATTTAGTACATTAGACATGGTCTAGAGTGGTCAGTGTATTAGATTTATTTTCACAGGCATCTCTGCTCTGGAATGCTATTGACTGCAGACAAGTTAGAAAATAATTAACATTACATCAGCTTCCGCCAACATTGCCTTGAAATTCTAGATGTCCAGCAATGGCATGTGCTATAAAATATCGTAGTAGGAGTAATAGTACATTTATGATCACTTTCCTATGTCAGTTGTAGGAAATACTTAAAATTTATTAAATCATCACACTTGTGAAGTTTAACTTGGAACAGATGTGTTATCCGGTCTCCACAGACGCTGATCTATTATATTAAGACTTTCTAGCTGAGACATATTTAAAAACTTTTATTAGACACTGTGTGGTATTGGAAGCAAGTAAGCTATAATTTAACATTGCAATGAACCTCAGTGTTTGACTATTGGAGACACATTTATTGCAAAAAGTTTTATTTACCGTCTTCTAAGCAGTCATAACAGTTTTTTTTTTGTTTTTTTTTTTCATAATATTATTTTTCTTTCAAGCTCTTCCTTTATCAAGAATAAAGTCATGGCACAAACTGCATTTGTATTTGCAATAACTACAAACCCATTATATATATTATTTGGTGCACATGTAAAAGGTTATATGTGGCATGTATGAAAATAAATAAAATGCAAAAAGTTCTGACTACCAGTCTTTTTTATTATTACTGTTTAATGTTAAAGTGAATCGCACAATTACACAATTCCAACTGAGAGATAAGTTGAGATAAGAGACTAATAAAATTTAATATAAAATAAAATACAAAGCAAAAATAACCCAAAAAAAAAAAATATATATATATATATATATATATACATATATATACATATATATATATATATATATATATATATATATATATATATATATACACACACTCGATTGGCCAAAACATTTATTTTATAAAACAGGCAATAAAACCAAATATATTAAGTCTCATTTACTAAGAGTGTCGGGTTTTTACTAGTGTGTAATGTTGTTTCAGACTTGCAGGATTCCTCTCTATTTACTAGGGGGGAAAGTCGGGACCATTTTCTGATCAGCTTTTTCTAGGTGGAAATTTCCAGCCATTTATCCACAGGATTTTCTGTGATTTCAATAGTATAGGCCAGGTTGTGAAAAAATGCCCCTTTTTGGTCTGGGCACACCCCTTTATGGCAAACAAAGCTCCTTTTCGGCTTTTCACAGTGCAATGTCGGGCTTGTCAGATTTTCCTAGAGCACATTGTCGCACACTGGCGCAGACTGGCACAGACATGTCGCAGACACTCTGCGCCAGAATAACCCAACAAAAACTGGTTGGTTTCAGCTTGGTAAATAAGGCACAAAATCTCACATATTAAAGACATGGCATTATGTTACCACTACCTCCAGGTGAACATGTCCATCACTGACCACCAAGCCTGTTATCTTTAATTACCAGTCAGGGGCCTAGCAGTGAAAAACACTAAAGTGCCCCAGCAAACTTAATATATGTGTAATCACTGGGGGGACATTTATCAAGGGATTTAGAGCTCTTTTTTTGCTCTCAAAATATGCACATTAAGTCACACGTGTGCTTAAGCAAATTTGTCTTATAGACGGACCCCATTACTAAGCCAGGGCTTAGTGTTAGCCCCAATTACAGCTAGCGCTAACCCCCAATTATTACTCCGGTACCCACTACCACAGGGGTACTGGGAAGAGCCAGTACCAACAGGCCCAGAGTGTCAAAATTGGCACTCCTGAGTCTATGCAGTAACGGGTTGGAGTTATTTAGGCTGAGGAGGGCCAGTAGCAATGGTCCTTGCCAACCCTGGTAACATGAGGCTGTTGCTGCTTTGTATCTGGCTGAGAATGAAAATGCATTTTTTTTATAAATAATACATTTACATTTTTTTTTATTTTTTCTTAATGTAGTTTCCCCTATTTTATTTTCAGCCAGATACCAACCAAACAGCAACAGCCTGACATTATCAGGTTGGGTGAGGACCATTGTTACTGGCCCTCCCCGAAATAACGCCAGCCTGTTACTGTCTAGGCCCAGGAGCGCAATTTCCAAACAACACTCCCTCACAAGCCCGCGTTTACCATTTTACTGCAATTAAACCAAAAAAAGTGGGTCATTGTAGTCGTAATCTACTGAATCCGAAGTAGTCCTCTGCATACATGGATCTGAAATGAGTAGAAAAAAAAACACAAAAAATTGGTTAGTACATTTAGGGGGGGGGGGGAAGTGGTTAAAAAATGTGCTTAATATGTGCTAAAAAATGAAATGCTAAGGTGATTTATTGTTTTTTCCTTATGTGAGACAAATGTATCAACCCCCTGTGATAGTTTGATAAAGTTGTCACACATAAGCAAAATCAAAGCAAAAAAAAAAGGGATTACAGAACACGCTTACCAAAGCAACAATGATAAATGTCCCTCTATATGCTTTTTTTCTTTACTGAATGTTACTGTAAGTTATGCTCCCCTCAAATTATCATACCTTCACCTTGCTTACTTATTACTCTTTCTTTGAAAAGACACAATTATATAAAAAATAGAAATACTTGTATTGTATAAATGTCTTGTGTCAATGGAAAGCTTAAAGGGGTACTCCGCCCCTAGACATCTTATCCCCTATCCAAAGGATAGGGGATAAGATGTCAGATCGCCGGGGTCCCGCTGCTGGGGACCACGGGGATTGCTGCTGCAGCACCCCGCTATCATTACTGCGCAGAGCGAGATCGCTCTGCACGTAATGACAGGCGATGCAGGGGCTGGAGCATCGTTACATCACGGCTCCGCCCCTCGTGATGTCACGGCCCGCCCCCGTCAATACAAGTCTATGGGAGGGGGCATGGCGGTCATCACGCCCCCTGCCATAGACTTGCATTAAGGGGACGGACCGTGATGTCATGAGGGGCGGAGCCATGACGTCACGCTGCTCCGGCCCCTGTATCGCCCATCATTACGCACAGAGCGAACTCGCTCTGTGCAGTAATGATGGCGGGGTGCCGCAGCGGCGATCCCAGGGCTCCCCAGCAGCGGGACCGTGGCGATCTAACATCTTATCCCCTATCCTTTGGATAGGGGATAAGATGCCAGGGGCGGAGTACCCCTTTAAGGGTAGGGTCACACATAACGGATCCACAGCGTATTTTATGCTACAAATCCGCCGATTACCCGGACCTCATATTGTGTCTCCAGCTATTCCCCCAGGTCCTGCTCCCAGCGGCAATGCACCGCTCCAAGCAGCAACACAGGGACTTGCGAGTCAACGCGCCCATGCGCAGTGTACAATCACCACCGCTCCACGATGTCTGTGAGCCCACTGCAAGTATGGTGCAACCACCACGCCCCCTCCCATAGACTTACATTGAGGGGGCATGGCGTCAGGAGGGGAAACAAAATGTTCTGAATGCTGGGGCAGTGGAGTTCCCCTTTAAAGCTTTAAGACGTTAGAGTGCCTGAAAATACATTGTTTTTCCCGGTAAGTCGGGGAGGCAGGTAAAATCATACATGATTTTACCAGGCTACTTTTTGAGATCAATTAAAAAGTTGGTGCTCTCATGACTACTATGAGACCATCATGGTGGAATTTTGTACCATGTGTCTTGTACCATGGGCTGCTCTCACAAAAAAACCTTAGTATTGTCTGTCAGACTACTGGGTGTGTCAACTAAATTTACGTGCCCAATGATAAGGGTTTGGCCTGTGCCCTTTCTCATGCCCTCAGTACTTCCTTCTTGCTATATAGATCTACCTTTGAAAGTTATCTGATGGAAAATTTCTAATTAGAATTTTAGCAAATGGATAGGAAAAAGGTCTAGTCATCTTCTCAGGACCATAATCCTATATATTTTTCCCAACTAATTTAGAACTTACATATTCCTACCACAAATTTTACCTACCTACAATTTAGGCATTTTATTGCTACCCTAGATTTAGTAGCTTCTTCAGCACAGACCTTGTATGAATGGTATTTTATTGATTCTAAGTCTCTGTGAAGGGGATTTCTAATGAATATAATGCTTTTATCCACAAGAGTCTTGATCTTTTGTTTGGATTGAGATGGGAAGCATATCTAAATTTAACCTTTTACGGAGCAACAATGGTCTCTTACTTTTCAGTACAGCTTAAAAGTTTCTGAAATACTGAATACTGTACATTACAATTGTGTGGTGAAGCACTGTCTGGATTTACTTCACATTGGAGCAAATGATTTACCTTCTTGGGATCCCGAATGTAACATTCTTTTAATTCTTCAAGACATGTGGTGTATCTCAATTCCTCCTTACACTCCAAAGAAAGGGAAGCAGCACTCCAGCCATTCAAAGCAAACTTGTAACTTTATTCACCTATCTGTGGAAAATGCTACGTTTTGGCTCCTTCAAGGCTTCAATAGAGCCTTTCTCAAGCATGCTTGAGAAAGGCTCTATTGAAAGAGCCAATACATAGCGTTTTTAACAGATAGGTGAATAAAGTCACAAGTTTGCTTTGAATCTCTGGAGTGTCACTTCCCTTTCTTTGGAGTGTATGGCATTTTGGGACGTTGGTCTAGTTCTGAAGCTGGGCAGCCCTTTGTTGGACTATAAGTCTACAATTTGAACTAGAAGTTCTTTCATTGTGTCCTGCCATTGGCGTTGCTGTTGTCAATTCCTCCTTAGGTGTCCCCTTTTTCTGTTACAGTATACACTTGGCTTGTGCAGGTATCATTGTGTGCAAAGGATAATGGGAGAGATTTATCAAGACCTGGGTAGAGGAAAAGCAACCCATAGCAACCAGACTGTTTTTTTTTTCATTTTTCAGATGCCTTTTCTGCATGGACATAACATGTCATGGCTTCTATCTGTTGCAAAACTACAACTCTCAGTATACCCAAAGACTATCGGGGTATGCTGGGAGTTGTAGTTTTGCAACAGATAGAGGAACATTTGTGTCACACAAATTGAATTCTAATCTCACTAGTGCAGTGTTTTCCGACTAGGGTGCCTCCAGTGGTATCGGAACTACAACTCGCAGCATGACTGTTCGGGCATGCTGGGAGTTGTTGTTTTACAAGAGCTGGAGGCACCCTGGTATTACTTACACTACTTCTGAAAGTTTTATTCTGCCTCTTGCTGCCTATCTAACTGACTATATTCCCACCTACGTATCTACCTGTATTTCTGCCTACCTACTGTCACGCATGGGCAGGGAACAGTGAAGCCCTAACTCACCCACAGCCACTGTCCCTACCTATTGCCTATCTGCCCTTCGGATTGACAATCACAATGACAAACCCCTCCTGATAATTGCTGGGGCAGCATTGTCAAAAAAATAAAATACAAAACAGTTTGAGTCGGAGAACAGCTGAAGGCACACAAACTAACAGAGGTACACTAAGACACACACACACACACACAGTCAAATTGTGGTCAAACTAGCCAAGGTCAGTACCAGAAAATAGCAGAGTACAGGAATGCAGAGAAAGAGGAGAGTCAAGGGAAAAGCCAAAGATCAATATACAAGATGGTATCCAGTAAGCTGGACTGATCACTGCTCCTAGCTTATATAGAAAGGTGATCAGGGATACACTTTCCTTATAAGTAGTAGAGCTGCCAACCACAACCAGACAACACAGGTGAGCTACCAGCAGCTCCAGCCCAACTAGAGTCATTTAACTCTTTGTGTACGGCCAGAGCCAGACATTACACCTACCTTACTATCTTCCTACCGATCTAGCTACCTGGCAACTTAAGGAGGTACGGAGACAGCACAGTCGGAGTAATACCACAACAAGTGGGTGCAAGCCAAACTTTCAACAGTCCCAGTTGCAGACTGTACAGGTAGACATTCAAAGTAGGTATAAGGCAGCACAGCGGGTAGTGTTCAATAAGGTGCAGTTTAATATCCCATATCCAAATACAATGTTTCGGCAGTATCACACTGCCTTTCTCAAGCATTGATTTTTGTGCAAATTATACAGCAATGGTGCAAAAAAACATGAGAATAAAGTGGAGAATAAGAATGTTTAAAGACATAAAATTTTAAAATTTTAAAAACGTGCAAATGAAAAGTCAAGCAGTTGTCCACATGAAACAATCAGATATATTATATAAGGTACAAAAAAAGGAATGGTAAAGATGTAAGAAACAATAACATTGTTAACAATGGCCAACATCTCGCAAAAAAGTGATAAAATAAAAATAAGGTGAATGGTAAAAAAAAAACTTTAAAAAAATCATAAAAATTACCTGTTGTACTAAAACCTCTATCTCTTGATTTTTTTTTCCTGGCCTGAGGCAAGGTAAACCACTACCTAAATGTGAGAAGACTCTCTTTGTAGACCTTCTTTTAGACATTAATTTGCCTTAAAATTAAAACTAAAACACAGAAAGTCAAACACACAGACAAACAAGCTTCTCAGAAGCAGGATAGACATGATCTGAAAGGGGTGGTAGAAAATGATCTGTGAGTGGATGTGCAGATCTGTGGGAAATTTATCATGGCCACTGCAACAATATGATAAATTTGGCACAGCACCACCCAAAAAAATGTATCCAAACAACAAAAATGATCTAGCCAAGACCATTATTGATAAATAACCCCCTGTATACGGTTTTCAGAAACTACAATTTTGCAAACTGTTTTGTCAGTTTTTTCCAGTTTTAGGGGGAAAAAACTGACACAAAACTGTATTGCAAAATTGTGATGTGAATGTAGCCCAAGAAAGGAGGATTAACACAGTGCAAACAGAAAAAAAAACCTGTCCTTGTTGGTCAGATATCAGCCATGGCAAGAATTCTTTTAAATCCTCAGTGACAAGTGAAAGGTTAGGGCACAGCTACATTTTAGATCACTTTTGTTATTTATCTACTAGAGTGTAGCTGTGGTCAACAAAATATTGGCAGAACACAGCAGACCCCAAGGGAACACATTAACAATCATCGTTTTAATGCATAACTATGACAAGCACAGTGTTCTGTGTCATGTAGCTGCCTGCCATGATGGTGATTTCTCACAAATTAGAGTAACACCCATTGAACAAATCCCCCCAAGGGAGAAGTGGCAGACAATGTTAAATAGATACAAGGCCTTTTGTATCCTTAAAATGGCATGCCTACAGCTAAGAAAATAGCATTTTTTTTCAGTATTCAAAGTTTATTTATTCATATTGGCCACTAAACCCATGATGCATTGTTCACATTGTTTCATTAGAAGGGTCTCTTTGCTATGAAATTGCGGCCTTATATTATTATAAATCTTAATGAATCATATAAATTACTATTAACTCCTGTATTCATCTTCCTGTTTTTATGGTCTATGCATATTGTATGTATGTGTGTATTATTTATTAGCTAAGCATCTGGCTCCATTGATGTCACTATGGAGCATCTCATACACTCTGCAAACACTCACCTGTTTAGCTTCAGCTCCCAGGGGTCCTATTTGGTAACATGACATGCCAAGATCTTTACCCATAGTTCCAATTTATCTGTCTCTCTGGATATCACGGTGGGGCACTCCATATCGTGTGAAGCCAAAGACCTGCCTTCTTAGCTTTTTATGCCAATTTATTTATTTGTACTTAAATACATGTTTTTCTGTGTTGTCTATTTGCACATTTAGTATAAATGACATTGCTGATTCAATTTTTGTACTGCATTTGCTTTTGTTTGCTCTGTGTGAGGATGTATTTCTGGGTCATATTCTGTCTATTCGTGTGTATATATATATATATATATATATATATATATATATATATATATATATCATGTTGTTACCTGAGTAAGATAAGAAGCCATGACCACCTGGAAATGTGTTGTTTGAGTTATGTTTTGAATACAAATTGGCCTTTAATTATCCAGGACATTTTACAGTGTTTGGAGGAGAGCAGCACCTGGGATTTAAAGGAGTATTTTTTATTTATGAAGATCTGTGGATGTCTATCTATACAGCATCATGCATCACAGTCAGGCAGTATAAAAAATTAAATATCAAAGGTGTCTTGGTTTGACTTGGGAGTGTGGATCATAATTTAGCATTGTCTGAATATGATATAGTACACAGCTCCATGTGCTCTTGCTATCCATGTGTACTGCTCAGCGAACAGATGGAAGCATGGAGTCATGAACCACAGGAAGATCAACTAAGGCCGCACGTCTCTTGTTTACCCATTTGTCCCACACTGGTGCATAACCTAGGGCACAATATTACACAATGGGAGCATTTTGTCCCACTAATTTAATAATAATAGACATGAGCTGACATCTTTATATTTTCCAAACATAATATTCCGTACTTATGTTACATTTCCTATGAAATATAATCAAAATCTGTGCTATTTCTGCTCTTTGCTACAAGAGTTACAATGATATGAATGGGAGTGTATATGAACCCAAAACTAGATTCTATTTTCTTTGAAAGAGAATACAAATCTGAAGGGAAGACAGCAGCAGTCAGCTAGTTTTTGACATATATTTATTTCCACTTAGTGCAGTAAATGTTAACCTAAAGCAAATGTTGAATGTGAAACCCAAGCAACAAGAGTGTAGCCATGTGCCAGATGTAAACTGTTTTAGTATGGATCTTTCTTTTCTTTACATCTTTTGTCTGTAAATCATCATTGGAATTTGTTTCAGGTACTCAGCAGGTGCAGAGGAATGGTGGCTGAGTAATCTGGTTTCTATAACTTTGCTGTCTTTGTAAGTTGCAAGTCAAATAATAAAGGGATTTATTGTTTAGAGGAAATATTTTTGTTCCACCTTCTAATGAGAAAGTAATCAATCGTTTTTGTAAAAAAAAAATATACATATATATAAAGTTTGGGTTATTTTTGACCTAGCCAGAGCATTATTCTCTCCTTAAAATACATTGTCCAATACATTATGACAAACAATCACTTTTTAATGTTGCTAAAGGCACATTCTTTAGAGAATAGATTATACAGTGACCTCCCGACATACGATGGCCCTGACATATGATCAAATCGACATACGATGGCCTCTCAGAGGCCATCGCATGATGATGTCAGCATCGACATACGATGCTTTTTTATGTCGGGGCTATCGCATTAAGTGCTATCTGGAAGCGCAAAATGCTTAAGCTGCTGCCAGATAGCAGCTTAATGTTCCACGTGTGGTGCGGTGAGTATTACTTACCCTTCCATGATGCACCGGGGTGCCCTTCGGGTCAAGCGCTGGTCCTCCGATGTCTTCTCGGCCCTCTCCAGTGACGTCAATACGCTGCTGCGCACGCCATCCCGTCATCCAATAGGAACGGCGTATGCAGTGGCGTAATGACGTCGCTACGTAGGCCCAGTAAGGCCTTGCGGAAGACAGCGGAGGACTAGAGAAGACCAGGAGAGCCCAGCAGGGGACCGGAGAAGACCAGGAGAGCCCAGCGGAGGCCCGGGGACACCATTGGGAGCGGCGGGTACACCATCGGGAGCGGCGGGACACGGTCCGGAGCGGCGGGGACAGGTGAGTATGACTTTACTTTGGAACGAATTACCATCGTATGTTGAGGGACCACTGTATTATATCTATGTATTTTATCTAGATGATACAGCAGTACAGAAATTATTGTGAAGGTTTGTTACTATACAAAACCAGTGCATATCCACTCAATTTTATTGACATTTATATTGCTATCGTTGAGTTTGCAGGACAAATAATTCATAATGTCTAATAAGTTACCTGTGAATCATCTCATAAGAAATAGCCATTAGTGAAATGTAACTGGTTACAAAGTCAACTGCAAATCTTCTGGACCTTCTGCAGAAACATTATTTCGTTAGAGTCAGGGCATAAGGATGATGCTCTGGTATTATGCAGTATTAAAGGGGTACTCCGGTGAAAACCCTTTTTTTTTTTTTTTTTAAATCAACTGGTGCCAGAAAGTTAAACAGATTTGTAAATTACTTCTATTAAAAAATCTTAATCCTTCCTGTACTTATTAGCTGCTGAATACTACAGTGCAAATAATTTTCCGTTTGAAACACAGAGCTGTCTGCTGACATCATGGGCTCAGTGCTCTCTGCTGACATCTCTGTCCATTTTTAGGAACTGTCCAGGGTAAAATGAAATCCCCATAGCACACATATGCTGTTCTGGACAGTTCATAAAATGGACAGAGATGTCAGCAGAGAGCCCTGAGCCCATGATGTCAGCAGACAGCTCTGTGTTTCAAACGGAAAATTATTTGCACTGTAGTATTCAGCAGCTAATAAGTACAGCAAAGATTAAGATTTTTTAATAGAAGTAAATTACATATCTGTTTAACTTTTTGGCACCAGTTGATTTAAAAAAAAAAAAAAGTTTTTCACCAGAGTACCCCTTTAACACTTAAAAGAAAATCTGTCTGCTACAATTGACCATCCTAACTGCTGACATTGTTAGCTGTTACTGCAAGGAGATGCATAGTCTCTTTCACATATCTGTCTGTCCTTTCAAAATTCTGAAACAAATAGCCATTCAGAAGTCCTTGAAGTGCTGAGGGCTGGAATGTCTCCTCGCTTCCCCTCCCATCCCTGCCCCTGCTTGACTGACATTCGCACGGAAGCCAAGCCCTATCATTTCGACATGTCAGATGTTTTTATTGGTGGGTGTTTGGGTGCTGTAACCCAGACCACTAAAATGGTAGCAGCACTCAGCTTCACATAAGCCTGCAAACTTTCTTCTGGGTTGAAACTTTTCACCAATAGATTAAAGTCTGAATGAGCATCTTCTTTGAAAAACCTGGATATAATAGTGTTAGTCATTGTCTCGCCTAAATTTACTGCTATATAAGTGGCCCCAAAACTTGATAATGTCACACAAAGTCAGCCATAAAAATGATAGGAACACACAAGTGGACCTCAAAATAAAACAGTGTTGCACAGTGAACCAACAAAACATGATTGTACCACAAATACCGTACAAAAAATTATATGTCTCATCCCCCCCACCCGAAAAAAAAAAATGAATACTTCCATGGGGTGCCAGACAAAAATGCAAATATGTTCACTTGTTCCTGCATAATCTTTGTGCCTCCTGCATTTAAATATCAATCCCGATACTGCAAACAGTTACAATAATGTATTGATGATTAATCACTAACACTTGTATCTTCCATAGCTGAGAGAAAAATATGCTTTAGAGTTCCCAAAACTGGAATGTGAATTACTAGATTTCATTTTTGAAAGGGAAAGAGGATGACTAGCAGGAGTCTTATATTCTTCCTGCTGGATTTTATTTCCTTTATAGATTCAAAGATTTGATCTTCACCATAATAAATATAAATTAATTTAGTTCTTTGTTTAAATACTGTACCCCCACCACCGAATTGTAACAAGACTGAGGCCATACTCCTATACAAATGTCATAATATTTAATTGTTAACTGAGTGGTTTATTAAGTTATATAAACAGAATAAAGTAATATTCATTTCAAATATATTTATATCCAAAGAGGAATGTGACTTGGCCATATTTTTGTTTTCCACTGCCAAAGAATGAACTGGTAAAACAGAAGTATAATAAAATATATTCCTATGTGTTTAAATTTGTATTTTATAATATTTCAATATTGGTAGCTGAATAAAGAGGCTCATATATCTTTTATCCTATGCCACCTAAGAAGTTGGATTTCTTTACTCTTCTTTTGATCTTCTGAGTTCAATACATCTCTTAGCTGCCATTAAATATTTAATGTTCATAAATAGGGTTTCATATTCATTGCAGACCTTGCCAGATTTGTTCATGATCATACTCATATAATATCAAATATAAACCAGCAGCATTCCCATTCTTTCCAAATATGTTTTTAATTTCTACAATTTGTGAAACATAAAAGGAAAAAATATCTGATTATTTGCAGTTTAAACATTTCTGTTCTGTTTGCAACATTTGGTACAAATACAAAAACATGACAAAAGAATTAGCTTGTTTTCACCACTCTGCTTCCACCAAAAGCCAACTGATCATCAAATGTTAACTTTATTTAGAAACTTAAATGGGTTATCCATCAAAAGGTGATTTTAATACTTACCTGCCAGCCAGTAATGGAAATGCTTAGGAAGGATCTGCGCTTGTCTCAGAGTTAAATTTCCGCGTGAAATGGCTATTTTCTGTATGAGTTCCTTCCCTCCAACAACTAGTACCATGATCCCTTGTTTGTAAGTGTGAGTTCACTTTTCTATCTTCCACACATCAGTCACCCCACCCATTGAATCACCCCTGGGACAATTCCCTGCAGCCCTGTGGAGAATGATCTCCGCCCCACCTAGCGGTTACTCCAACCATTGAGGCAGACAAATTCCCTTTCAACACCTCACTAGGGATGTAATGTTTTGGGCTGCACTGCAACCTGGGAAAACCTGAGATGACTCTCATTTTGTATGCTGTTAAAAATCAACATTGGGACAAAGATCACATTAGAATTGCAAGACCAGCCATCAAACACAGGTACAGACACTATATTATGAACTATAAAACTTTACAGCCCCTGTAGCAGAGTCAAATGTAATAACATTCCTGGAATACCCCTTTAAGTTGTTTATTTGTGAATATACACTAGGGAATGTCACCTTTGCAAACAAAAGTTGGATTGCTGCAATGCAACCGTAATATAAAATGAAACAACTTATAATATTAACATCTCATCTGCAAATCTAAGAGTCTCCATGGTAACAGACTACACACACTATGCAGTCTGATCCTTCAATGACACTCTCTTCAATCAATCACCTATATCTTGCTAAGATATTCAGAAGATAAGCAAGAAGGTGTGGGCAGCTCGAAGGACACATGAATGCACACAAACAGTATCACAATATTCAATTAATAAATATTGTTGTACTGTAACAGGGATAATGTTAAAATGATGCCACTATGCAATGCTTAGTTTCATTTATATCGCAGGTGATTTATTCAAGATTGATTTATTTTGATTGTTAAACCCTTTCATAATACATTTAATTCTATTTTTAAAAGCAAATTATGTTTTCATTACATAAAACAAAATTTTTTACACTTCACCATTAACTATTAACATTAGTTATGAAAGGTCCAGAAGTCCAAGGGGTCCTTTAGATCTCCTCTCCTCACATAGTATTTCTCCTTCATGGCTAAAATACAGGATTGTTTGTTGGAGATGTTGGTGCTAATGCTGCTATCAATGCCTGTGTCTTGTCTATAAGAAACTGGCGCTGCTCTTGTAAAAGCATTATCTCTTGTAATACTTACTTAGGAATGAGACCACTACCTTCTTTCAGTCTCTCTTGCACAGTGGCCCAACGGTAGTGTTCCCTAGCAGCAAAGTTGTGTCAATTTTTCACTGTGAACATTTGAAAAATGTTGGCTTTTTTCACATTCTGCCACATCAGAGAAATAAATAAGAAGAGAAATGTTGATGTTGTCTTTGCTTTACTGACAACACGTGTGGTCTTTTCCAAAGGCCTGAGGATATGACAGGCGTCTTTGATGTACTGCCCCTGCTCATACAGTCTGTCCAGCATGTGGAGAATAGGCCTCCGCTGCAATAGGGACATAACACAACAGACATTCATACAGTAAGTCTGCTTTGATACTGCAGGTAGAGGAGAGCTTAGGATTTACTAATAGGGAAGAATATTGTCTTGCACATTAACAGAACCCTTAAAATTTTAGGATAAAGTATTACAATTTTTCCAATCAATAGACTGAGCAGGTCATATTTTGTTATCTTGCAGTAAGGGTGAAAGAGAGCCAGAGGAAACCTGCCGCTTAAAGAACATGAGACCAAGAAATTGTCTGTTGTGTGGTTTCTCTAACACAGAAAGCACCAGTGCCTCACATTAGACACATAGGAAGGTGTTTTGGAGAAAGGAGCTGAAGGGTGCAGTCTTTTTTTTTTTATCAACTGGTGCCAGAAAGTTAAACATAGCAAAAAGAAAAAAAAAACCCACATAGCACACTATTTGGGAACTGCACCCCTCAAGGAACATAACAAGGGGTATAGTGAGCCTAAACACCCCACAAGTGATTGCTAAATTTTCACTTAAGTTGGACATGAAAATGAAAAACAAGATTTTTTTCAGTAAAATGCTGGTGTTACCCCAAATTTTTCATTTTCACAATGGATAATAGGAAAAAAAGATCCCTAAAAGTTGGAACCCCATTTCTCTCGAGCAAGGAAATATCTCATATGTGGATGTAAAGTGCTCTATGGGTGCACTAGAGGGCTAAGAAGAGAAGTAGCGACATTGGGCTTTTGGAGAGCGAATTTTGCTGAAATGTTTTTTTGGGAACAACCCCATTGTGCCAGAACAGCAAAAAAAAAGCCCACATGGCAACTATTTGGGAAATGTCACCCCTCAAGGAACGTAACAAGGGGTTTAGTGAGCCGAAACACCCCACAGGTGATTGACACATTTTTGCTAAAGTTGGACGTGAAAATAAAAAAAAATAGATTTTTTTCACTAAAATGCTGGTGTTACCCCAAGTTTTTCCTTTTCACAAGAGGTAATACGCAAAAAAGCCCCCCAAAATTTGTAACTCCATTTCTTCAGAGTATGGAAATACCCCATATGTGAATGTTAAGTGCTCTGCTGGCCCACTAAAGGGCTCAGAAGAGAAGAAGCGCCATTGTCCTTTTGGAGAGAGAATTTGGTTGGAACAGAAGTCGGGGGCTATTCACAAAGCCCCCGTGCTACCAGAACAGTGGACGCCCCCCCCCCCCACATGTGACCCTATTTCGGAAAATACACCCCTCACAGAATGTAATAAGGGGTGCAGTGAGCATTTAAACCCACTCGTGTTTGACATATCTTTGGAACAGTGAGCTGTGCAAACGAAAAAATAATTTCTTCATTTTCATGGACCACTGTTCAAAAAATCTGTCAGGCACCTGTGGGGTGTAAATGCTCACTGCACCCCTTGTTACATTCCATGAGGGGGTAGTTTCCAAAAGGGTCACATGTGGGGGGGTGCACTGTTCTGGCACCATGGGGGTTTTGTAAAAGCACATGGCCTTCAATTCCAGCCAAATTCTCTCTCCAAAAACCAAATGTTGCTCCTTCCCTTCTGAGCCCTGTAGTGCACCCGGAGAGCACTTAATATCCACATATTAAAAAATTAATTTTTTCATTTTCACATCCAACTTTAATGAAAATTCATCAAAGACCTGTGGGTGTCAAAGCTCACTATACGCCTTGTTACGTTCCGTGAGGTGTGTCATTTCCAAAATGGGGTCACATGCATGTGTTTTTTTGTTTTTTTTTTTGCTTTTATGTCAGAACCGCTGTAAATATCAGCCACCCCTGTGCAAATCACCAATTTAGGCCTCAAATGTACATGGTGCGCTCTCATTCCTGAACCCTGTTGTACACCCACAGAGCACTTTGCATCCACATATGGGGTATTTCCGTGCTCAGGAGAAATTGCATTACAAATGTTGGGAGTCTTTTTTTCCTTTTACCTCTTTTCAAAATGAAAAGTATGGGGCAACACTAGCATGTTAGTGTACAAAATAAAACATTTTTACAATAACATGCTGGTGTAGACCCCAACTTTACCTTTTTATAAGGGGTAAAAGGAGAAAAATTCCCCCAAACAGTTGTAGAGCAATTTCTCCCGAGTACAGAAATACCCCATATGTGGCCCTAAACGGTTGCCTTGAAATATGACAGGGCTCCAGAGTGAGAGAGGGCCATGGTCATTTGAGGCCTAAATTTGTGATTTTCATAGGGGTGGACCCGGATGCAAGCAATACAACTGCCTCCACTACCAAAAATGGTTACCACACAGGGTGCCTCCAGCTGTTGCAAAACTCCCAGCATACTTGAACAGTCAGTGGCTGTCCGGCAATACTGGGAGTTGTTGTTTTCAAAAACTTGTGGCTCCGTTTTGGAAACAGTGCCATACAAGACATTTTTAATTTATATCGGAGGGTGGGGGTGCAGTGTAAGGGGATATATATGTATTGTTTTACTCTTAATTTTGTGTTGTGTAGCATAGTGTACTGTTTTTAGGGTACATTCACATGGGCGGGGGTTCACAGCGAGTTTCCCGCTGGGAGTTTGAGCTGCAGCGGAAATTTGCCGCAGCTCAAACTTAGAGCAGGAAACTCGCTGCAGACCCCCACCTATGTGAATGTACCCTGTACATTCATATGGGAGGGGGAGGGTAAAACCTCCAGCTGTTGCAAAACTACAACTCCCAGCATGCACTGACAGACAGTGCATGCTAGGAGTTGTAGTTATGCAACAGCTGGGGGCACACTGGTTGGGAAACACTGAGTTATGTAACAGACTACCACAGTGTTTCCACACCATTGTACCTCCAGCTGTTGCAAAACTACAACTCCCAGCATACATGGTCTGTCAGTGCGTGCTGGGAGTTACAGTTTTGCAACAGCTGGAGGCAGATGGGCTGGGAAACACTCAGTTAGGAAACAGACAGTGTTTCCCAACCAGTGTGCCCCCAGTTTTTACAAAACTACAACTCTCAGCTTGCCCGGACAGCTGACGGGCATGCTGGGAGTTGTGCTTATACAACAACTGGAGGAGAACAGTTTGGAGACCACTGTGAAGTGGTCGCCAAACTGTGGCCTTCCAGATGTTGCAAAACTTCAACTTCAAGCATGCCCAGACTGTTCAGGCATGCTGGGAGTTGTAGTTTTGCAACATCTGATGGGCCAGATGTTGCAGAGCTACAACACCCAGCATGCCTGACTGTCTAGGCATGCTTTGAATTGTATTTTTGCAACATCTGGAGGGCTACAGTTTGGACACCTCTGCATAGTGGTCTCCAAACTGTGCCCTTCCAGATGTTGCAAAGGGGGGGGGGGGGTCTCATGGGTTGGGAAACCTAGCCGATGTCCTGGGATGGCTGCTTATACATATTAGCAGTCATCCCGTTCCGAGCGGTGGGGAGCGGAATTCCCATGGGCGTACAGGTTTGCCCTTGGTCCTTAAGCACCAGGGAGGAAGGGCGTACCAGTACACCCTTCCTCCCCAACAGGTTAAAGGTTTGTGTGAGTTCATTGTAAATCAGCTACTTGGAAACATACCTTAAATTCCCATTTTTTTTTAAATTAATAGCATTTCGTAAAATATTGTATGTGAAGTTATTAAGCTGGATTTACATATATCAGGCATCCATTATAATTTCCCTCCATCGTGCACCATAGAGAAACTGATGCTAGAACTGATCCCATTGAACTCACAGTTCACAATCACCCAGTATCTCAGTTTTAGTGTTGGTTGGTTGGACACACTGGAAGGAATCTGACAGGGAAACACAGCTTTCTGCGGTTCCCTGTCCAACATCCAGAAACAATGGATGCCAGATTCCATATGACTGATGAAAACTGATGCACGTTGTCATCAGTTGTGGCATCAGTTTGCGTTGAGATCTAGGGGGAGTTCACCTATGCTGGATGACGGACATGTGTGAAGCCAGCCTTAGTGTTTTATATCCATTATTTGTTTACTTCTAAAATAAAGTTTAATTGAACCGTCTTCAAAGCAAAAACCTAAAGAGCCATCAAATGCAATGACTGACTTTGGTTTCCTTCCAGACACTTCCAGACAACATGTGGTCCTGTGAAGTCCTTTCAGGATTTAACTATAATCTCATATGTTTGAAACATTGTATTATACAAAGGCCCACTTTGTTTCCCCCTTGGCGAGAGACGAGGTCTAAACATGTAAGAATTGAGTATTTCTGTAAATTGTCAAAATGAGTGACACTAAAAAATATGCATCAAAAGTAATTAGCGGAGAGAAATTAAGCAAACAAACACACCTGCAAAAATGCCAAACATTTCACGTCTACATTTTTTGTTTCAAAATTGAGCTGAAAGGATGGGATAAGTAATATATGTCAGTGAACACATGACAATTGTATCCTTAGGCAGGTTTTATTGAACAACAAATATATGAGCTGTCATAACACCTGGTAGGCACCTTGACTTCCCTCACAGATTTTGCAACACACACCATGAGATTACAGGAACTGCAGCAATAAATAGTCTCAAGCACAATAATACATCCAACTTAAATATGTAGTCTGTGATATTTCAACACCCTTCATACCGCACGGAACCCCTCTTAATGTGCATTGGACCCAATCATGAAAAGATTGAATTTCTTGTCCTCTCTAACTGCACTTCGGAAATTCTTCTTGGACTATCTTGGCTTCAATGCCATTCCCCAACCCTCGATTGGACCACCGGGGAGATCAAGAACTGGGGTACTACTTTCCACAAGAACTGTCTTATGTCTACTCCCAGTACTGTCAGTCAAAACCCCATGGCTCCTTCGATACCTGGTCTCCCCAAGACCTATCTGGACTATGCTGATGTTTTTAGCAAAAAAACAAGCTGAGACTTTGCCTCCTCACAGGCCTTATGACTGCCCTATTGACCTCCTCCCTGTTACTACTCCACCCCGGGGCAGAATCTATCCTCTGTCCGCTCTGGAAACACAAGCCATGTCGGAGTACATCCAAGAGAATGTAAAAAGGGGATTTATCCGCAAGTCTTCCTCCCCTGCCGGAGCTGGATTTTTCTCCGTCTCCAAAAAAGACGTCTCCTTACAACCTTGCATTGATTACCGCGGCCTTAATAAAATCACTATAAAAAAACGCTATCCCCTACCTCTTATCTCGGAACTCTTTGACCGCCTACGTGGCGCCAACGTCTTTACCAAATTGGACTTAAGAGGTGCATATAATCTCATCCGCATCAGGGAAGGGGATGAGTGGAAGACCGCGTTTAACACCAGGGATGGACACTTTGAATATCTGTTTATGCCTTTTGGGCTTTGCAACGGTATCAGTATCTTCACCTGTGCACTTCCCTATTTATACCTCACTTCCCCTGCACTTCCTTGCCGGATCTTGTTGCCATTGTGCCAGTGAAAGCGTTTCCTTGTGTGTTCCTAGCCTGTGTTCCAGACCTCCTGCCATTGCCCCTGACTACGATCCTTGCTGCCTGCCCTGACCTTCTGCTATGTCCGACCTTGCTCTTGTCTACTCTTCGCAATACTGAGGAATTTCCTAAGCAATTTGTCTCCTTGGTTAAAAAAAATGAATAATAGAATTTAAAGGGGTTCTCCGGTGCCAAGACGCCCCCTAAATAACAAATTAACAATGGAAGGAAATCAGGGTATATGGAGGAAGCCCCTGCCAAAACAAGGAAAGCATACAAACTTTGTATGTTTGTGTATAGGTGGACAACCAGTGATAATTATGTTCATGGAGTCACTTGAATGTCCTAAAAGTATATTGTGATATTCTGTTTGCAATCTTTAAAGTAGTACAATTTTTTTTTCCCATATCATGCACATTCACCAACACTCATTCCAGCACAGCTGTATCTATGGGTGTCATTATACTAACTTGGTCATGTGATCATTAGTTTTAAAGAGAAAGAATAGAAGGGGGGCTCAACCGTACAATAAATATGATATAGTAAACCGGGGTGCTACCTACAGTGACTAAGCACATCATATAGCAAAAGAGAAAAAAAGAAACCCTGTATTACAGTGCACACCCAAGATGTATAACAATCAATGCTCTTTATTGTACAAAAAATAACATTAACTTACATCACACTCTAATGTAGACAAGGACATCTAAAAACATATAAAAAGACCCATAAAAGGGACATAGTACAACACAGGGAGGGGCCATGAACCCCCTCACTCCAGGTCCTGTCCTGCAATGATAGCCAAGGATACCGACAATACTGCTACTACAAAGTGCACAGTGCGGTGAACATAGATATACCTAAAGCACACTAAAACCCAAAGTACAATATACTAGAGTTGACCAAACAATATAGGAATACAGGGTAAGCGTACAAAATAAATACACATATAAGCATGAATAATGAGGTAGCAAACCACAGACAGAGGAGCAGCTGAGTATAAAGGTGCAGGACAGGACCATCGGACCCACGCGTTCCGTCACACCAAGGTGACTTCCTCAGGGGTGTTGTACCGAAGTGTCCTTAGTCTTTAGTTTATATACCCAGTGTATAATTAAAGAATAATTAACCGGTGGGTTGCTAGTTTCCATACCTCACACGGCATAATGCTGATCAATGTTGGCTGGACTTCCGCCCTCTGCTCTGTATGAATAACCTATGATGGCGGAGGCACGCTGAACCAGCGTGGACATCCGCCCTTAGTGTGACAGTTTCTGCCCTTTCGATATTGGGCCGGCGTGTGCGCATCACATAAGCTGAAAGAGCGCATGCGCAATTGGCGGACTACTACAATGCTCACCCGTACAAGTAAAGAGTATGACCTAATACTTCAGCGCATGCGCATCCCGCAAACTAAATATGCGCATGCGCGAGCTACGAATGTGCATAACACTATGAGTCCGTGCAATAGGGTCAGCGCAGCCTCAGTTTGTGCTGTTTTTTTTATACAAGTGACTCAGAAATGAGTCACATGGATCTCCATGTGATCACATGATATGATGTAGTACCGTACTGAGCTGGATTGGCTCATGTGCAATAGTGAGAAGGCATCGATAGTTACAACAGAGTACACAGACATGGGATATGACAACAGAATACCATAATAATGAACAAATAATAATGTTAAATGTATGTAGAAAGAAATATTTTTAAAAAATTATAAAAAAGAGAAAAAGGATAATAGAAGTGAGTGAGGTTAATTGTATAGAAAAAGGAAAAGTGAATGTGAATGAGTGGAATACAGTGTAAGGAAAAAAAAAATTTTTTGCATTACACTGTATTCCACTCATTCACATTCACTTTTCCTTTTTCTATACAATTAACCTCACTCACTTCTATTATCCTTTTTCTCTTTTTTATAATTTTTTAAAAATATTTCTTTCTTCATACATTTAACATTATATTTTTTTCATTATGGTATTCTGTTATCATATCCCATGTCTGTGTACTCTGTTGTAAATATCGATGCCTTCTCACTATTGCACATGCGCCAATCCAGCTCAGTACGGTACTACGTCATATCATGTGATCACATGGAGATCCATGTGACTCATTTCTGAGTCACTTGTATAAAAAAAACAGCACAAACTGAGGCTGCGCTGACCCTATTGCACGGACTCATTGTGTTATGCACATTCGTAGCTCGTGCATGCACATATTTAGTTTGCGGGATGCGCATGCGCTGAAGTATTAGGTCATACTCTTTACTTGTACGGGTGAGCATTGTAGTAGTTCTCCGATTGCGCATGCGCTCTTATGTGATGTGCACGCTCCGGCACGATATCAAAAGGGGGGAAACTGTCACACTAAGGGCGGAAGTCCACGCTGGTTTAGCGTGCCTCCGCCATCATAGGTTATTCATACAGAGCAGAGGGTGGAAGTCTAGCCAGCATTGATCTGCATTATGCCGTGTGAGGTATGGAAACTAGCACCCCACCTGTTAATTATTCTTTAATTATACACTTCGTATATAAAGTAAAGACTAAGGACACTTCGGTACAACACCCCTGAGGAAGTCACCTTGGTGTGACTGAACGCGTGGGATCCGGTGGTCCTGTCCTGCACCTTTATACTCAGCTGCTCCTCTGTCTGCGGTTTGCTAACTCATTATTCATGCTTATATGTGTATTTATTTTGTACGCTTACCCTGTATTCCTATATTGTTTGGTCAACTCTAGTATATTGTACTTTGGGTTTTAGTGTACTTTAGGTATATCTATGTTCACCCCACTGTGCACTTTGTAGTAGCAGCATTGTTGATATCCTTGGCTATCATTGCAGGACAGGACCTGGGGTGAGGGGGTTCATGGCCCCTCCTCTTGTTGTACTATGTCCCTTTTATGGGTCTTTTTAAATGTTTTTAGATGTCCTTGTCTACATTAGAGTGTTATGTAAGTTAATGTTATTTTTTGTACAATAAAGAGCATTGATTGTTATTCATCTTGGGTGTGCACTGTAATACTGTAATTTCTCTTTTTCTCTTTTGCTATGTGATCATTAGTTTGACTTACAGAAAGTTACATGGCTTAATCAATCCAGGACACAGGGCATACAGGTACACCCTGACGTCCTGGTACAGAAGGACCCAGGATTAACCTGTATGCCCTGGTCCCCTTAACAGGGTTTAACCCATTCTCACCAGCAGAGAATGGGTAAAATCCAGTGGGTCCCAGTTGCTACGCCAGGCACCACCGATCGGGCCGATGCCCGGCATTAACCCTTAAGACGCTGCGATCAAAGTTGTTGCGGTGTCTAAAATGAAACTAAAACTATCCCGGCAGCTCATCTGAGCTGATCGGGACTATCACGACAAAATCGTGATGTCCCGATCAACTTACTGAACGACAAGAGGGTCCTCATCTGCCTCTTTGTGAAATCAATCAAAACATTGCATGGTAAAGCCTCCTGTGGGGGCTAAAATATAAAAATAAATAAAGTGTAAAATAAAAGTTATTAAAAGTGAATTAACCCCTTCCCTATTAAAAGTTTAAATCACCCTCCTTTCCCATTTTTTAAATAATATAATGTAACAAAAAAAATCACATGTGGTACCACCACAAGCATAAATGTCCGAACTATTAAAATATAAGGTTAGCTAAACCGCACAGTCGATGGCGTGCACGTAAAACACAATACCCAATAAAAAATTAGAAAAAGTGATCAAAAAGTCCCACCAAAACATGTACCGATAAAAACTACAGGCCACAGTGGAAAAAATTTGCCCTCATATAGCCCCATATATGGAAAAATGAAAAAGTTATAGGGGTCAAAAGATAACAATTTTAAACATACTAATTTTGGTACATGTAGTTATAATTTTTTTAAAGTAGTAAAATAAAATGAAACCTACATAAAGACCAGGTGTCATTTTTACCAAAAATTGCACTATGTAGAAATGGAAGCCCCCAAAATTAAAAAATTGCATTTTTTTTTTCAATTTCGCCCCACAAATATTTTTTTGAGGTTTTGCAGTAGATTTTGTTATTAAATGTGCTGTTCTACTGGATTTTGGGGTATTGTTTAGGTCCAGCAGTTACGTAGGATTAACGGAATTTGGATTGAGTGGACTCATGGTTTAGTAAGGCTCTGGATTGGTAGGCTTCAGGCCTAATTTGTTTTGTAGGTGAGCACAGAGCTCTGCTCGCTTTCATATCCCAAGGGAAAGAGCCGGACAAGAGATCGAGTATTGGATAATAGCGTCCTTATATCTAAAGGGGCAGGCTTCAAGCTTATTGGTCCCCCAGACCTGTCAGTCCTAATACAAAGCATTGTGTTACATCACGTGTCATAAGCACGTGACCTGGAAGGTCCTTAACCTCAGAAGAACAACATAATTATTAATCATGTGACCTAAGGTCCTGGAAGCAACATTTACACTATACAATATATAAAATATATACATAAAATTTAAGAAGGAAGAGGTGACTAGGGGTTATCCAACTAAGAGCCTCCTATCAGTACGGACGAACTTTGACTTTGGGGACTTCTTACACAAGGTACAGTACACGTACAGTACCGGGACACCACACATACATATATATATATATATATATATATATATATATATATATATATATAGTACTATTCACATGTAAGTTATGGGTTTGTCTTGATTAGATACACTGGCATTTCTTGTTCCACTTTGGTATGAAGTATAAATACATGTTAGTTAACATCATAGGTGATTGGGGGTTGATAGTATATGTAGATATTGGGTATTATACATCTCAAAATGTTTATTTACAAACTTATTGAATATGCATTTGGACATTTATTGGCAAGCTCTTATGCAAAGATGTATTATAGTTGGCCAAATAATACATGGCCAAAATACAGGGTGGGCAATTTGTATGGATACACCTTAATACAATGGGAATGGTTGGTGATATTAACTTCCTGTTTGTGGCACATTAGTATATGTGAGGGGGGAAACTTTTCAAGATAGGTGGTGACCATGGCGGCCATATTGAAGTCGGCAATTTTGAATTCAACTTTTGTTTTTTCATTAGGAAGAGGGTCATGTGACACATCAAACTTATAAGGAATTTCACAAAAAAAACAATGATGTGCTTAATTTTAACGTAACTTTATTCTTTCATGAGTTATTTACAAGTTTCTGACCACTTATAAAATGTGTTCAATGTGCTGCCCATTGTGTTGGATTGTCAATGCAACCCTCTTCTCCCACTCTTCACACACTGATATCTACACCGCAGGAGAAATGCTAGCACAGGCTTACAGTATCCATAGTTTCAGGTGCTGCACATCTCGTATCTTCAGCATAGACAATTGCCTTCAGATGACCCCAAAGATAAAAGTCTAAGGGGGTCAGATCGGGAGACCTTGGGGGCCATTCAACTGGCCCACGACGACCAATCCACTTTCCAGGAAACCGTTCATCTAGGAATGCTCGAACCTGACACCCATAATGTGTTGGTGCACCATATTGCTGGAAAAACTCAGGGAACGTGCCAGCTTCAGTGCAAAAGAGGGAAACACATCATCATGTAGCAATTTCGCATATGGCCCCATTTGGCCCCACTATCTTTGTTCCCCATATACCACACCATTCCATCAATTTTTGTGTTCCAACAGTCTTGGAGGGATCTATACAATGTGGGTTAGTGTCAGACCAATAGTGGTGATTTTGTTTGTTAACTTCACCATTCACATAAAAGTTTGCCTAATCACTGAACAAAATCTTCTGCGTAAACTGAGGGTCCTGTTCCAATTTTTGTTTTGCCCATTCTGCAGCACCTGAAACTACAGATTCTGGAAGCCTGTGCTAGCATATCTCCTGTGGTGTTGCTATCAGTGCGTGAAGAGTGGGAGAAGAGGGTTACATTGACAATCCAACACAATGGGCAGCATATTGAACACATTTTATAAGTGGTCAGAAACTTGTAAATAACTCATGAAAGAATAAGGATACGTTAAAACAAAGCACATCATTGTTTTTCTTGTGAAATTCCCAATAAGTTTGACGTGTTACATGACCCTCTTCCTATTGAAAAAAACAAAAGTTGGATTCAAAATGGCCGACTACAAAATTGCCGCCATGGTCACCACCCATCTTGAAAAGTTTCCCCCTTCACATATACTAATGTGCCACAAACAAGAAGTTAATATCACCAACCATTTCCATTTTATTAAGGTGTATCCATATAAATGGCCCACCCTGTACATATCAAGTAAGTCGGATCTAGGAGAAATGATATCATAATATGTGGACATTCTGTCATATTGATAGGGGTACAGTGTCACACTGGAAAAGGAGGTCAGTACTCATCCATGTGATGTTGATTGTAATGTTGAATATTGCCCGGGTAATGCTTACGAGGAGTACTGAATTTTCACAGAAGCTCTACAAAGCCCCTTTAAACACCAATGCACTTCTTACCGTGTTGCAACTTCTGAGGTTTTGTAACTTCTTTAACCAGTCCAGATATAATTCCTTTGGTTTGCTAAGTAAATCAGGCGTCAGCAGTTGCAATTTCATCAGAAATGGAGTTAAATTGTTGGTTTTGTTGAAGTGTTTATTCAAATGAAAAACATAACAGTCTGAGAGCGCCAGATCCAGTGAATAAGGAGGATGATCCAGCACCCGGAAGACCAGGTTACCTAGGACGTTCTGGGTTATGGCCACTGCTGACAATCTTATGAATCCAATTCTCTGGAAATGTTTAGAGCCTTTGCTATTTTTAAAGCAGACATTTTCTGAATCATGTCATGAAATGGCATCTGTGGTTTCAGGAGCAGTCACTACTGGAGGTCTACCATCATTTCGGTGTTGAAGTGACTAGTTTCACATTTGGTAACCCTATTTTTTACTGTGGAGTAAAGGGCGCTTGCACCATGTCAGAGTAAAAAAATTGGCCCAGCATTCTTCTCAGGAACTGTAACTTTCAGAAACAGGAAGACAGCAAAGCCAACGATTTCTTAGCATCCGGTAACATCATGCAGATATTAGACATCGCAAGAGGGTGTAGTTTTTCTCATATGCAATGGTCAGAACAATCACCAGCTGCATCTTTTCTCCTGTCTCGGAACAGTATAACTCCAAGATGACCAGGGAAAAGAACAGTTAAAAGGGTACTCCACTCCCCACGCTCCGCCCCTTGAGATGTCACATCCCTCCCCCTCAATGCAAGTCTATGGGAGTGGACATGACGGTCATCATGCCCCCTCCCATAGACTTACATTGAGGGGGCAGGGCGTTACATCATGAAGGGGCATGGAGACTTCTAAAGCCCACACCAGCGTTCATAACTAAATGTTCCAACGCTGGGGAGTGGAGTACCCCTTTAAGACGTTTTCTGCTCCCTTGACAACCCCTTTTAACCTATTTTACACATATATATTTCATATTGGGAATCTGCATTTTTATATAATTAAAATAATTTATATTTTTTACTATTAAAGTAGATGTCCGGTGCAGACTTTTTCTATTCCATCCTGCCCGGGCTGCAAAAAAGACAAAACAAACTTTCACTTACCTTTCTATGTTCCCCCAGAACTCCGCAACAGCTGATCAGTCAGCCGTGCTGTTTACTTCCTACTTCCCGTAGCCCGGTACATCATACGGCGCTTCAGCTTATCACCGGCTGAGGCGGGACATCGCTGCAGCCAGTGATAGGCTGAAGCGCCGTGTGACGTACGGGGCTAAGGGAAGTAGGAAGTAAAAAGCCCGGCCGACTGATCAGCTGCGGAGCTCCGGGGGAACGTAGGAAGGTAAGTGAAAGTTTGTTTTGCCTTTTTTTGCAGCCCGGGCAGGATGGAATAGAAAAAGTCTGCAGCGGACATCTCCTTTAATGGATATATATATATATATATATATATATATATATATTTTTTTTTTTTTTTATTAAGCTTTCCTAACATTCAAGGAAAACACTCAATATCCATAGAGAGTCATTATAATACATTTAGCTATAAATTGTGTTACTAGCTGTTTTATGTCTACATGCCTTAAGGTATTTATGCCAGAAGTGGTCTCTCGATGATTTTCTACTTAATACAGGTCATATTTAACAGGTCAGTGTGTTCATGAGGATTCAATCTAAGTGGATGTCAGCAGGGGATATCTTTGCTGGTCCTTTGATCTGAGATTAATAAATGGTCTAACCCTTTTTGATCCTGCCATTTGGGTCTTTGAAGACTTTGTATTTTAGAATATCCTCCTAATTTTTGTCTCTGTACAAAAAAAAATATTTTGTTATTTACTTGCTGATGACATCTTTGGATCATCTACAGGATTAAGCGTTATCCAGAGATCAGAGCTCAAAGTTAAACTATCAAAAGGTATAATAGGTGATTGTAAAAGCTAAATCTAAAACATTTAAACTCGACATTGCCTTTCATTATAGTGCAAAAAAATAAATAAAAAATTAATAAAGTTACAAAAACATAATAAAAACTATAAGAACGGAAAAAAGAAAAAGAAAAACTACAACCATTTTATTACTACTGTTTTACCATAATGCTTAACAGCAGTTTTATGTCCATTACCACATTAAGCAGGACAGATTTACCATAAATGTCTAAAAGAAAAACACAACTTTCTTAAACTATGCTAGTAAAATGAAAGCTACCCTTTTTGATTGGTTGTTAAGGCCAACAAAGAAAGTTTTTCTTTTAGACACTTTTAATATTTCTTTCGTTGTTTTCAAAAGGCTTAAATGGGTGTCCCAATTTGGCACTCTCAGGTATTCTTGCCAGCTCCTGTCTGTTTTTAGTGGCCAGAGGTGATCAGAAAAGCCAAAAGTGGTAGAAGCAGGGAAGATACACAATTTGCATAAATATCATTGACTTTAATGGAAAGTGCACAATTGGCATAGACCTGTGGAATACGCTGTTTACGTAACTCTGGCAGTAAAACGTATCGGGGCAAAAATTTTTAAAGCTGAGCTGTGATTGGTCGCTGTGATCGACAGTTTTTGGATGATCTTTCCCAGCAAGATATATGTGGTGGCCTTGGAGCTCTATCAGAAATACTGAGCTGAGAAATGAAAATATACTAAATGAATCTTCACAGCATATTGGACCTTAAATTACACAAAGTTAGGAAGTGGAAAATGACAATGAAGCCAAGATAAAAAGCCAACCTTTAGTCACTGTTAATTCCCTACTAAGGTTTTTATACAATACAAAGACTGAAAAGGGAAGCTGAAAGTGCAATAAAATGTACATATAAATTACATGGTGAAATATTGCAAAAATAAGAAAATTACATACCTCAGAAACCTGAGAAAAAGAGAGAGGTAGAAAACATCCGCAATCTTTTTCTTTTCTTGTAATCTTCATTCCAATTGGCACTGGTGTTATCTCTTGTTCCAAATGATATCCCATTTTCATTCCCATAATTCATCTTACATGTTATGCCCCAGTTTGTAACTGTGAGCTTGCGTTTCTATGGGGCATCTCTGTTTCATTCCTAACTTGTTCCAAGTTTCATTGCCATTCCATTGCTGTGCCATCCTGTTCCGGATATCACCTTTCCTGATCCTTTGGCATGCTGTAATTTATTTCAGTGGCATTTAGGTCTTCATGATATCCGGCTCTTTGCTTCTAGAACATTAACTGTCTACTTCTGTACCTACTAATCTACGCTGATGGTTATTTCTTTATTATTTAAAAAGTCATCTAGTTAAGGCTTCTTCTATATTGGTAATATTCAGGCGAGCGGGATGACAGTAGTTGTCTGCCTGTGTAAACTGAGCCTTAGTCTTCCCACTAGTTCATGTAATTACAATCAATGAGTTTCTGATATGCCATTTACCAAACAACATTTAACTCCAAACCCTGTATACCTTGTATAACACAACAATACAGATCCGCTCTAGGGTAGAGTCACACATTGTGCATAAGCAGTGTATTTCAAGCTGTGGATGTGTTGATGCCAGTCACTAGAGTGAGATCCCTGCTGCAGCTGGGTATCCCAGTGTGTCTGCTCATAGAAGAAGATTTCCTGCTACAGATTTGCTTCGATCAGATACAAATGTGTAGAAGTGTTAAAATATGAGATTGTTGTTTTGACACTTAATGTGATTGACAGCATATGTCACCGCTCAACTCCCCAATCAGATGAAAGAGAGCGATGACGTGAGCCGGGCCCGCTCTGTCAATCACGTTGAGTGGGCGTGATTACCACCCCAGCAGACGGGAAAAGAACAGAATGGGTTCCCGCCCAGGGGACTACCAATTGGCTTGCGGAGGACACCTTTTAACTTCATATTTTCACCATCGTGGCCAGCAGTAACGGACCCCGGGCATGGTAAGGAAGATGATATGGCCATATATAACGCAGTACCACACTTTAGAAATTGTAAAATCTGATGTCAGGTTCCCCCTTTAATGGGACAGCTTTAGGCACAACAGCCTGGAGCTGTCACATAGAGCAAAAGAAGTACCGAGCTATGATGGTTATGTGCTCCGGTCCATACTGTTATGTGTATATGAAAAAATAAAGATTTCTTAAAGGAATTGGATATCTCTGACAAGTTCACTTCAGCTGCTTATTTGTACTGGGGACAACTTGGGAATCTTAAGAAACACACTTTACATGTGTGGTGGTCATGAGCAGGGACCTTCTCACATTGCCAATGCTGATACATACTGATTATATATTACCATCGGCAGCATACACATTAGGCAGGACTGATCTATTACTCCAAAGAGTACAATCCACCCACAATTTGAGCTGTGGAGCAGAGCTGATCACATGGGACACAAGAAAATCACTAAGAAGACCCCTATACACCCTTTCAGGCCTGTGTTTTGTACATCATTTGTAACTTTGTGTTTAAATTAACATAAAATTACGGCTAGTCTATGTGATTTTATGTCACCATGGGTTAGACATCTTAAAGGGGTACTCTGCTGGAAAACATGTTTTTTAATCAACTGTGAAAGTTAAACAGATTTGTAAATTACTTCTATTAAAAAATCTTAATCCTTCCAGTACTTATTAGCTGCTGTTATGACTCACAGGAAGTTCTTTTCTTTTTGAATTTCCTTTCTGCCTGACCACAGTGCTTTCTGCAGACACCTCTGTCCATTTTAGGAACTGTCCAGAGAAGGTGCAAATCTCCATAGAAAACCTCTCCTGCTCTGGACAGTTCCTAAAATGGACTGAGGTGTCAGCAGAGAGCACTGTGGTCAGGCAGAAAGGAAACTTCCTGTGGATCATAACAGCAGTTGATAAGTACTGGAAGGATTATGATTTTTTAATAGAAGTAAGTTATGAATCTAAAAAGTATTATTGAATTGGCAAGCGCTGTATCAGACACATATCTATTAAAGCTAGGTGGTAGGGACTAACCTGATTATGCTGTAGGAGGAGGGAAAGATCCTGATGATATGGATGAAACTGTAAGTGGTGTGAGGAAGTGCTCACCTGATGACCAAAAATGAGAATACAGTGACTGGATTACATAAAGATATGCATGTCGATTTAATTGAGCTCTATCTATAAAACGTGGTCTACCTTTAAATGATCGGTCGCGCTGGTGCGAACGATGGTGGTTTGAATGGCTGATGTGGTAAGCTGAAGGGGTGATATTCCTATGGTATAAAACGGGTTAAACAATCTGGTTATGGTGAGAAGAGTGATGAATACTTTCAGCAGAGTCGTTCTTATTAATACCTGTTCAAGAGCTGTATTACTGATTCCGTATGGATATTGTAGAGGAAAATGCTTGATGCTGTGGGCTCTCCCTGAGGGTACTCCAGACGTTGAAAAAAATGCGAGTGAAGTCCCTTTCTACAGTTCAACTCTGTATAATTTATAATAATAATATAGTCACAACAGAGTATTGTAAGCTAATGGAATGTCCACAAAGCATAGGAGTATTTTTATAGGTAGATGATTACTATTAAATTGCTTAGTGGCGTACCTGATAAAGCTCCCGCAGGTACCTGTTGCGCGGTCAGCACTGTTGCGGGCCCTCAATGGAGGTATTCCTGGATTAATAAACAGGTATGGAGTTGGAGTTCTGTCCGGGAAATCGTTGATTGTAATCCGGTTAGTTGAGGGGAGCGTTTGACGGCAGTGGGAGTGCACCCCGGCCGGTGGCGTCTCAACCTACCTGCACGCTCGCTGTTAGGTGAATCAGGTGGAGGTGATTTGGATCTGAGTGACGTCACTACGGTATCCTCTGTGGTCCACAAACCTATCGACGCGTTTCGGAAGGCTGTCGGCTTCCTTCGTCTGGATAGAGCTGGTGGCTTGATGGTCCAATTCTTATAGTGGCGTGTTTCCGATGTTAACCCCTTACTTACCGGATTAACAATGTGTTGTTGCTCGTGGTTACAGATATGCAAACAGTTCCAATTCAGCATTTAAACCGTGAGGTACTAAAGAATTGAGGTTAAATATCCATTTGGTTTCACTTCTGGATAGTTGTGCAATAAAATTACCTCCCCTCCAGTGGGGGGTGATTTTTTCTAATCCAAAAAATTGGGACATTTTAACTGATTGTTTGTGCATAGTTTTATAGTGTGCAGATAACGGGTGACCCTCAAAGCCTCGTTGTATGTTATATATATGTTCTTTGATACGCACACCTAATTGCCTCTTGGTTCTACCCACATATATTTTATCACAGGGACATCTAATGGCATATATGACTCCCTGTGTCTTGCAATGTATGTGACTTCTGATTTTATATTCTGTTTGTTCTTTGCTGTTTTTCACACTTGTTGTAGGATATTTATTCTCCATAGCTTTACATGCATTACACATTTTGCAAGGATAGAAACCATTTTTTAGGGGCAAGAAATTACAACTGGTGTTTTCTATATCCCTCTTTTTTGTTGTTTTATTCTGTATTGAATGTTTTGGGCCTTCTTATAGACAAAAGTCGGTACCTTTGGTATAATGCCCCCCAAGATTTTGTCTTCCAGTAGAATGTCCCAATGTTTCTTGATTATTTTTTGAAATTGCAGACTATGTTTATTATATTGAATTATTATTGGGATTTTTGTATTGCAATTTGTGTCCTCTTTCTTTCCAGTTGTTTTGTCTTTTGGTATTAGTAATTTTTCTCTGTCCGCTTCAAATACTTGTTGTTGGATTAGATTTAAATCTTCCTCTTTATATCCCTTACTAATGAATTTCTTCTTTAGGTCCTCGGATTCCTGACTATATTGTGTTGCCTCTGTGCAATTTCTTCTTAGCCTAAGGAATTGACTTCTGGGGATGTTTTTCAGCCAAATTGGTAAGTGGCAACTATCTCTCTGAATAAACGAATTGCTATCTGTTGGTTTGGAATATGTATGCGTAGTTATCTGGTTGTTAAAAATATTGATAGTAAGATCTAAAAAATGAACAGAAGTCTGGCTGAAAGACGTGGTGAAATTTAAAAAGTACGGATTTTTATTGATATCTATTAAAAATGAAGCCAGACTATCAGGCCCCCCTTTCCAAATAAATAAAATGTCATCAATAAATCTACGCCAGAGGACGAGGTTTGCGCACAAGACTCCTCCTGGGTGGATGGCTTCTTCCTCCCAGAGTCCGACATATAGATTTGAGTAACTGGGCGCAAACCTCGTCCCCATAGCGGTTCCCCACTTCTGATTAAAAAACGTGTTTTCATATTTAAAATAGTTGTGGGTGAGTATAAAATTAATACATTCACTGATAAAATTAGTTTGGGTCAGTGGCATATTTTGTTGTTTATTTAAAAAATATTCCGCTGCATACTGGCCTTGTTTGTTTTCTATCACCGTATACAGGGATGTAATATCCAGAGTTCCTATAATGTACTCCTCTTTCCATGTGACTTCTTTGAGTGGTAGTTGTATGACACATGGTTGGAGGTGGGTATCTATATATCTTGACAGGTTGGACGTAAGGCAACCTATACCTGAAATAATAGGTCTCCCTGGTGGGTTGTCTAGATTCTTGTGGACCTTCGGAATTTGATAAAATATGGGGATCCTAGGGTCTTTAGTGTTTATAAAATCCTTTTCTTCTTTAGTGATAATGCCCATTTGTGTTCCCCTATCTAATAAAGATATGAGTTCTTTCTGGTATTTAATAGTTGGGTAACTTTTTAGTCCTTGATATGTCTGTGTATCGCCCAAAAGGCGCATACATTCTTGGTGATACATATCATAATTCAATATCACTACACTTCCACCTTTATCCGCTGGGCGGATCACTATATTATTATTGGTTTGAAGTGTTTTTATTGCTTGTTGCTCTTGATGTGTTAAATTATTTTTCTGGTACTTGTGGTTAGTTTTAATTTTTCTAAGATCCCTGGTCACCACACTTTCAAAGGCTTGCATAGCCTCAGAATATTCATACTGTGGAAAGAACGTTGATTTCTTTCGTAAATTTGTATGAATATAGGGTGTAGTAATTGCATTACCCGATGCTGTTTCTGAAATTATGGGATTTTTGATAAAATATTTCTTGAGAGTGAGTTTCCTCATGAATTTTTTGACCCATATATACGCGTCTAGTTTGTTAATGGATGCAGTAGGCGCAAATTTTAGGCCTTTTTGGATCAATGCTTGTTCCCCTATGGTGAGAGTATGGTGTCTCAGGTTAAATATTTTCTGTTGTTGTTGTTGATGTTGTTCTTGCTGACGTTCTGGAATTTTAGTTACTACTGTCTTTTTTTGGGAGTGTTTCCCACCCCTTTTACCTCTTTTTTTGATGTGTTTGGTCCTCGTTTTTGAAAAAAATCCTGTTTAATATTTCTCTGTTTAGGTAGCATGTTGGTTTTTTGTTTTGGTCTCGTGTCTCCTGTTGGGTCCCTATATTCTGGCGTGATGCTGCTAAGATTTGATTCATCCTGATGTAGTGGTGTATATCTGTTTACAGTCTGTACGTTATATTGACTCACAGTAGGGATAATGTCCCTATTGTTATTTATAGGGTCTAATATCCTGTTTTGTACCTCCATTACGACTGGGTTTTGAGTACTAGAGTCCTGACTTAGACTGGGCTCATGATTAGTGAGGATGGATAGATCTAAATCATTAGGGGGTTCAAGTTCTTCCCCTATTTGGTCTACTGTTTCTAGTTCTTCAAAGTTATAAGACTTTTCCCTATTTGGATCTACACTTATGTTGGTCACGTCTCTACTTAATTTACGTTGTTTCTTTTTGATGATATCGTTTTCCTTTTGTCTAATTCTGCCTTTTATGCTACTTGATAATTTTACAATATCTTCATGATCCGTATATGGTCTAATATTGTCAAACAGTTGTGCTATTATTTGTTTATTTCTTAGTAGCCCCTTCTTGCGTTTATTGATGATAAACTGGACAGCCTGCTTGGAGAATTCATGTAGCATTCTGTCCCATTCATCAAGAGTGTCTGGATCTCCCAGGTCTCCTGAGAGCGCCTTATGTATGATCAGCCCTTTGGGTACTGTGTCTTTTTCTAAATACTGTTCTAAAGTTGCTACCTCCCACATGTCTCTCATCTCCGTAATGAGTAATCTTTCTAGTTTTTTCAAATTCATTTTTGCCTCTATAATTTCATCTAAAGTGGTGGTGGGTGCCTCCAAAGTTGTTTTATGGAGATTGGTTTTGTAGTAGGTTTGAATGTGGGTGATTCTATCTCTACGATCCATCCAGCCGCTCTGTGATTTACAGGAGATTGTATAGGTGCTGAGCAACTGATTAGGAAAAATCACTAGCGCTGAATGGATTTGGATGTGATCAGTGGCTGGACTGCTGCTTGGCCAATAGATGTGCTCTCCTGATAATGCACACCGATATATAATGGATATAACAAAAAGTATTATTGAATTGGCAAGCGCTGTATCAGACACATATCTATTAAAGCTAGGTGGTAGGGACTAACCTGATGATGCTGTAGGAGGAGGGAAAGATCCTGATGATATGGATGAAACTGTAAGTGGTGTGAGGAAGTGCTCACCTGATTACCAAAAATGAGAATACAGTGACTGGATTACATAAAGATATGCATGTCGATTTAATTGAGCTCTATCTATAAAACGTGGTCTACCTTTAAATGATCGGTCGCGCTGGTGCGAGCGATGGTGGTTTGAATGGCTGATGTGGTAAGCTGAATGGGTGATATTCCTATGGTATAAAACGGGTTAAACAATCTGGTTATGGTGAGAAGAGATAATCAACTAGACGTAAATATGTTAGGTCCCACGTCAGACCACGCTTAAGCGTAATTCCACCCAGCATTCGAATATGTCAAAAGAACAGAAAAAGTATAAGTGTTCAGGGTAGTGCATAAAAATTAACTTTTATTTGGATCATTTAAAAATCACCCAAAAAAACGTGTTTGATTCCAACACCATTAAAAAAATAGAATAGATGTAGACCATCAGGAGCAGTAACCTTCCAGGATCGGAGGAGACGCTCAAACTGTGCCACAGCTACTTAGTAACTATAAGTTACCAAAGTTAGCAGCATATCATACCACTATTATATTATACCATATAGTGGTATGATATGCTGCTAACTTTGGTAACTTATAGTTACTAAGTAGCTGTGGCACAGTTTGAGCGTCTCCTCCGATCCTGGAAGGTTACTGCTCCTGATGGTCTACATCTATTCTATTTTTTTAATGGTGTTGGAATCAAACACGTTTTTTTGGGTGATTTTTAAATGATCCAAATAAAAGTACATTTTTATGCACTACCCTGAACACTTATACTTTTTCTGTTCTTTTGACATATGGTGAGAAGAGTGAAGAATACTTTCAGCAGAGTCGTTCTTATTAATACCTGTTCAAGAGCTGTATTACTGATTCCGTATGGGTATTGTAGAGGAAAATGCTTGATGCTGTGGCTCTCCCTGAGGGTACTCCAGAGGTTGAAAAAATGCGAGTGAAGTCCCTTTCTACAGTTCAACTCTGTATAATTTATAATAATAATATAGTCACAACAGAGTATTGTAAGCTAATGGAATGTCCACAAAAGCATAGGAGTATTTTTATAGGTAGATGATTACTATTAAATCGCTTAGTGGCGTACCTGATAAAGCTCCCGCAGGTACCTGTTGCGCGGTCAGTAAGGGGTTAACATCGGAGACAGGCCGCTATAAGAATTGGACCATCAAGCCACCAGCTCTATCCAGACGAAGGAAGCCGACAGCCTTCCGAAACGCGTCGATAGGTTTGTGGACCACAGAGGATACCGTAGTGACGTCACTCAGATCCAAATCACCTCCACCTGATTCACCTAACAGCGAGCTTGCAGGTAGGTTGAGACGCCACCGGCCGGGGCGCACTCCCACTGCCGTCAAACGCTCCCCTCAACTAACCGGATTACAATCAACGATTTCCCGGACAGAACTCCAACTCCATACCTGTTTATTAATCCAGGAATACCTCCATTGAGGGCCCGCAACAGTGCTGACTGCGCAACAGGTACCTGCGGGAGCTTTATCAGGTACGCCACTAAGTAATTTAATAGTAATCATCTACCTATAAAAATACTCCTATGCTTTGTGGACATTCCATTAGCTTACAATACTCTGTTGTGACTATATTATTATTATAAATTATACAGAGTTGAACTGTAGAAAGGGACTTCACTCGCATTTTTTTCAACGTCTGGAGTACCCTCAGGGAGAGCCCACAGCATCAAGCATTTTCCTCTACAATACCCATACGGAATCAGTAATACAGCTCTTGAACAGGTATTAATAAGAACGACTCTGCTGAAAGTATTCATCACTCTTCTCACCATAACCAGATTGTTTAACCCGTTTTATACCATAGGAATATCACCCCTTCAGCTTACCACATCAGCCATTCAAACCACTATCGCTCGCACCAGCGCGACCGATCATTTAAAGGTAGACCACGTTTTATAGATAGAGCTCAATTAAATTGACATGCATATCTTTATGTAATCCAGTCACTGTATTCTCATTTTTGGTCATCAGGTGAGCACTTCCTCACACCACTTACAGTTTCATCCATATCATCAGGATCTTTCCCTCCTCCTACAGCATCATCAGGTTAGTCCCTACCACCTAGCTTTAATAGATATGTGTCTGATACAGCGCTTGCCAATTCAATAATACTTTTTGTTATATCCATTATATATCGGTGTGCATTATCAGGAGAGCACATCTATTGGCCAAGCAGCAGTCCAGCCACTGATCACATCCAAATCCATTCAGCGCTAGTGATTTTTCCTAATAAGTTATAAATCTGTTTAACTTTCTGGCACCAGTTGATTTGAAAAAAATGTTTTCCAGGGGAGTACCCCTTTAATGGTCTGCAGTGACTGGACCACCTGTGATTTAATCCCTACCTAGTGTTTAGAGAACCTTAAAGGGGAATGGTGAAAAGTGGTCTCACAAAAGAGGAGGAAAATTTAAGTATTTAGGATTAATGTTAGTATTATTATTATTATTAGTAGTAGTAGTAGTGTAGTAGTAGTAGTAGTAGTAGTAGTATTTTCATTGTTATTTTCTTATTTGTACAGTTTTTTCCATCTGATGAAAATGTTCAAATCTTAGACTGTCTGTCATTGCTGACAAATAGGAAAGGCACCAATGTGTCCATCATTCTTGTTGCTCACATACCCAACTGGTGCTGACAATCTTAAAATAAATTCTCCAAATTGCTCAGCAGTTACTATAGCTTTCTTCTTTTGAGTTGTATCTCTGGAAAAGCCACTTATTACCTCCAAGTTAGACTGTCTCATTGTTGGTTTGGCACCATATGATGTGATGACGGCACTTACAACTGTTGTGACAGGTACAGGCATTGTGCTTACTGGGCAGCGTGACCTTATTTTGTAACATTTTCAGAAGGCGAAAGCAATGGGCCATTCTACGTATTTTAAACATACAGTGTAAATGTAGAACATGGCAGAGAGAAAAAGAAAAAAAAAAAACTAAACAAAAAATCTTTACAGGTATTTCAATATATAAATAGTATGGTGTGTACATCAAATATTTAAAAGTGTTACTGTTATTTAATAAAAAAAATTACATGTTGCTTAGATCTGGTCTTGCTCATGAAAGTTATAAGGTGCAATGGCAGGCAGTAGCAATAGAAAGCTGATCTAATTAATCTAATAGATCAATTTAATGAATTTGCATTACGGTACATTGAACTATATAAGCAAATGATTGCAGATGATTGCGGGGGGTCCCAGCTTTCAGGGGGTCCCAGTTGTCCTCCATAATATTTTTATTTTTTTATTTTTACTAAAGCTACTGGCTGAACTTTATACTGCTTCGAGTACTACAGTGATTCCAATGCTGATCATTTGAGCCTGTGACCTGGGTTATTGCATTGTATTGAAAGTCTGCCCCGACAGGAAGATAGTTGTATAACACATAAGTAGCAGTGCAGTGTTTTGCCAAGATTAGACACAAAATCAATGCATTCGTCCTTCTAATACAGTGCTAACGGGTTGTCCCTACTTGCCCCAATATAATCAGTCATTTACAAACCTTTTACCCGTTAAATTAAATTAAATGTAGTTTTAAATAATGATGGCACAAGAAAGGCCAGTATGAGTCGAAAGTAGTGTAATCTAAGGCCATTGTACCTTGAGGGACAACTCTACTTGTATCCATACGGTTTACCAGCATGTGTTTAGAGTTAGTCTGTACTATAACATGTGTCAAAGAACTATATTTGACCTTGAAAACATTTCAGTACATAGAATGGCGTGTCCAAAAAAAATTGTCATAAATATATGTAACATTTTACCATGATTGAGTGAATGAGTGTATTTTATATTCTTCACCTCTGGGATCTTTACTTGCCAACATTGAGGTGTGCTGGCACAAGATGTTTCACAGCATATGACATGCTTTTTTTCAGCAAACATTGCTCAGCATATGTTATAAATGTGTTACAACCACAAGAATGTAGCAGAAACGGAAGCACGGTTGAGCCATAGTTCTTCATCCTTGGTTAGCCCTCCAGAAAATTCTTTATTAATCATCGATGTATTTCATTGCTTCAACAGCTATTGGATTGTAAGGTCTTACAAAGAAAAATCAGCCAAAGTTTCATGAACAGTTTAATTGATTGATTTTGGAAATGTTTGTTAAGCTGAGGAATATGTCAGGATTAAGAGGCCAAATAACATTCTTCTGGGCTTGGAAATGACCAAAAAAAGACATATGAACAATATTTCAAGAACACACATACAAAAAAGGAAGAGGGAATTCATCCTTAGTCCCTTATATCTCTCATGATATATTTTCTATTCACTACATTAAATGACAATACTCCTTTTTTACTTGAAACCAGTTTACAAAGAACAATATCTGAGTGTTTGCAAGTAGTGTAAAAAGAACATAAATATGTCTTGAAGTGTCATAAATTGCTTTATCTGATTGTTACCAAGTGTGTAGTCCATTAAAGAAATTGTTACAGGTCACTGGATAATACAGATCTAAGTAAACAGTTATGTGACAAAGGTACCTTAACATGACTGTCCACTCTTGAACACCATCGTGTTTCCCTGGTTCCATGCTGTCGCTGTCATACTGTATATACATGTTCAGATAGTAGTCAGTGGCAGCACCATTTTGCAAACAATACTGCCATTTTACTAACAAAATTGTGACCAATTCTTGTGTCGATGTGTTTAGCGCATGCTGTAGCCACAGTGTGAGAATTCAGTTCAGTATTTTATTTCTATAAATAGGACCAGATATCTTGCTAAAAATGCTAAATCTAAATATCCCATACGGTGAACGGCATGAACGTAAAAAAAAAAAGTCGAAAATTGCTGCTTTTTTGTAAAATTTTATTCCCCCCAAAAGTTGATAAAAAATGTATTAAAAGTTTTATATAAGCAAATATGGTATCAAAAAAAATTACAGATCACGGCACAAAAGATGAGCCCTCATAGCGCTGCTTATACGGAAAAAAGAAAAAGTTATAGGTCAGCAAAATAGAGGGATTTTTAACGCACTAATTTGGTTAAAAAGATTTGAGATTTTTTTTTAAGCTGTATAATAATAGAAAAGTATGTATTCATGGGTATCTTTTTAATTGTACTGGCCCACAGAATAAAGAATACTTGTCTATTTTCACGTTAATTTTACCGCATGAAAACAAAACCTTCCAAAATTTGCAAAATTGTCCTAGACAAATACTGTTTTAAGTGTAGTGAAGCGTATTGTACTCCCCTCATATACGCACTAAATATGTCAGGCAGAAAAGTGCAAGGACATGCACAGAAGAGTGGAAGAATCCTAAATTCATCAGGCAGAGGTCGCAGCAGATTAGGGGCGAGTGGCAGCAGGAGTCGCAGCGAGAGGCCTGAGCTCCCGATATCAGCTAGCGTTCAGGTCTCGACCAGCAACCCATCAGCCGTCATCAATTGGTTAAAACGGTCATCCACTTCATCACAAGTGACATCTGATACCCCCAGGCAACAGTTGGTGGGTTCCTCAGACACAACCCTCAGTTGGCATGGCTCGGGAGCAGTCCCTGTCCTCCCATTGCCTCTGTCCTATGCTGTTCCTTCCCCTACAGAAGTATCTTATGCTGTGGGTTCAGCTCCACTATTCACTGAGGACGATCTAATAGAGGAAATTCAGCAGCTACTGCCCAGCCAACAAGTGGAGGAGACATCCACCTCTTGTTCCCTTTGGCGGGCAAGTAGTGATAAGGAGAGGGTTGTGGGAGGCGTTGTTGCCAGCGTTCAGGGTCCTGAAGAAGATACTGTTGAGAAGGATATCAGTTATGTGCAGACACTTGTTGATGATGATCGCAATTGGGAGCTGGGTACAGAAGGGGCTTTATCATCATCATCAGGAGAAGAGAGTTGAAGGTTGCCCGTGAGGTAGCAGCTGAGCCAGCAAGGTGGTTGCATGGTTGCCAGTCAGCAAGGTGGCAGAAGTGGAAATTCTGGAGCCAAATGTGCCCGGGGACACCACCTGCTTTGCGGCATCCTAACTTTCAAGGAGGTGGTTCCTGGAGACGGCGGCAGTAGCAGTCAAGTAGTGCGGTCTGTTGGTGGGAAAATCAGCTAGACGGCGGTGTGGCAGTTTTTCATCAAGCAACCGGAGGAGGTTCACATAGCCACATGCAAGATATGTCAGCAGAAGGTGACGAGTGGCCAGGGTCCCAATGTTGGCACCACGGCCCTGCGTCAACATATACTCAACCACCATAAAGCGGCCTGGGAGAACCGTGGCTCTGATGTAGTGGTCCAGACTGCTGCATCATCCAGTGGCACACCGCTCCCTCTTTCAGCCAACCAAGGCTCCACCACCTCAGCCGAAGGGAGCTGTGTGTCATACCCTCCTTCTGTCACTCCAGATGCTCCTGCTCCTCCTACTTTTAGTCAGCCATTCCGCCAACAATCCATCGGCGAAGCCATGTCCAAGAGACAACAGTATGCGCCCACTCATCCAACAGCGCAGAAGCTGAATGTGCTCCTGTCCATTTTGCTGGATCTGCAGTCCCTCCCTTTTCAAGTGGTGGACTCTGCAATTTTCAGAGAACTGATGGCTTGTGCCACGCCAAGGTGGAGAGTGCCAAGCCATCATTTCTTTGCAATTAAGTCAGTACCAGCCCTGCACAATTTTGTGGAAGAGAAGGTGGGCCAGTCCTTGAGCCTGTCGGTGTGTACCAAAGTGCATGGCAGCGCCGACCTCTGGAGCTGTAAGTATGGTCAGGGACAATACATGTCACAACACCAACTTGGACCGGTCCAGCCGCTTCCTCGTCCACGCTCTCAGGCCGGTGGTCCTGTGACAGTGTGTGACTTTGCTTCCTCATCCTCCACTGTGTCCTCAGCCTCCACTGCCCAGACAAGTCTCAGTGGCCCTTCAACATACCATGGCGATGTCACGCTGTTCTTCACATGGTTTGCCTTGGTGAAAAGAGTCACAAAGAGAAGGAACCGCTAAAAGTAATTTGTAAAGAAATCAGAGCATGGTGTACTCCAGGAAAACTGGAGATGGGAACCATGGTGACCGACAACGGGAAGAACATCTTGTCTGCGCTGCGACTGGGAAGGCTGAGCCATGTGCCCTGCATGGCACGTGTTCAATCTGGTTATGAAGCAGTTCCTGAAGTGTTCCCCCCCATTTGCAAGACATCCTAATAATGGGAAGGAAACGTTAGTCTGTCATTCATCAACTACATGGTTTAGTGATGCTGCTGGGCCTAGGACTCCTGGCTGTGCCATTCAGACACTATGGGGGACATTTACTAATCTAGTCTATTCTGGGTATGCTTATAGACCAGCGTATGTGGTAGTCTCCTGTCTATTGTGCTCCTAATTTATCAAAGGTCTCACTGCCCTTGATAAATTCTGTGCTCAGACTTCAGGGTCTACAGCTTAAACTGCATTTAGACCTGCTCCAACATGGTCTGAC